>NC_090265.1:1611350862-1611676695 GCF_040414725.1 Anabrus simplex | reverse complement strand
TGTGAATATTCTCCGCTGAGAATCCATCCTAGCTGTGTGTTCTGTAGGCATGGGTACCCTTGTCGGCTTTTTCTTCCGGGTTGCAGGAGCTGTAAGAAAAACTGTGCGCCAATCAGTAAATTGGTAGCCTGAGGGATGTGAAAGTCAGGATCAGCGAGGGTGATGTCTTGTGGAATGTTCCAGTCCTTGCAATTGATATGTGAGACAGGTATATTGCCAGTTATTCTGGGAAGAACAATACATTCCATGTTGAAGTGATAATCGTTGATTGTTGAGTGAACCTCAATATTCACTGCTGTGTTTGCTTGGGATGTGAGTTCACCAAAAGCTTGCAGTGTTATGGCTCTGGTCTTTTTCTTTTTCAGTCTCAGTTGTTGCACCATGTGTTCGGATATAAAGTTACTCTGCGAACCATTGTCGAGTATGGCACGAACTAAATGGAATCTTCCCTGACCGTCCTTGATCTTTACTAAAGCCGTACTCAGAAGTATCTGATTCTTGGATGTGCTTCTCAGAGAATGATAAGATGATTGTTGTGGATTGTTGTTTTGATTTGCAGGAGATGATATATGGTCAGTCTCATGATGCAACAACGTGTGGTGATATTTGTTACATAATCTGCATGATGTTTTTGATGTGCATGCCTTCCAAGTGTGAGATGAGCTCAGGCAATTGCTGCATAGATTTTTATCCTTTACTACTTTGAACCTTTCATCACAATCTAATTTAAGAAAGTCTGGGCACCTATAAAGCTGATGTTCATCTGAACAGATACAACATTGTCTTGACGTTGTAATGTATGACTGTTGAGCTGCGATTTTTGACCTTGAACTTGTCTGATGGTTTTGCGATAGACTGGGAGAGGGGTTAGAGGCACAAAGTTGCAATGTCTGACAACGTCTCTCCAAGAACTTAACAAGTTCTTTAAACTCTACAGCTTCTAGGTGAGAATGTTTATTTTCGAATTCTAATCTCAATTTCTTATCCACTCGCGATAGTAAAAGCTCGTTTAGGAGAAGATCTAGAATGCTTATCTTAGTATCGAGTGCGTTCAGCGCATCAATGCTACCTCGGAATTTATTTACGAGTTGACGTATCTCTGTTTCGGTTGAACATACTTTACCCGGTGATTCTAGGATCTGTTTAATGTATTCAGCAGCTATTAATTTTGGCGAGTGATACCTGCTCACGAGAAGGTCATAAGCTACAGTAAAATTGGAGTCTGAAATGCCAATATTCCTAATAGCATCCTTGGCTTCACCTTTAAGCGAGGATAACATATAAGATAATGAAACTTCTCAACATTTGATAGATCATTGTTATTAACTATCAGGTTCTGAAAGGTGTCCCGGAAGTGAAGCCAAGTTGTTAATGTACCGTCAAATGTAGGGAGCTTGATTTCTGGCAATTTTATTTGCCTTGCTACATCATTGGTTGAAAGAGAACGTACTTCGTCAGCTAAATGTGAAGTCTGGGAAATGATAGCCTTTCTAAGCTTAGCCTCCACAAGATCGCTCTTATTTTCGAATTCCTGGTGGTAATCGATATGTGAATCGATATTTTCGTCATCATTTAGCTCGAGTTCAGTTTGAATGTATTTGAAATCTTCCTTAAGAGAAAGTAGCCTATTCAGTTTTACTTCGATTAAAGTTGTGTCTGCCGTATCAAGTTCTGAGCTCACGAAGCTTTGTATGCGTGTTAAACCGGCTTTAAGAACGGTTCTTTTCTTCATTAGAGCTCTCTTTGTATCGGGATCCATGTTGCGTTTGTAGAGATTAATACGAATGACTGGTGTCGTCTTTACGTGTCAATTCCGTCTAATTTCCGCCTTCTAAATCATGTGGCACGAATGTAACCATGTTAGAATTTCCGTGCCATGGATATTAGTTCTCATATGTCACACTAGATGACGCTACTTGTCATTATAACGATGTGCAATCCGTTGTTTTGTACAGGTGGCTTATTCTCTTTGGTACAGGTTAGTTTGTAAACACTACGGTAGATGTCGTAATCGAAATGTCCAAGGCAATGCGTTGAAACACTCAAAATCAACATGTTTCACGAAATTGATGCAGTAAGTAATAGTATTTCATTAGATTATATCCTTTGATACCTTGTAAATACCAAAACTTGCCAGGTTCATGGAGTTTGCCGTTGAAATCCATATCCAGGCCGGAGGACCAATGTTGGGAATGTATCTTCGAACACCATATTTATTAACATTCAACTGTTTGATATATGTACCAACACAAATATTTACAAGAAAAGGTAAAAATTTCCCAAACAAGCACCAAAACAGAGATGGGGAACTAGCTTCCCGTAGCTGCATCGTATGTCATAAAATTAACTTTATCTTACACTCTCATTTTATTTCCACTTGAAAAGTATTCTTCACAAATGTATTAAGTCCCACACACTTATTTTTCTTTTCACGATCCATTCAATGTTCCCACTTCACCTACTAAATTCATATTGATTTCCCTTCAACCAATTTATTCATCATTCAAGTTCACATTGCCCCAGCCTGTAGACTGTTCTTCTCTTCATCGTTACGAATATCCCTGCTGAAATTAATTCATGAATCAATCGTTTATGTACAGCAGATGTAACTGGAGCTCGTGCTCAGTTGTTGTACGAATAATACATCAAATATATTAATTATAAGTATTCAACTTTCGCTAATGGCCCCAGTGAGCGTCAAGCTTCAATAAGTAGTAGTCGACAGTCACTGACTTTGAAGATTTTCTGTCGCGAATACACGAATATATCTTTCGGTGGAGCTTCATGTTGTAGTGTATGGGGTGTGAAGGAAGAAAATAATGACTATGAAGACAAACACTAGTCCTTAATCATCCCCGAGGTAGAAGAAGAAACCGAGCTCGTTACCTGAAGTCGCTTGCTCAAGTGCGATCAGTATCCAGTATCCGGGAGATAGTGGGTTCGAACTCCACTGTCGGCAGCCCTGAAGATGGTTTTTCGTTGTTTTCCATTTTTCAGTCCAGGCGGATGCTGGGGATGTACCTTAATTAAGGCCACAGCTACTTCCTCCACACTCCTATCCCCTTCCTGTCCCCTGTCCCAGCGTCGCCATACGACCTATTATCCCTACTGTCACTATCAGTTCACTGTTGGATCAAGGCCTCTTCCAAGCTCTTTCATATTCCACGATCCTTGGTCAGCTGTAACCATTTAGTCGCCGCGAATGATATCTCATCGACCTATCTCATGTGAGGTTTCCCTCTAGGTCGTTTATGTTAAAAAGGAATTCAGTGTAGGACCAAATGACCTTCCGTGACGTACGATGTAATTTGCTCAACTCTACTTCCTGTTTTTCACAGTAGCGATGGCGTCTTTCACAGGGGTCCGAGATCTAATCCAAATATTGGTCTTTCTATCTTTTTGGGAAATACCTAACTTCACGTTTTCCATTACTCTCTCCGCTACTCTGATCTTTTATATATTCTTTGCAACAAGGGGCCAAGTCTCACAACCGTATATAATGACAGGAAGATCACCCTGATCGAACAGTTTTCTTTTTAGGCTTAGTGGTAGATTGCTTTTGATGATGATATTCAGCCCTCCGAGGGAGCTCCATGCTGACTTGACTATTCGATTTATCACCTTTGTAAACCCCACATGAATATTTTATTGGATGTGAAATTTAATTTTTTAAATCCTATGTGAATGGACTGGGTTTCGAGCCACGGTTCCCATGGTGAGAAACTAGCGATGAATCATCGAGCTAACACACTCCATTTCCAGAGACTATGTCCGGCTCCACGGATAAATGGTTAGTGTGCTGTCCTTTGGCCATAGGGGTCCCGAGTTCAATTCCCGGCAGGTTTGGGAATTTTAACCATCATTGGTTAATTTCGCTGGCATTGGGGCTGGGCATATGTGTCGTCTTCATCATCATTTCATCCTCATCATGACGCGTAGTTCGTCTACGGGTGTCAAATCAAAAGACTTGCACCTGGCGAGCCAAATATGTCCTCGGACACTCCCGCCACTAAATGTCATACGCCATACGTCTTTACTTGTTTTACTACTTGCACGACAGAACGTCAAGACAATACCAGTAGGCCGGTTTAAATCTCCGACAGGTTTTAGTATGCAAATGAGATTCGTGCTTATATTTGCAATCTGGACATTGACTGCTGGCCTATTCTGCAAGCACTTTAAATTCTGCTGTACGACATTTAAACCATTATTCTATACAAAGAAAGCATCCTGACAGCCAGGCGTATAATTCAGTGATGACACAACATTCAAACATAACAATCATTAACTTGGATGGCATGTATACTTCAATTCCTGTTTCTCAAATGGAGGTTGAAAACCTCGAGGGCACTTGAGGAGGGAAGAGAAGGTAATGAGGATAACAGTTACTCAGTGAAAATTTCTTGTGTAATACACTCTTCAGTTGGGAAGTGATCAACAAAGGATTACTTACTTCATTCGTAAGGAACATATACATTGTGCATCTTATGGTTTTACTTCAGAATAATGTCTACTGCTCAGGAGGTTAACTCCGCCTGCGTCCATTACTTTCTTGAAGGATGCAATATTTTTCAATCTGTTTCTTGACAATGGTAATAGCAAAATGTAGCTTCTACCGGGCGAGTTGGCCGTGTGCGTAGAGGCACGCGGCTGTGAGCTTGCATCCGGGAAATAGTAGGTTCGAATCCCACTATCGGCAGCCCTGAAAATGGTTTTCCGTGGTTTCCCATTTTCACACCAGGCAAATGCTGGGGCTGTACCTTAAT
Organism: Anabrus simplex; assembly: GCF_040414725.1. NCBI lineage: Eukaryota > Metazoa > Arthropoda > Insecta > Orthoptera > Tettigoniidae > Anabrus > Anabrus simplex. The sequence goes on along the minus strand of NC_090265.1, from coordinate 1,611,671,929 downwards.
TAAGGCCACGGCCGCTTCCTTCCAACTCCTAGGCCTTTCCTATCCCATCGTCGCCATAAGACCTATCTGTGTCGGCGCGACGTAAAGCCCCTAGCAAAAAAAAGTGTAGCTTCCACGAAAGTCTCAGCCGGGCTGAGTGGCTCCGACGGTTGAGGCGCTGGCTTTCTGATTTCCAACTTGGTAGGTTCAATCCTGGCTCAGTCTGGTGGTATTTCTAGGTACTAAAATACTTCAGCCTCGTGTCGGTAGATTTACTGACACGTAAAAGAACTCCTCCGAAAATCGTAAAAAGTAGTTAGTGGGACGTAAAAAGCAAGGCTATGATTATTCTTCTTCTTCTTCTTCTTCTTCTTCTTATTATTATTATTATTATTATTGTTATTATTAACCAAAGTCTCAGACTCATTTGTCGCTGCAACAGTATGGACGCTACTGAGATATGACTGGTGCTGAGTAATGACATTCTTAGCACGATTAGTGGGTGTGGATGCCGTAAGAGGTGCTAATCACTGGGTCAGCGTAGGCTACTGCAACAGCACTTTCTGGCATAGTGAGCAAAGCAGTGGCAAACTACCCAACTTCTCAGTTTGCCTAGTATGCCTCATCATGGCACCACCGGGGTTTTTGCGGCTTCCCTATAACTAAAATTATTTTGCGGTTTCCCTACAATAAAAGTGATGTTTCGGATGTTAAGGGAACACTCCCCTCATGGCTCTACAGCCTTTGAAGGGCCTTGGCCTACCAAGCGACCGCTGCTCATCCCGAAGGTCTGCAGATTACGAGGTGTCGTGTGGTCAGCACAACGAATCCTCTCGGCCGTTAGTCTTGGCTTTCGAGACCGGGACCGCTATCTCACCGTCAGATAGCTTCTCAATTCTAATCACGTAGGCTGAGTGGACCTCGAACCAGCCCTCAGGTCCAGGTAAAAATTCCTGACCTGGCCGGGAATCGAACCCGGGGCCTCCGGGTAAGAGGCAGGCACGCTACCCCTACACCACGGGGCCGGCTATTTAAAGGGAAAGTCATATTTAAGTCCTGAAGTCATGGTGGGTTCCTGGCCCGTTTAAAGCAATTTTATGTCGCATATAAATGCATATTTCTGCCATTTTTATTGCTTTGGAGGATTTTGCTCATTTTAGTGGTATATGGTCATAGTTGGTTACATTTTGAGCATTTTTGTTTAAATTGAGGCGTCGTTTTTCAAACAGAATTTCAAAATGCTGTAGTAGATGTATTTCTCTTACTTTTCCCGAAACAGATATGTAGCAGGTTTAGAAGACATAATTCCGAGAAAGAGATGCTGTACGAACGTACGCCGAAACATTCCAAAAAGCAAGCTAATACTACATGTTTGGTTATTTTTTAGGAAAACAGAATGAGAACTGAGACTCAGGGCTATGATACTGAATTAATCCACGAAGTTTTAATTCAGAGTGAAGAAAGGCATTTCCGTGATATAGGCAATTCCGTGATAATTTTTCTAACGAATAGAACGAAGATACCTGTCCCCGTGCGAGTACAGGCTGTCACCCAGAGATAGCGCAGCGATGTACAGTAGTTTCCCGTCGGCACCGAACGGACAGTGTTCCGACTGCGCATTTCTTTTGTGTAAATAGAACTAACACAGTGACACAGCAGCCATTGTGAAAAAGTGGTCTGCTGAGACAGTGCGTCCTTTAATCTCTCGCCCAGGTAAGTCTTTTGGTGCATTGTCTAATATTATTCAAGGAATTTGTGGTGCACGAATGTCATATTAAAGTAGTATATCTTCTTGTAGGGTTTAAGTGAAGTCTAAGCCTGCACGAACTTATGGAATTGGTAACAATTCTTAAGATTTTCAGTCGCTGTTTTCGAGACCACTTGGCTGGTCAGTTTCAAAAACTATTTAAATATACTAAACAGTGCAATTTTGAAATTTATAATACAGATACCCGTCTACATGCGGATTAATTATTACTTAGAGAGATTTTTGGTCTCAAAATAACCTACCACGAAATAACGTAACCTACTTCGTACATAACATTAAAAAGTATCATGAAATTAACTAACCTGTTAATATTTACTTGTTACAGGACTGAACTGAATTCAGGATGCCAAAGTGTGACAACCACAGTAAAATGAGGAAAGACAATGAGAAGATAGCACATGTGAAAGGAGGTATTGTTAAGAGTGGAAAAAATACGTAAAGTGAAAAAGTGTTCATATCGTCATTATTCTTCCAGCAATATTTCTGAAGCCATCAGGCTGGTTAGAGAAGAAAATCACACAATTTATAAAGCAACAAAAAGCCAGGGCGTCCCTTGGTCGATGTCAAAAGATTATATCTCTAAGAGCCATGATCAGGCAGTGAGCTTGCCTAAACTTGGACGTCCCTTCGCCCTACCAGCTGATGCTGAATACCAGTTTCTGAAGTTTGTGATAGAAATGCAGGAACTTGGATTCGGGTTGACTGTTATGCAGGTTAGGGAAATTGCGTTTCAAATAGCGGCAGCAGAGCGTCGTGAACAATTTATTAAATAAGGAAAAGAATAGTGCTAATAAATGGTGGTGGTCGTTTCAAAGCCAGATACAATCTTACGTTACGTACTCCCGAAAACTTGTCTGCCTAGCGTGCCTCAATGGCGAACTCTCACATGATTAAAGATTTTTACAGTAAACTAGAAAATCTTCTAACGACATTGAACATTTCAGGAAAAAGTCATTCATTGTGGAATGTTGATGAAACAGGGTTGAAGTACGTCATGAAGTCTGGGAAGGTAGTGGCTCAAGTCGGAAAGAAGTATGTTTATAAGAGAACATACAGTGACCAGTCAGAAATTCATACATTTGTCGGTTGTGCTAGTGCTTCTGGTTCCTTCATCCCAACATTCATTATTTTCAAGGGCATACGATGGCGGACTGTTTCCCTAATTCTGTAGTTAAAATATCTCGCAAAGGATGGATTAACTCTGATCTTTACATTGACTGGTTCAATCATTTTCTTCGCTGCATTCCCTCAGAACGCCCAGTAGTGCTATTAATGGATTCGCATGCCTCCCACATCACTCCAGCCTTTGGATATTTCAGTCTACAAAGCTCTAAAGAGCGAATGGCAAAAGAACTTAAATTCACACATGATTAAGAATCCTCGTGAGAAATCAAACCGTTCTAACTTCCACGCAATCTTCAATGGCGCATTCACTAGTATTTTCAGCATTCTAAACATCAGGAACGGCTTCAAGAAATCAGGAATTGAGTCATTCAATCGCCATATAATTCCAGCAGCAGCTACCGCACCATCATCTCTCACTGAACGAGAAGCTACTACAATCCCCTCCTCATTCCAGAAGCAACTGCAACACCTTCGGCTCCGATCAAGAATACTCCTTTTGTGATGCCAGCAACAGTAGGCCTAGAAGCCATACTAAGAACTCCGAAAGCACCAAAACCTAGGCCTACTAGGACTAGAGGAAAACCTAGAGATTCATCGGCGAAGGTCCATACACCACCAGACTTGGACACGAATGGTACATATTTTCCATTGCCTTGCACAGCTGAAACTGCGGGGTCATCACGGCAGAATGACAGAAATGATGACGATTGGGCGTGCAAATCTTGCAAAAAAAATTGTACGAACAGGATGTCAAGGAGACATCTGGAGTGAAGTGGATACAGTGTTCATTCTGTTGTGCGAGTTAGTTGTTTGCCAAAATCAACTAATCGAAGATTATGACTTCACTCCCTACATGTGTGATGATTGCTGCAATGAAGAAATTGATCAGTAGTGATGCGTTTGGTGTATTGATCACATTTTTCATTCCAATTCCATGAACCTTGCCTAAATCAATCAAAAGACTGACGGTCATGATATGTATGACGAATGTTGTGATTAATAACCATTAATCACTTTGTTTAAATTAAGTAAACACATTTTCTCCTTTCATTAGAGGCTTGTTAATGTACTATCACAAAATAACCTAACCACTATCACGGAATTACCTCCAGTATCACAAAATTACCTCCCGTAACAACGATGGTTATGTTTTGTTAATTATGGGGCAAGTTGGATGCCTAAATGCTAAAATGTCTTTAAACTGGTCAGGGTAGTGACGTCCTGTTTGTTGTTACTGAATGCATTCTTCTCTTTGGCAGGTACATGAAATATACCTAAATTAACACAAAATTACCTTACCCTACCTACTGTAGCTCTGCCAGTGTGCATGGTTAAATATGTCTGCTGTATTATCGCTAATCACTTTTTGACACCTTTAATGTTAGTAATACTCTAATACTTGGTACATATCCCTAAAATACTTAAGTCATAATTTATCATGTTAGGTCATATTTATTTACCTAGAATTTAGGGGATATTTGCTTGCATATTTTGTACTTCTTTACATCATAAACTTCCGAAACCTAGTGATAAGTTTACTTTTTTCATTTAGAAATTCCGCCTCGAGCTGCGTAATGTAGGAGATCATTTTCCGTGGCTTTTGCGTAAATAACTATTCTTAAATTGATGTTGAAAATTTGCTACACGAAATTTAATAGTCTATGTTAACCAAGTCAAGTTATCAGCCTGGAGGCTGGATGGATCTTCATATGGCGCCACCAGTCAAACATAGTATGACGTAATTGCGTTCTTTCCATACTGAAAAGAGTACGAAAAATGACACTTTACCACACTGTAATAGGCTCTAACTTCCCGCACACTTTTATTAAAAATCGTCTCTGACTGCTTTATATAACATTAATTTTGATATTTTATTACCAAATAACTCCATGTACACATCACTCATATATTTCTTAGCAATACACAGAATAAAACAAAAAATGTCACTTTAGGCTATAAGTCAAACTTGAATGATTTTGCATGGCGACATATCAAAATTATTTATAATTAAAGGTAAGGTAAGGGTTATTCTGCCCGAAGGCACGTCCGACCCTCCGCAGAGGTGTTCCTGAGCCGGAGTGTACGTGCGGTAGGGTGGCCAGTTCCTTTCCCCTCCTCCATTCCCTTACCCCCACCAACAGCGGTGGCAACCCATCCAGGTCCTGACCACGCCCAATGTTGTTTAACTTCGGAGATCTCACGGGATCCGGTGTTTCAACACGGCTACGGCCGTTGGCTTTAATTAAATGTGTAATGTAAAATAAATGAATTCATCGTACATGAAGTAAAATAACTAAATAAAACTAATTACTAAATAAAATAACTATTCCCGTCTCTGGTCGGAATTCCATAACCAATGCATTTTTCATATGAGCTAAGATGTTTTAGAAAATCCTTGCGTCAACACTTCAAAAACATTTGGAGTATCAGTTTAAAATATCATATTCTAAATTCAGCCAGCTTTTACTCCTGATCTGCTAAGGCGATTTTAATATTTAATATTGAAAAGACAATTTCTTCTTGAATTTGTAAAATATGACTTATAAAATCCAAAACATATCTTAGATTTCAATAGGAAGCACTCTGCTGAAGATATTGTTACGAATAAAACAGTGACTGTCTTATTCAACTAATTCAATCGTGGTTGTCCCATTACACACACACACACACACGCGCGCGCGCGCTCTCTCTCTCAACAATGAATGACAGCACTTAACTAATGATTGGCTATTTACAAAAGTCTCTTGTGCTCACAACAGGCGTTCGGCTGGCAGTCTTTACCTGGAACGGTCGACCCTTCAGTAATCTTGACTGACATTTTTCAACTTTCACTTGGCTTCGCAGCCACCAGTAACTTTACACAACAACTCCATGCTGTCCTGTTCGAGTACATGTCTGTTGGCTATCAAAACGCACGACTGCTGTACACTAGGCTCGACTCCAGACAAGACCGATATCTTTCACAATCAATGCACGTGACCACTCCATATACTGAATTGTTTAGTTAACACACAACACTCAAGAATAAGACAATACAAATCAACTACCAACAAACTGCTCGCAGCGAACTTGCTTTTATATGCCTGGTGATGGACTTCTAGTATATTCGGGGTGCGGCCAGAAAGCGAATGTTCTAGTTTCACCTTCCAGAAAATTCACAGGGACACCCAATGGAGACAATAGAGGCCAAGGTCGTCACATGCCTGCAGCCCAGCCGGCAACTCCTTCACTCATCACTTCTAGGAAATAACAGAGAGAGCTGACAGTCGCATTACCACGTGACATTGACAATCCAAATTATATATCTTGCATTTCAATGGGAAACACGCTGATGGAGACATAATAAAGATTTGTTGCTTTTTGTCCTTTTTTCTTTTTCTTTTTACAACTTGCTTTACGTCGCACCGACACAGATAGGTTTTAATGGTGTTCATGGGGCGGAAAGGGCTAGGACTGAGAAGGAAGCGAATGTTGCATTAATTACGATACAGCCACAGCATTTGTCTGGTGTGAAAATAGGAATTCACGGAAGGGTTTGAACCCACTGTCTCCCGAATGCGAGCTCACAGCTGCGCAACCCTAACTGCACGGCCAACTCGCTCGGTAAGATGTGTTTCCAGTAATTGTACAAATACTAGTCAACGATGGGTTCATGTGCTAATATTTGTCTAAATAAATAAAATAAGTACGTTTATAACATTAGTAAAAGCCTTCTCAGGGAGCGACCACATGCTCGCTCTAGTGTTTTATTTCCGTGTGTCAGTGTAAGCTTTATTACTCTGTAGTCTCTCGTGATGCAGCTCTCAGTCTCGTGAAATTAAAAAATACCAACTGCAAATTCCACATTACAAGCGACTTGTCTAATACTTATGGAATAGTACATCATGCCAGTTGTTTCCAATGCGTTCGAGCCTTTAGTTTCTTTTTCATTATAAAAGACCATGATGATGAGAACAGAACATTGTTCAATAACTAGTAACTGCCATCCTCAGAGTTATAATTTCAATAATTTCGTGTGGCTATTTCTAGCCGAGTGCAGCCCTTGTAAGGCAGACCCTCCGTTGAGGGTGGGCGGCATCTGCCATGTCTAGGTAACTGCGTGTTATTGTGGTGGAGGATAGTGTTATGTGTGGTGTGATCCTCAGAGTTATTATTAACCAAATATCGGTAATCTCAGCCGGAATCGAGTTCACTATTTTGGAAACGGAAAGACACATAGAGTTACTTAATTTTTCCAGTGATTTCCATTGTTAGAACCAGATCTTAATAAAGTAAAACCAAGATTCGAATCCGATTAGTTCACCTTTTCATCAATACTGTGAGGCAAAACACCAGAATCCTACTTATTATCCACCTGAGAATCGCGCACTCCAGGAGACCCTTTAGTCAACTACCGAGAATGAAAAAGACAAGGAAATGTTCAGTATGCTATCAGAATGGAAATAATCTCTACAGGAGCCTGCTGCTCCTATTTGCGATGCTTTTTTAGTCCTTGAAAGCGAGTAACATTTATTGTGGGAAGCGGCAGTGCATTAAAGCAATATATGTGTAGCTCGCGGCACATTTCCGTTCAATACCATATATTTCTGTCTTGTGAGTGTAAAAAAACTGTGGAGCAACCACGTGATGTAAAGTAAATGCATGCCTTCGAGAAACACAATTAATTTTAGTAAGACTCAATTACAGGGGCAGTTTATGAATTAGGTTGCTCGTCCAATTACAAGTCGCGATTACAAGTTGAGGCGACTATGTGCGTACTAGCGCGACTGATCCCAATGGAGAGAATTAAACGAAACCGCGTCCACTGCAAGCGACCTGGAGCGGCCAACTTCACGCGACTACAGGCGACAAGCGACAGATCCTGCTTGAATGCGATTTGCCGCTTGTAGTCGCCAGCACAATACGGTTCCTACAAGCACTTGGTTGTCTCATGTCGTCATACACAATATTATTATTATTATTATTATTATTATTATTATTATTATTATTATTATTATAACACCCTTATGGAATATGAAAGATAAACGCTATCATTCTCGAGATATACAATGCAAACTTTGGGCGAATGTAACACAGGAAGTGGGTGTTGATAATGATAAGTATCTCTACCCTTTATTCTCCCTTTCTTGACGCAGGGTCGGGGATGAAGTTAGATTAATTTACATGGCGTGTTTTATGGCCAGATCCCTTCCTCACGCTAACCTCCGTTGAGGAGCTAATGAAGATGATATGATGATGGTGAAAGAAACCGGGTAAAGAGATGGAAGGAATCGGTTGTGGCCTATGAATAGGAACTGTCCAGGCATTTGCCTGAAAGTGAAAATGGGTAACCACAGAAAACCATTCTCAGGACAGCCGGTGGTCGGGTTCGAACTCACGCGTCTCTCGAATGAAGAGCTTGGCTCCATAGCCGTAGCGCGTTAACATGCGCGGCCACTCCGCTTAGTGGGTGTAGATTATGGTAAGTAGTCTTACCAAATTATTATTTATAATTCAGTAACATGCTGAGCAGCGTAGGTTATTTGCTGAACAAAAGAAATTGGGGTCTCCAACGACCAACACCAAGCACCATAAGCGAAGAAAAACGAACGATAAAAAATTTAATGACGACGATGAAAAATTCCTTGAAATAGAGAAAAATTGCATGTACTTGTCGATAGTAAAGCCAATAAGGTCTAGAGCGCTTACCTAGTTTTGGTAAGCCTCCTTCCATATATGAAGAAGGTTCCTAACAATCAAAGACTGGCTGTGAAAAATAAGCTCCATCAAGTTTTTAAAGATGAGGATGAATTACGTCAAACTTCTCTGCATATGCCACCTCCGTATAAATACACACGATCCCCGTCATCCTAAACCATCGAACCAAAACCTGGAACAAGCCCACCTAACGACACTCTTCAAGTGGAATCCGGTCCTATAGATGTGGGCTTACGAAAATTGTTTAGTAACTTTTCGTGTATCGTAACAAACACTACCGTTAAAGTGATATGTGTTGTGGAGTACAACCAATATTTCTTGAGGATTATAGAACACTAGAACCGCCGGCGGTCAAAATGACTGCAACACATTTTCCAAACTCAATTTTGACTACAGTTTTTATTGTAGGATGTTGAGTTGCAGGGACTTTTCCTGATTAGTGGTCAGAAAAAACCATATTAAATATAATTAATTTTGCATCAATGGATGGGGGCATTAGTTATGGGTATACATACTACCGCCGGAGCGGTCATTTTGACCGCTGTATTAATTATCGTAATAAAATATATTACAGCACCTATCTCTCTTTCAAATGCAATCATCTGCTCATAATCATCCTATCAAAACGGTTATGTTCAAAAACTCAAAGTGGAACTCAGATAGGCCCTACGAACTGTACGAGCATTATGTCCGCTGCGTCTCCGGTAGTGTTGTCTTTCATCAGCTTGTCACAGTACAGTAAACGTGTCTCCTAAACCATCAGTTGCTGAGCTTATTGCATGAAATTTCTGAAGATATGTCTGTTGTACAATGTGGTCAAGATATAAAGGACCTAAGAAGAGAAAATGCATACGACGATTACTACCAATCAAGTGATAACTCGGAAAGCAGGCTTAAGGTAAGTTGATATTAGTTTTGTTATAACTAACAGCATAACAACGTTGGTGAAATTCCTTTATTTATACCGTATTCAGATTATAATGATGCCTCACACAGGCTGAGTGCTGACGAGTTTTCAATTATTCTATTACAGGCGTAGAAACAGTAACCCGTAAAGTATGGCATCATACGGGACGCGACAACCAAGATAAAATCCTCCCATGGCCAGAAGATGCGTCATTAGGTGGCAATGGCATCACGGAGTGGACTGAAGTAAACTTTGGGAAGACTACACCTGGTAGAATTGCTCGCCACACCCACTCGAAAGAAATTAATGTTATTGGCTTTACGTCCCACTACCTACCTTTTACGGTTTTCGGAGACGCCGAGGTGCCGGAATTTAGTCCCGCAGGAGTTCTTTTTACGTGCCAGTAAATCTACCGACACGAGGCTGTCGTATTTGACCACCTTCAAATACCACTGGGCTGAGCTGGGATCGAACCTGCCAAGTTGGGACCAGAAGGCCAGTGCCTCAACCGTCTGAGCCACTCAGCCTCGAAAGAAAATCCAGCACTTACTCCATATTCAAAGCGACATGTTTCTGACGCCTGTGTTAACGAGTGCGTGACGTCTTTTTATTGATAAATCAATATTGAAACTCGTAAAGCAATGTACGGAAACAGAGGCAAAACGATGAGTAACTGTGCGTATCGAGGACGAAAATATAATAATTTCAATAGGGGTCAAAATGACCGCAAGGCGGTTCTAGGTATACAGTATAATATGTTCCGGCGGTTCTAGTCTTAAAAGGTAAAAGGAAAATGGTTGAAAATATAAGATGATTTTTAAAATTTTATAATTTGTTTGACATCACAGCACATAGATATGTCTTGAGCGACGATGGGATAGAAAAAGGCTAGGAGTAGGAAGGAAGTGGCCGTGACCTTAAGAACACCCCAGCATTTGTCGAGTGTGCAAAGGGGAAACCATCAATAAGCACCTTCAGGGCACCAGAATTGGGGTTCGAGTATGTACTGTTGAAATTTTATAAATAAAGTTGTAGGGGGTCCGCTGTCTCTAATTTCGTTTGTTTTGCCAATTTTTCAGATATTTATCCGTTTTAGGTCAACTCAAGACCGAATCGGTGGTTTTTACTTTTCGTGTCTGTTTGTTTGTTTGTTTGTTTGTTTGTTTGTTCGTTTGTTTGTTTGTTTGTTTGTTTGTTTGTTTGTCTGTTCCACCATCACGGCAAAACGGCTGGATAGATTTCAACCGAACTTCATATTTGGAGTATACTCACCCCGAGAAAGGTTTCCATATGCATTTCATTTTAAAATCTTTGATAGGACGGGGAGTTTATAGGAAAACCAGAACGGTTTTCCTCCATTTTCTCTTATACTATTGATTTCCTGTAAACTCCGTGGACCGTATGTGAAACGTCTCTTCATTATAAACAACTTTCGTTATGTTCATAATTTACCTTACTATTCAAATGACGGATAAATTTACTATTTTCTGCGGGTATCATGGTCTGCGTGTGTGACCGACAGACCGACAACGAACCTACAGGTTACCATGGCAACGTCTCTGACTGCTTGCCAGCAGGGAAGTAACGTATTGCCATTTTCCTCATCATACCTTTAAATTCATGGTTGTTCCTTGGGTAGAAGGCAAGAGAGGGCGTCAATCGGCCATTCTGCGGGATATTGGCGGAATATCGTTGGAGTTTATAACCGTCCTCGAATAGCTTAAGTAATAACACCATTAGTCATCTTATCTGTTGACCTAAGAATGCCTGCGCCTAAATTTCTCCTCTCTTACCTCTTTCCTATATCCATAACTCTCACCAGCATAATTTATTGAGGGGCATTTGATTTTCCAATACATTTACTTGGTATTTATATATTTGTCGTCATCCGGCTGTCCTCAGTTTTAATCCATTTTCCATTAATTTCAACTTTCTTTACTGAATTATTTTATTCCTTAATTACACCGTATGTATGCGAGTGCTAATCCCGAAAGCTTGACACTCTTTCCTTTGAGGAAATATTCTAAGCTATGCAAATGTATAACTTTCGGCCCCGCAAAATATCGAAATATGGATGCAATTTTAACGACGGTGCACACCTTCGTTTCGGGATAATTGGTGGCTAATCTGTAAGTCTTATCACAAGTCAGAAAGCACAATCGTGTTTCATTTTGGAGAGATCTACAACTTTGGTCCTATGACTTTTTATCGTATTTCTATTCCTTATACGTTAAATAGAGCTGCATTTCTCGATTTCAAGTTAATTTTGTACTTTCACACGTACATGTTAACATTAATTTGGCACACTTATAAGAAAGATAGAATCATGACATTCGGCACGCACATTGGCATGACCAGTGGCAATGTGATAGCCAAATTTTATGATTCTATCTGTCACATGAGTATCACAAATATAAAGTAGTATGCAAAAACTGTACAAAATTTCACACCCAATGATTCCAACTCAATCTACCCCATAAATATAGGAGATACGAGAAGATGTCATGGGACCAACCTTGTAGAACACTAAAAGAGGCGTCTGATGGTGAGGTCCGTTTGCAGATATGTCACAGAGTTTCAAAGCAGTAACTCTCGAAATAAAGGTCTGCACTTCTAGAGTGTGTCTGTACATTGACTAATTTGGCGACATTTCTGTACAGTTATCCGTTTCAGGTGTAATAATGACCATCTGCATATTTTTAGCTTTGGTATCTGTTTTCCTGTTTATCTGTTTGTCTGTTTGTCTATAACTTGGAAACTACTGGATATATTTCCACCAAATTCATTTTTAGAATCCACCTGTCCTTGGGTAGGTTTCAGTGCAAATATTGTTTCTAAATCCATGAAATGACTGGGGGGTTTATACGAAACCGAAACCGTGATTTTGAACTCCCGCAAAATATACACAACCAAACTTAATAGAAATCTACCTGCCTTAATGGAAATTAATTTTCAAATTTTTTTCTCATGTGCATAATTTCGGTAAGAGGATTTATAAGGGAGATATCATTAACCGGACTTAACTTAAGAACGGGCGCGTGTTGAGCGTATTTCTTACAACTTGAAAACTATTGAAGATATTTGAACCAAACTTTATATTTAGCATCCACCTTTCCAAAGGTAGATTTTAAAGGTGAATAACATTTCCTGTTCCTGGAATGGACTGGCGGTTTATAGGGAACCTAAATGGTGAATTTACTCTTCCACAATATATACAGTACATGACCAACCTGACTGGAAATCGACCAAATTTGTTGGAAATCTATTTCTAAAACTTTTCTTCATGTGTATTTTTTCGACAGAAAGATTAATAAGGGCGATATCATGAATGGTCGGTTTTGCAGGGTAAGTCCAGCAGACATAGACCAAACGATGTTGTACGTGGAGCAGATTCCTTATCTATCTATATAAGTAAAATCCTAACGACTGTGTGCCTGTACATTGACTATTTTGGCGAAATGATCGCACAGCTACGCGTTTAAGGGGTAATAATAACAACCATCTGCATAATTTTTTGGTTTAGTTTCCTGAAAGTCCGAATTTTAACCCTCCTGGTCCAAAATCCACATTGCGGCATAATCTGCCAGACGAACAAGAAAACAGAAATTTGGCAAAATTATACGTTTTAGCCTGTAACGGACAGAACATTTCCAAAACCTTTAAATTTTTCACTTTTTTCCCCGAAGAATATCGAAATATGGAGGCAATTTTAATGATGGTGCAGATCTTCGCGAAGTCCTATCACATAAGGGAAGGCACAATCTCTGTTCAATTTGGAGTGATCTACAACCTTGGTCTTATGACTTTTTGTTGTATCTGTATCCCTTTTACGTTTGATTTTTGTCTATTTCTCGATGTTAAGTGAATTTGGACTTTTCACATGCATAATTCATACTTTCAATCACTTATAAGAAAGATAGAATCATCAAACCCTACACGAAAATTGGCCCACCCAGTAGCCATATGTGAGCCAAATGCTATGTATGTAGCTGTCGCATAATTATCTGAAAAGCAATGCAGTGTGAGATAATCTTACAAAAATGTTACCCTATTCAACCTTTCTAACTCAATCTGGCCCATGAATAGATCAGATATCATACGGCCAGCCATTTAGCCGCTAAATCTGACGTCTTATGGAACAATCCTTTGTCGATATGACGTATCATTTTGCAGCAGTCAATCTGTAAATGAAGGTCTGAAATATTTTAAGCATGCATATACTTTCATATGTCGATCAATATATATTCACTGATGGCGTCTTGTAGCGATCGAGAAAGGGTGTGTCTGCTATTGTAATCAGTACTCCCCACACCGACTTTGACTGGCAGTAGGAATGGAGTCCTTCTCCAACACCTGTGTAACTGGCATTAGTAAGGAAGGCCTACCATGGTAGTGAATAATTCACTTCTCGATTTGACTTGCAGAAGGCAAGGGAGCATGCATTGTTGTTTAAAACTCCCCTACCCGATTGTATTTGGCTGTAGGCAAGGGTACCCGCCCTTATAAACAAATGTATCCATCTAAAATGTGACTGGTATTAGGCGTAGTGGCCTGCTATTTTGATGGAAACTCACCAACTTGGTGTGACTGGTAGTAAGCTGGCTGGCTGTAGGAAAAGGGGCCTATCATTATAATTATAACTGCACAACTCAATTTCGACTGGTAGTAGGGAAGTTGCCAAAAATTCTAATGAAAACTGTAATCTGTCTGGAAGTAGGAAACGGGGCCTGCCATTGAAACGAAAACTCCCAAATCGATTGTGACCGCGCAGTAGGCGATGGGGCCTGCAATTATAATGAAAAATTCCCCAACTCGGTTGTGAATGGCAGTAGGCAAGTGAGCCTGCCGTTATCATCACAAATCCGTAACAAGCACTTTACATTGGAAACACCGTATTGGGAATCTCCCTATGCTGTTTCTCGGATAACGCTAAGAGACATGTCATTTTAAAACAATCTTATTTACTGTATGTACAGTATTTACTTCGATATTCTAATACAATGTAGAAAACCGTAGCGAAGCACGGGTACATTTGCTAGTTAGAAATAAATGCTTTTTATTTCTGTTTAACTCTCTTTACGTGAAGTTTCCTGATGGATGTTTACCTTCCTTATTTTTCTATGTTACACTGATAGGCCTATGTTAAATTACATACTTAATTCGACCTATGATTCCTTAAAAAATTCAACGCTTTTAAACACTTATTCATATCGCTTACTATAGATTTTCAGTTAAAAGTTTCAGAGGCGTTATTGTCTCCCTGAAGTGTGACATTTTGGCTACTTTTGGTCCATTGCATTCATAATGTAGTTTCTCGACGTATCCGACAATAATCAAAGAACTTCTAGGGGTCTTTGTTCAAATCATCGAACAGATGATGGAATCACCCATTGGCTTCCTTTTAGTTAGTGTTGGGTTTACCCAACACCGATGTCTTCTTTTGCGATTTTTCCTCTGGCACCTCATCTTGTAGGGAATCTCAAAAATGTGAACTAAATCCTTCCCACCCACCTCACAGAATCTTTAAAGATCTTGACAACTCCTACTACAGAAACTCACACAGACCTGTACAAATGCCAACTGACAATCGCGCGACGTCGCCTGCAGTGGACGACCCCAGTCGTTCATAGTCGTACGAATCAAAGTCGGCAGTAATCGCCTGATCCCGTAGTCGCGTGTAGTCGCTTTCAGTGGACGAGCAGTCTTATTGTTTGGAATTCACTACATTTTGTCAAGTAAATCACGTTTCTTTGTGGAGTGCTTTCTGCCATGAAAGTGTCTATAATAAATAAGGTGAAGTGGTTTTTGTTAGTGATAAATGAAAAACGAGACCAAAAGATGAAACAAGAAGTACGTACAGATATGTCTGACCTATGACAGTAAATATGAAGCGAAGTTTCGTGAAAACTGCCTGCATTTGGGATAAATATTCATTTTTGTGATGAAATTCATCACACGTATTTTTATTATTTTCATTAAACAAACAATGAAGATGTAAGGGAACTGGGAACGAGAGAAAGATATATTTCTACAAGTCTTGTTAAAATTGATGCATTCACGACTCGTACTTGTAGACATGATGTAGGCTTTTGGGCTCATGCCGTGTCAAGAAAACAAGGTTAAACTCTTGATGTTTCGCAGAGAACTTTACTCCGTGTCTTCAGAAGAAAATCTCGACTGTTCACGAGGAGGACTTCTACAATATTGAATGTTTGAATTAAAGAATGCTTTACCGTTGAGAACTGTAGTGGTACGCTCGTTCGTCACTAGGTGGCTCGCTGTATGTTTGCTAGTGGCTTTACGTCTCACCGACACAGATAGGTCTTATGGCGACGATGGGATAGGAAAGGCCTAGGAGTCGGAAGGAAGAGGCCGTGGCCTTAATTAAGGAACAGTCCCAGCATTTGCCTGGTGTAAAAATGGTAAACCACGGAAAACCATCTTCAGAGCTGCCGACAGTGGGATTCGAACCCACTATCTTCCGGATGCAAGCTCACAGCCGCGCGCTCCTAACCGTACGGCCAACTCACCCGGTAAGAGGAAAGAAAGAAAATAAATAAATGCAAAGAACGCACACCAGGGTAGAATACAACAGAACTGAAGAATGGAAAGAAAGTATGTGGAGAAAACCATATTATCAGTATCATTTATTTTATTTTATTACTTTCTGTTTTATTCTATCACATTCGTCGCTGATGTCCTCTCTGATACTTGTCAAGCACACACCGTATGATAGAATATATTCATTGTAGCTTACTTTCCTTCTTTATTCATTTTATTTAATGCGTTATTATTCTTACATTTTTTGAACAACCCATTTTCTATTCGACGAGCCACATGACAATACTGCGTTACTAATTCCGCATTAAAGTTGAGCCTTGAGGCTAAACGTGACCGTGGAGCCCAGTATCTCCCTTGCTATTGTAGGCCTATATGTATCACTAAAAGTCGAATATGGATAGACCTCATCAACTCAGACATGATGCTTGAAGGAATCAACGAGTTATCACCATATGTTCAAGAGATTTGCACCCAAGAAAATGATCATAGTAGCCAACAATCGACGACGATATGACGTCATCCACACTGCCTTTTGACACGCTTCGCTTGTCCAGTGCGGTCTGAATGATGCGTTGCGGCGATTGTATTTAATTGATTCCGGGACTTAGGATTAAATTTGTTACATTCGATTTTTACCCTATGGAAATACGCCACAGCTGGGAAATACTGTTTAGAAAGAAAAGAAAGGGGACAGATAACTACCCTTATGGTTTATGCAGAACCATTAATAACTTATCGACCGTTCGACATCCTCTCTGACATCTGGGTCGAGACATTGTCCCGACTCGAGTAATGAAAAATGAATACTACGGTCTCCTGTGAATTTGGTTAGCTCCAGAAAATCTCTAGGGATGAAGCATCCCTATAGTACATTTAAAATAGTGGATGGTGACGGAAATGTGTGTAAAATTACTATATCTACCGAATCGGATTCTTTTTCTATTTCCTGTTTGACTGGCGGCATAGTGTAGTTGGTTAAAAATATGTTTTAACATGGATATAATTTTGATAATAATAATGTTATTTGCTTTACGTCCCTCTAACTACTTTTACGGTCTTCGGAAACGCCGAGGTGTCGGAATTTAGTCCCGCAGGAGTTCTTTTACGTGCCAGTAAATCTACCAGCACGAGGCTGTCGTATTTGAGCACCTCAAATACCACCAGACTGAGCCAGGATCGAACCTGCCAGGTTGGGGTTAGAAGGCCAGCGCCTTAACCGTCTGAGCCACTCAGCCCGGCGATATATGTTTGGGATGGGGTTCTATCTGGGATTAGAGTCATCAATTTAGCATAGATAGAAAACCTACACTGTGGTAACCATGGCAACCAGTGGTAGTCAACTGTTTATACTAAGTAGAGTGTCGGCCTCCGGATCCCAAGATAGCGGGTTCAAACCCGGCAGAGGTAGTCGGATTTTTGAAGGGCGGAAAAAAGTCCATTCGACACTCCATGTCGTACGATGTCGGCATGTAAAAGATCTCTGGTGACACATTTGGTGTTTACCCGACAAAATTAATTAAATCTCAGCCATAGACGCCCAAGAGAGTTTCGGTTTACTCGGTCTGCCATCTAGTGGGGGCCTGGAGTAAAACGGAACGTCGAAATTGACGAGCAGACAGCCAGATGGCGTCAAATTGAAATGTCTTCACACGGTAGCTGAGGCCATACGATTATTATTATTATTATTATTATTGTTATTATTATTAGTAGGCCTATTCATCATTTTCTTTCTCACGTCATTACCGCGTGCCAGAACTCTGGTTTCTATACACAGTAAGTACAAATGACGCCGTGTTTTCAACGAGTTTCCACCGGCATTGACTGGCGTTTCGTCTAGGTTGCAGCAAATATTAACAGAGTTTACAAAAAACAGCTTTGGCAAATCCGTCCCTCCGTTCTACTGGATCGATATGCTTCATTTTTGTTTTATTCTCTCCGGAATCAACTGACGGTGAATCGTGAAACATTGATAGGTCTCTAAGTTCCGTCAACTTGTAGTAATCATAACATCAAATCATAAAATGATCACTCCTATAATTGCAGGCGGAGACTTACCCTAACCCGCAATACATTCTGTACTTAGCATGTTGCTAAGCAACTAACATTTCCATTAATATTCTGATACATGTGATTTTCATCCTTAGTAATGTCACTGGATGCAGCCATGTTTGATTACCACCTGTCAAGCCACTTCCTCTGATCACGGAGAATGCTATTCCCTGCTAGATACTCCTTGATTCTCTAACCGTTCCCAGCTTCCAAATAATTTCAACAGATGGTAGAATATTCCTAACAACTTACATGCTGCTAAGAGACAAAAGTCTACGTACAAACAAACGGGAAGGTATAACTCCAACTACAATATTTCAGTCCGTAATGCAGAATCCAACATGGTGATTGTCTAGGGCCATTGCCCTTGGTGTAGATTTGCAGTATGGTGTGAAGCAAGAGTAAAGCGAAGGCGTAAATTTTTAACAAATTTATTAACGCTGATAATGGTCATAATTTCGGTATATAAGAACTATTGTATTCAACATTAACTGCGTTTACAAAGTACAAAACTACGAAATTATATTATATGTGGTTTAAAAGATATGTAAATCACGAACACATATTCGACCCACGTAACCCCAAGAACATCAAAACTGAAAATTATAAACGTAACAGTGTAAAATATATTTAAAAGGAAAAACACAAAACACTGACTCCAGTACCATGAAGTGCCATTATCAGTTACTATAAAGTACAGTAGCCAATTTTAAATGTGCACGTAATGATGCATTTTTTAAAATCAGTTTACTTAAGATTCAGGGAAAGGTAGTATAAAAGTAAGCTAACACGCTATTTACGAAAGAAGATCATTTGCTGCCAAGTTTCAGTAATTCGCATTCCTTTACGCCTGGGAGTTCACAGTTAGGCTTGCTATCTTCACAATTTTGGTCTGGAGGTCGTTAGCAAGTTTTACTGGAAAATAATCTCAACAGCATTTTTGTAACTGTTGATAAAATTATTTTTATTATTTTAAAGGATCAAGTTAACGTCCGAAATAGTACCGGGCACAACATGGAGCTATTTTATATATAATCTATTTATAACGAATGCTGGTGCCTTTGCTGGCAGGACCTAGTGTTTACAGTGCACTATGTCTTCTGGTATGGGCTAGAGCAATTTTGTTACTTTCATTGACCTGTCTCAGCTTTATCCTTAGCTTTGACAAAATGAAAGTGACTGAGGTATGAGTAATGCTAGTAATGCCATTCCTTCTGCAGCCAGTCCCTGCTATGAATGGTGTGAAAATATTGCTCATAGGGTCAGTTGGTGCATACATTTCAGTGGGCTTGGCAGACTGATGTGTAATAGCAACTTGTGGCTCGGTGAGGAAAGCAACGGGAAACTACCTCACTCCTCATTTCCCTAGTACGCCTCTTCAGTGATGCCTAGGCCATCTATGACAGCTGATGGCGGAACTGTTGAGGATCCAACCAGCCTTCGGGCTGAGGACTAAACATACATACACAACGAATGCTGTGGAGAGGCACGGGCCCTCTAGCTTTACGGATAAAACGTACCTTACGAATATTTATGGGCATAAAATTGAGTGCTAAACCAACGAACATTTTGTTGCACGTACAGGGTCTCGCATATAAACTAAGACCGAACGCACGGTGTTTGTACTCTGAGGTACGGCAGCTTCCTCAGCCGAACTTGTGTCGCGCGCGGCCGCCCTGCTTTAAGCCTGTATACAAACTTATATAAGTATTACCTTATAAAAGATGCTGAAAGTGTGGTCCTTCCTGGATTATATAGACATTCTATGTGGTAAAACATTCTGGCTGACGCGAATCAGTTCTGCCACTGTAATGTTTCTGATTTGATAGGTAATGTTTTCTTTCAGTTCCTCCAGTGTGTTAGAATTTGTTCGATACATTTGTTCTTTCTCTTTGCCCCACGAGTAAACATCACACACTGTTAGATCTGGAGAACGAGGGGGAAATAGACCAGCATTGATCACTCTGTACCGGGTGAGTTGGCCGTGCGCGTAGAGGCGCGCGGCTGTGAGCTTGCATCCGGGAGATAGTAGGTTCGAATCCCACTATCGGCAGCCCTGAAAATGGTTTTCCGTGGTTTCCCATTTTCACACCAGGCAAATTCTGGGGCTGTACCTTAATTAAGGCCACGGCCGCTTCCTTCCAACTCCTAGGCCTTTCCTATCCCATCGTCGCCATAAGACCTATCTGTGTCGGTGCGACGTAAAGCCCCTAGCAAAAAAAAAAAAATGATCACTCTGTCTGCAAACACTTATGAAATTGTAAGAAGGGAATCTTCTGCTGTATGAGCAGGGACTGAGTCTTGTTGAAACTACCCACGCGATTTTTATTCTTCCATTAACTGACGGAAAAACGGTGGCAAAATGTCATCTTGGTACCTCTCTGCATTTACTGTCGTCTCGAAAAAATAGGCCCTATTATTCGTCTTGCACTAACAGGACACCAAACACCAATCTTCCTATAATAATGAGGGACTTCATAAACACTATTAGGATTTTCTGCACAGCAATAACGAGAGTTATGACTGTTCACACGACCATTAAGATGAAACCAGAACTTTTCCATACGAAAATACGACGTTGCAATAATAACTGTCTCACCATGTCAACAGCTGAGATTCAGACTGGGGACGGATGCTTGCCAGGTCGAACACGTTCAGGCTGCCTCCAAAGTCAAGAACTGTGCGCGCGCCTCCCATATTGCAGCTTACGGATTGGAGAATAAAAACGCTGCTTCGACGGTCTTAGTTTATATGAAAGAGCCTGTATATCTTGATAGGTGACATGGCGTGGAAATGTTGTGTGCAGGATGAGCTGCCATATTGTTGTACGTAGATCATGATGCTACATATTTCGTTCGATTTAGCGGAACTCTTTATCTCCCCTGTGGGTGGAGTGAAAGGATGCATCATCTGTACCTCCTGGATGATAAGAGGCTACTAAGTTGGGGACAACCAAAGAATCTGTATTCGCTATCTGGTCTTCTAAGATCCAAAACGTATCCATGAGTTTATGCTTTTCCGTGTAGTAGAGAAATGTATATATAGACTATCTAATTTTTCGTTTCGTTCTTTATTTTTTTGGTTTATGACTCACTCAGTACTACTTTTACTTTTTCCGAATACGCCAAGTTATTGGGAAACTTATCCCGAAGGAGTTCTCTTAAGTGCCGATAAATCTACTGACATTGGGCTGGTGAACTTGAGCAATCACGAATACCATCAGACTAAACAAGGAACCGAGCTCGATAGCTGCAGTCGCTTAAGTGCGGCCAGTATCCAGTATTCGGGAGATAGTGGGTTCTAACCCTACTATCGGTAGCCCTGAAAATGGTTTTCCATGGTTTCCCATTTCCACACCAGCCAAATATCTCTATCTTAATTAAGACCACGGCCGCTTGCTTCCCACTCCTAGCCCTTTCCTGTCCCATCGTCGTCAGTATACCTATCTGTGTCGGAGCGATGTAAAACTGGAAAAAGAATGAACGAGAAGGTATCTCAGTCTACTGAATTATGCGTTTAACGACAATTTAGAACAGAAATTTAACCCTGGAAAGTTGGTCTTTAACGTATTAGTAAATCTACTGATACAAATCTCTTGTATTTAACCACTGTTTAAATGCCAGCAGACTCCATTCGAGTTCAGTCCTGTTAATATGAGCATAAAGTTTTAATAATAGTATATACGACTGTTTATGCTCGACGATAATTATAACTCTACTTTTTAAATACATACATTTCTGTCGAGATGTCGCTTGACAGTTGAGTTTACTGAACAGAGCGCAGAGCGCATGCCTGGGTTATTGATTTTCCGTGCGTGTATCAGAGACCTTGACAATGTCATATGTTTTCAAAGCTTTGATAGAAGGTTATCATAACCTAGATTTATTTCAAATAAAATTTGTTTATTGTACAGTTCGTGAAGTGAATTTGCGCGAATGTGCCGTGTGGTTGTGGGATATTGGTAGTATAAGAAGCGTTGATGTTAATATGTGTGTCAGACATGTCTGATTTTGGAAACAAGTGCGAAGCTAGTGCTGTGATGTTTGGAACATTACAGCATATACTAAATTATTGAACTGTGTAATTAATTGAAAAGATCACTGGTAGGTCATTTTAAAATTATTACATAGGCCTATATAGGGTTTTACTCTTCCATTTCACATCATCATTTCATTTCTTTGTATCGCGGCTATAACGTATTCTGAACGAACGACTTATTGAGTAAAGTATTACAACATCATTTGTATTAACAGCTTGCAGTAAATTTTCAAATAGCCGAGGTCAGGTGACCGGGGTCACCAGGCTAATTTCAGCCCATTACCAGGAAATGTACGTCATCAAGCTTACGAGAGACCTTACCCTTTCCATACTCTGAAGAGACAGTTAAAGCCTTGTTAACGCCTGCTTTTCGAAGTTCGCTACCGGACCCTTTGATTCCGCGGGAAAGTTCAACCTACATGAATGGACGTAATGAAGCAACATGATGTATTCGCAGCAATGGATAGGAGAAGGGATAGTACATCAGTTCTTACTCCACCATGTGATATGGTTGATGGAGGGAGACACTGGAACCTATATACATCGACGACAAGAGCTGGAGAGGGCTCTAACTTACAACCACTTGGAAGGAGAATTCTAATCTATCATCGGAAGAGGGCTGTACGTCTTGACATCGGAGAAGATCTTAACTTACACTAGTTCACTTCGCATCTAAGTAGTGTACTACTCAAAATTCACTCTCATTGAGACCTGTTATATCAATGACGAGAGTTAAAGTCAACGGGAGACCGGTTTTGACTGGTATAGGGCAGAAGAGATTTTGTTATGTATTTAGTTACGCTGCTGTTCTGTAGTACGGAAGAATACAAGTGTATTCTCTCAATGAACATAACCCATGGTGGTTTTGCTATTAAAATTAGGACCCATTACGACTTCATGTAAGGAGTACCGTAGGAAGTGTTAAAGTCAGGAAAGTCGTGGTACAGCTAGTGTACTATGCACGAATCAGAAACAGGACTGAAACCAACAACGAGAGATGACGACGCCGGTACGAGAGGTCCATCAACCATCAGCTGCTACATAGAACGTATCCAGATAACAGAGTCTACAAATGGTGAGCTAATGGCATAAATTACTGCAAGTCTCCGCGTAACAATTCATGTTCTTAGATTTTATTTTATTCAATTTTTATTTTGCTTCCGTAAGTTCAGATTCCGTTAATACGCCGTTACGTCACGTTTTTCATCCTAATAAATAGTTGTTTTAATTCGTATTTTCTGAAATTCTTATTAATGATCCTTATCTTCCAAGTTAGTGTACTTAATGGTTTGTGTTCCGTCACCTCACCCCCGGGAGTTTTTAGAGTCTCATTACGTAGTATTATTATTATTATCATTATTAATTATCAACTATTGTTTTCAAACCATAAGCTGAAGGCTGGCACCCATGGGATATTGTTTATGGAGAAGCAATGAGATATTATTTTTATATTAAAATTAAAGTGACCCGCCACGTCACATTTTGTCACACATCTGTGGGTGAGAGTGGGTACGTCACATATTGTCGCCGCAAGCGTGGAGCTCGTAAACCATTAAGTACTTGTATAGAACGGATAGAATCAGTAATTTGGGGGTAACTGTTGTGTATCCCCCACATTTCACTTGCTCCCATGACTTAAACTCACACAAGTACAACACTCCGCATATAACTGTTATGCGACACAAATAAATACGTTTTGCTGGCGAAGAAAAACATTTCAGTTTTGTTTCTTTGCATGATTAATACAGAATACACATGCACTGATTTTGAAGTGTACGTTATAAAAACAGGAGCCCATATTTATTTACCTTCCTGCCAGCTGTAACAAATTACACAGCGCAGCACTGGACAGCTTACCTGAAAAGGAGAAAACAGTATATTACACTATTGCAATAAATCCTCCACTGTGTTAACATATCAGCAAGAAAGTAATGACAGTGTGAATTCTGATGAGAAAAATGTTGGGAAATCCTGTACAACGAATTCGGCCTGAAAGTAGAACGATATGAAAGACAAATTCGACAGAACCAGTTGCTACGCGGTTTGGGTCACATAGCTGTCAGCTTGAATTCGGGAGATAGTGGGTTCGAATCCCACTGTCAGCAGCCCTGGAGGTGGTTTTCTATGGCTTCCCATTTTCACACCAGGAAAATGCTGGGGCTGTTCCATAATTAAGGCCACGGCTACTTTCTTCCCACTCCTAGCTCTTTCCTATCCCATCGCCGCCATAAGACCTATCTGCGTCAATGTGACGTAAAGCAGAGTGTTAAAAAAAGGAAAAAAAGAAAATTCGTTCGATGGATCGCAATTCCGAACTTATTAGAAACCAGGACTAAAAGAGACAAACAAAAAGAAGAAGACGAGTTAGGTCCAAATGAGGCTCAGTTGAGAAAAGAATTTAAGGCAGGTGTCCCATTATCATAAGGACTGGAAAAGAGCAAGGATTCAAGTAAGAATGGACAATAAATATTTAATAGAGGGGTCCAGTGCAAGTAACAGCGGGCAATAACAAACGAAATTTGCATACCTATGTAAAAATACCGTGTTTTCTCAGCTGTGAATTCCCGTGTGGAATATTTAAAAGTATACATTTCTCAGTTGAATGATGAACATTTATTTCTGAGTGACATCAGACACATGTACAGTATTTATCAACTCACTAGTACAAGTCCTGACAATCACTGTTTATTTACGTTCTTTACATACAGTTCTCCCGGTGTGATACTCCACTGTTAACATGAACAGAATAGAAACGATATCACATGATATCGTGACAGTCACGGTCGAAATTGAAGCGTGGGCTGTCAGAATCTCACTGTCAGATAGATAGATAGTTATATACCCAGGTATATGGTTTAATTTAATTGAAAAAGTTATTTTTTGCTAGTGGCTTGACGTAAAAGCCTCCGTGGCTGAGACGGCAGCGCGTCGGCCTCTCACCGCTGGATACCGTGGTTCAAATCCCGGTCACTCCATGTGAGATTTGCGCTGGACAAAGCGGAGGCGGGACAGTTTTTTCTCCGGGTACTCCGGTGTTCTCCGTCATCTTTCATTCCAGCAACACTCTCCATTCTCATTTCATAGCATCTATCATTCATTAATAAATCACTTTGGGAGTGGCGACCCCATCGTACTAATAGCCTATATCTGCTTCATTCATTCCATCCCTGACCCGGACAATGACTGGAAAACATGTTGTATGTTTTCATTTTCAGTGGCTTTACGTCGCACCGACGGAGATAGGTCTTACGGCAACCTTGTGGACTCACTTTCTAACCGAATCCAGGTGGAGGCGGAGTCACACGGTATTAAGTTATGCTTTTGTAACGATTTCTCTAGGGGTGACTAATTTGTTGTGCCTATGTGAACAATGGCCTCTTGCGAGTGACTGACTCCAAATGCTCATTGCATGCTATTTCCGTCGTAACGTTCTCTCGCTAACAGTTCAGGATGGACCTTAATTCACTGACTGTAGATATTCCTGTCAGGTTTGGAAGCGATTTTGATTCACAAGCCGTGAAACGCGTCTCCGGTCCCTCTCAGTCAGGGTCATTTTCCGCCCATAATTCTGACGTCCTGTTTCGTGGCCACGTGTAGTACACCACTGCTTGTAGATACGTTGAGCAGCCCGCTGCGAAACACTACAAATCCAGTAAGTTCACGCATCGTATCGCCAGGGGCATGGCCAAACACGATTACCTCTTTTTGTCACTCTGTCACATCCTTACATCTACCCATGTTGACGTAAACTGTCCGCTTGAAACATCAATGTCTCATTGATCGCTAATGCCTTATGCTCACGTAGGGGCAGTGCGTGTGCGGTTGAGCACGGGACTCATACCCTGCGCCATCTGTACAGGCTTAACGATTCATCTGTGCATGCGCACTAGGGTGAGCTTATTACACAATATAAACGAAAATTTTGCTTCCTAGGTACAATAATACCTACGAAGAAATTGTAAAGCAATGTATTACAATAATAATAATAATAATAATAATAATAATAATAATAGATAACCCTACTATTATTTACAATGTAATGATAAATTCCAGAAATTTCTCACACTGACGAAAGTTTCAGTTTCCATGATATGGCTGTGGGCGAAAAACATAAGACTATAAACTCGGGATCGGCATAAGGATTACTATGCAGGGGGACCAAATCTGAGTACTACTACTGTTCTAACAGTATCGATAAATGATACGATGGTTATAATAATAATAATAATAATAATAATAATAATAATAATAATAATAATAATAATAATAATAATAATAATAATAATAATAATAATTGTTACCGTGTTTTAGCGGCAGGTAGAGGTGTAAGAAGGTGCGGGCGTGAATGGGTTTCAAGCTACGAAATTATAGTGCATGAAAATTAATTTAGAATTTAACAAGGTTATATTTTCTTTTCAAAAACAAAGAAACAACAAACATGGCAGGTACAACGTAGCAAAACAAGGGGAGTTACAATATTTACAGGTTTTGGGCTTCACGCCCTGACTTCAGCGATCAGCTCAGTTTTACCACAAACACAAGTTTTACCAGAGGGGCAGAAAACCCCATTCATACCGAGGAGCTCCTGGCTCCGAATTACATAGAAAAGCCTCCACGAGGCATATGACACACCATTTGCAAAAGAGCCACTCGCGCTCAAAATTTAAGCCTCTCAAAGGCCACGCCAAACTCTACCTTTAAGCTGTCCTCAAGGGACATATACACAGGGGTAGAATACCCAACCTACTGAGGTCTATTGAATGAAAAAGAAAGTTGATTACATGACCTCTAAAATAATTTGAGAGGAGGCTAACCGCACTCCTGATACACTTTGTTTAAAACCTACTTGGCACTAGGCCGATAATACAAGGGCTAATCCCATACTACAGAGGTGACTTAATAGCAATTTACATTACATTACGGAAGAATAGGTTGAGAAACAATAAGTTCACCTCAAAATATTATGAGTGGGAGCTCGAGAGGGTTAGCACTCTCTATCCCAGTATGTAGCTTAGAAGATAGGATAGGTACCAGTAATCTTTACATTTTAAAGGAAAGTTACATGGTGGAAGGCCTAGAACCCGCCCCGAAGGTTAAACTGCTGAGCAAGCAAAGAAAGAAGTTATTACTTGGCCATTACCTTGTTGTAGACGCCGCCGAAGAAAGAGGCGCTTCCCGCCTCCTGCTATGTACTTAATACACTGAAAGATGGAACAGAAGTGGCCCCGAGACCCTAAAATCAGCAGTTTATATCCTCTCGCGGAAGATTCTAGGCGTTAGGGGAAAGAAAACACCCATCCCACAAAATTTTTATTGGCTAGGGAAAAGAAACCCCTACATAGAGGAAGAAGAAACACATTATTGGTGGAAAATTAATTAAAGAAATTCGGGATTGGCTAGATCCAAAATAAGGGGAAAAAGAGGGGTATACAGCCAACTTAAACAATGACAGAAAGAAATTTAACAAAGAACAAACTCTTGAAATAAAAATTTCTCCAACAAAATAGTTCTTTGACTCCGCACTAGGTTGCACTATTGTTGATCTTCAGTAGTGTCCTCTAGAAGAGAAAGTTCACACTTCTTACTTCAAGCGAAACAAAAACACATCAAAAATGACACAGTTCAAAAACTCAAAATTTTCCACGTGGTGACATCTTCTGAGAAAGTAGAGAATTAATAGAGTAGATAAAGTTCAACCTTCCTCCAGAAGAGGAGTTTCAACTGGCGCAACTTTTAAATAAACGGTGTAGAGGTGTACCGCCCGGTACAGACCTCCCCCCCCCCCCAAAAGTTCCTCCAAGGGGTAACACAGAAGAACATAAACTTTTGTTTGAAAATAAGTTCCAAGTTTTGATGTTGAGATTAAGATAACTTGCAGAAGTATTTGAGAAATTTCTTAATTCGGTTCCAAAATTTTGTTGTTGCAGGTGAAGTAAAGTCTTTATGTTTATAGAAGTTGAATTTCTGAAGATAAGCTTTTAATACTTAAAAGTGAAGGAAAAATTTGCAATGTCCACCAAATATTGCTGTTGAATTCCCAAGTGTAGTTATCTCTTATAGTAACTGTCCATGTAGTTGATGTTGAAGAAGTGAGGTGGCCAGACCGGCCGTTGCCGCTTGCGTCCAAAGGAGGCCGCTCGGACCCCTCAAGTACCCTGAGATACCGCTCGCCCGCACTATGAGGGGAGCAGAGGTGTTGAAGTACGCCGCGCCCGCGGTGAACAGATGCAGGCTGCGGGCATGTAGCAGGTCGTGCGCCGCACATCAGCCTTGGCCGGGAGGGGAGCTCCGGCTCGCCGTGCACATGTCGTCCTCGCTGGAGAGGAGGGGGCCCATACCCCTCCCCAGTCGCTGCACGGCGCTGCGCGGCTGCGGGGGCGCTGAAACATTAAAGCTAGGCGGCAGAATTGTGTTGGACTATCATCTTCTTTGAGGGTACAGGCTTGTGGAGAGGTTGAGGGGCCAGCGGCGTGTAGATATCCATGGCATTTACTATTATGAAGCCACAGTGTAAGGTGGAGCAGGAGACGGGAGCGTGGTAATGGCCGTGGCAAGAACAGGATGGCCGTTTAACGGGTCGGGGCAGGTTTTACACAAGGCTTACATCTAAAACCAAAATATTACAGAAGGGGCAGAATGCCTTAAAAGTGAAACTAAAAAAAAAAATATAACCTTCATATCCTTTCAAACTAATATGAAGCAAGTTAACACAGAAATTACACCGGTTTCACCTGGGACAGGTGAACCCTAAATATCCTCTCGGTGGCTGGATTGCTAACTAACAACGTAACTGGCGTAAGAAAATCGAGAATGATACAAGGCCCATGAAATCTGGGGGCAAGCTTGCCCGCGGGAACAAAATTCTTGACCATTACTTGGTCGCCTACCTTCAAAGGGGTGGGTCTCCGTCCACGATCATACCTTTCCCTAACCTTTTCATGAGACACTTTAAGATTGGCTTTAGCCTTCTTCCAAAGATCTTTAATGCTGTCCGGATCTATTGTCTCGGGTAGAATGTCATTCAGAGACCAGAGGTTAGAGAGCGGCGAGTTGGGAACAAACTTAAACATCAAAGAAGCTGGAGTAAACTTGTGAGATTCATGAACCGCCGAATTCAAAGCAAAAGCTATCCAATGCAGGGACGTGTCCCACCTGGAATGATCTTCATGATGATAGGCAATCAGTGCTGACCTGAGATTACGGTTAACCCGTTCAGCCAGAGATGGTTGAGGGTAATAAGCAGAAGTAGTTACATGAGAGATTGACAAGTCAAAACAGAATTTACGAAAAAGATTTGATGTGAACGCCTTAGCATTATCAGATACAATATATTGGCACGGACCAAAAGAAGCAAAAATAGAATTTAGACAGGTAATGGTGGACTGAGCGGTAGCCAGCTTAGTCGGAAATAACCAAGAAAATCTGGTAAAACCATCTACACATACAAAGATGAATTTGTTGGCATTTCCCTTCGACTGGGGGAAGGGTCCTACATAATCAATATACAGGCGTTCCATGGGGCGCGACGCTTGATGAGAAGACAAAAGGCCTACTTTAGTGGACATGGTGGGTTTACTGATCAAACAAGATTTACAAGCTTTTACAAGTTCCCGAATTTCACCGTCCATACCTTTCCATATGAACATTTCACGAATCTTTTCACGAGTTTTAAAGATACCCAGATGCCCTCCTAATGGGGTCTCATGATAATACTTGAAGATCATAGGTACAAGAACTGCTGGAACAACAACCTTCATCATCTTATCATGCCTCGATGGGCAACATAAAACACCATTCCTCAGAACATAAGGGACGACATGTTCCCCAGAAGAAAGGGTTTCCATTATCGGACCCAGCGTCGGATCTTCACGTTGGTATTTCTCAATATCCCTAAAGAGCATGGGAGCATCTGTTAGGATGGCATTAACCTCAGATAGCATGGACTCGGAAGGTGATGAACTGTCGACCGGTTCGTGGGTCTCGACGTCGTTATGAAACATACGGCTGAGTCCATCAGCAACAACATTTTCGGTACCTCTGATATGTCTAACATCAAACTGGAAGGCGGAAATACGAATAGCCCAGCGGGCTATACGACCAGTACGACGCGGCCTACCTAAGACCCAGCTTAAGGCTTGATTATCTGTCTCCAGGTCGAATTTGACATGTTCCAGATAGAGACGGAACTTTTCTAAGGCAAATAAGACTGCCAAACCTTCGAGCTCATAGATGGAATACTTGGCTTCTTGAGCCGACAATGTCCTAGACGCATAGGCGATGGGTCGCCTCCCTAGTTCAGTCTCTTGAAGAAGGACTGCCGCTACTGCTGACGACGATGCGTCGGTTTGGACAATGAATTTCTTCGAGAAATCAGGCATAGCAAGGACAGGGGCATTACAGAGAGCTAATTTCAGATCTTCAAAAGCGGCTTGTTGAGAAGGTCCCCACTCGAATTTGATGCCTTTCCTACGAAGAAGGTTTAAGGGCGCCGCCCTATTAGCAAAGTTAGGAATAAACTTTCTGAAGAAATTCACCATACCAATGAACCTGGCGATACCTTTAATGTCCTTGGGAGGTTTAAAATCACGGATGGCCTGTGTTCTAGAATGATCGACTGCTACACCATCGGGTGACACAATATGCCCTAGGAATGACATAGAGGGCTTAGCAAAGGCAACCTTGGACAACTTAACAGTTAACCCAGCCTTACGAAGGCGATCAAGAACTTCTCGCAGATGATCTAGATGTTCTTCAAAAGTCTCTGAAAATACGACGACATCATCTAAGTAGTGATATAAGTACTCGAATTTGATGTCGGAGAAGACCCTATCTAGCAGCCTAGTGAGCACAGCTGCTCCCGTGGGGAGCCCGAAAGGCACGCGGTTGTATTCATATAAATTCCAGTCCGTGGCAAACGCTGTAAGGTGTTTAGACTCTTCGGCAAGGGGAATTTGATTATAGGCCTGATTTAAGTCCAAGATGGTGAAGAACTTGGCCTTACGAAACCATGAAAAACAAGAATGAAGGTCGGGAAGGGGCACAGATTGTAACACCACCTTCCGATTGAGAGCCCTGTAATCAATGACAGGCCTGAAGCCTCCTTGGGGTTACGGTACTAGAAAAATAGGCGAAGAATACGCTGACTTAGAGGGCCTAATAATACCGTCCTTCAACATCTGATCGATGATTTCCTTCAGAGCCTTCATTTTAGTAGGAGACAGCCTATAAGGTGGAAAGCGAACAGGAATCGAATCCGTGACCTCAATTTTGTATTCAATAAGGTCAGTAACACCAAGAGTATCAGTGAACACCTCGGGAAACGACTGACACAATTTGCGAATACTATCAGCCTGCTCCTCAGGTAGATGTCTAAGGTCTAACAACATCTCATCCTGGGTAGGCGAAATAGATGAACATGATGCAGAATTACACTTTAATAGAGGGATTTTACAATTAGAGGCAAATTTGAATGTGCACGACTTACTCTGAAGATCGAGCACAAGACCCGTGTGAGACATGAAGTCCGCTCCCAGTATGATGGGGCAAGACAAATGCTTGGCCACAAACAATTTGATTTTCCATGTAAATTTAAAAACACGAATTTTGACATGTAAGGAACCTAGAATTTCTAATGGAGATGAATTAGCCGAAACATATTTAACAGGAGATGAGTCATAGTCAGGGAGTTTACAAACAGATTTCAATTTAGAATACCAATCAGCCGAAATAATGGAACAAACACTGCCTGAATCTAAGAGAGCTGTTATAGGCTCGTTATTTAACTCAATCTTAAGAAAAGGAACAGGTGCGGGGGTATCCGCCGCAATCCTAAGACACTCTTTAGGGCATTCAAAAGATGAATTTGAAGGCTGGTCGTTCTCTGCATTTACAACCTGTTTACTAGGGGCTGAGTCTCGGGAAGATGGATTAGTCGGCTCAGCCGACGCCACTAGTCACTTTTTATTATTGGCATAGCTGGAATTTGCACCAGAAGTTGAGCAGGAGGGGGTGCCATTTGAGTTTGGGCAATTCTTGGCGATATGTGAGAAGGCCCCACACTTAAAACAGCCTTGTGATGACCCTGCTCCATTCCTTGTCCCACTTGACTTGATCAGAGGACACTTATTCCGCAGATGGTCAGGCGACCCGCAAGCATAACATTTACGGGGATTGACTGGTCGGCGAGGTGGAGGCCGAGTGTTACTGAAGGAAGGCGGGTTTCTTTCGCGACACGCAAAGAATCGGCGTATCTAACTCCTTCCGCTGAGACTGCCAATGCTTCAAGTTCCGAGAAAGTTTGCGGGCACGCCGCGAAACACAAATATGACCTATAGGATGGTGAAATACCTTCCACAATAGCTTGTACAATTTGGTCCTCAGGGAAGTGAAGAGCAAACACCCTGGTATAAAACTTAATGTCTTGTATGAAATCAGCCAAGTTTTCATCCAACCTCTGTACTCGATAATAGTATTTCTGAATCAGAGATGACCTTGCGCGGGCAGGAATAAAATTAGCAAGTAGATGTGCATGAAAATCTTCGATGGATGACTGTTCAGCTATGGCTCTTACTATTTTGTCGGAGAGAATACCAATAGCATACGGATAGATAATTTGCAAGATTTGACATGGAGACAGAGAAAAAACAAGGGCATGATCCTGAAATTCCACTAGAAATCTTAAAAATGAAATTACATCACTGGTGGTGTTGACGGAAAACTTAGAGATACCTCTAAGCAACATTGCCAATGGATGAGGCAAGCTGCTGAACCCAGGTGACATAGTCGTTAAAGGTTTCAATGGCAAAGAAGTTAATTCAGAACGGATGTTACTCAACGATGCACGGCGTTCAGATTCAGTGTCCAATGGGGCCGGGATAGTTTGAGCAGCAACGGTTATCCTATTGACTTCTCCCTTGGGAGGCGCTTCCTCACTACCTGCATTCACTATGGTGGGCTGATCAGATTTGGGAGGAACTTCCCCAGTTAACAATTGAGTGACTTTACTAGACAATTCAGAAATAGTTTCAAGGAGCGTATTAGCTTCCTTCCTCTGAACGTCATTCACCTTTAGAGACAACAGATCATTAACTCTATTTGCAAAGTGATACAGCCTGCCTTGCACACGCTTAATTTGATTAGGAGACGGATCGTTTTCATCAAAAAAGCTGACTACAGATGCTAGCCCAGTAATATTCTCGACGATCGTGGAAAGAGAATCATCAATTTCTTTCTCTCCCAAATTGGGGATGGAAATGGGTAAATCAAGGGACTCTCTAAGCTTGTTGGTGTCGATTGCAACCGTGCCTCCAGATTGCACATTTCTGATAGTTAACTCGTATATCAACTCCTCTTTGCGCAAATAGTTAAGGAGGAGAACATCGCGAGGGCCGGGCATGATGACAGAACAATTTTGAAAAACTCAAAAAATTCCAGCAACTGGGAAAATAGTTAGAGTTCGGAACAAACAATGTTTAGCCGTCAAAAGGGGCTAAATTGAGACCCATTCAACCACGCTCTGCTACCACTTGTTACCGTGTTTTAGCGGCAGGTAGAGGTGTAAGAAGGTGCGGGCGTGAATGGGTTTCAAGCTACGAAATTATAGTGCATGAAAATTAATTTAGAATTTAACAAGGTTATATTTTCTTTTCAAAAACAAAGAAACAACAAACATGGCAGGTACAACGTAGCAAAACAAGGGGAGTTACAATATTTACAGGTTTTGGGCTTCACGCCCTGACTTCAGCGATCAGCTCAGTTTTACCACAAACACAAGTTTTACCAGAGGGGCAGAAAACCCCATTCATACCGAGGAGCTCCTGGCTCCGAATTACATAGAAAAGCCTCCACGAGGCATATGACACACCATTTGCAAAAGAGCCACTCGCGCTCAAAATTTAAGCCTCTCAAAGGCCACGCCAAACTCTACCTTTAAGCTGTCCTCAAGGGACATATACACAGGGGTAGAATACCCAACCTACTGAGGTCTATTGAATGAAAAAGAAAGTTGATTACATGACCTCTAAAATAATTTGAGAGGAGGCTAACCGCACTCCTGATACACTTTGTTTAAAACCTACTTGGCACTAGGCCGATAATACAAGGGCTAATCCCATACTACAGAGGTGACTTAATAGCAATTTACATTACATTACGGAAGAATAGGTTGAGAAACAATAAGTTCACCTCAAAATATTATGAGTGGGAGCTCGAGAGGGTTAGCACTCTCTATCCCAGTATGTAGCTTAGAAGATAGGATAGGTACCAGTAATCTTTACATTTTAAAGGAAAGTTACATGGTGGAAGTCCTAAAACCCGCCCCGAAGGTTAAACTGCTGAGCAAGCAAAGAAAGAAGTTATTACTTGGCCATTACCTTGTTGTAGACGCCGCCGAAGAAAGAGGCGCTTCCCGCCTCCTGCTATGTACTTAATACACTGAAAGATGGAACAGAAGTGGCCCCGAGACCCTAAAATCAGCAGTTTATATCCTCTCGCGGAAGATTCTAGGCGTTAGGGGAAAGAAAACACCCTCCCACAAAATTTTTATTGGCTAGGGAAAAGAAACCCCTACATAGAGGAAGAAGAAACACATTATTGGTGGAAAATTAATTAAAGAAATTCGGGATTGGCTAGATCCAAAATAAGGGGAAAAAGAGGGGTATACAGCCAACTTAAACAATGACAGAAAGAAATTTAACAAAGAACAAACTCTTGAAATAAAAATTTCTCCAACAAAATAGTTCTTTGACTCCGCACTAGGTTGCACTATTGTTGATCTTCAGTAGTGTCCTCTAGAAGAGAAAGTTCACACTTCTTACTTCAAGCGAAACAAAAACACATCAAAAATGACACAGTTCAAAAACTCAAAATTTTCCACGTGGTGACATCTTCTGAGAAAGTAGAGAATTAATAGAGTAGATAAAGTTCAACCTTCCTCCAGAAGAGGAGTTTCAACTGGCGCAACTTTTAAATAAACGGTGTAGAGGTGTACCGCCCGGTACAATAATAATAATAATAATAATAATAATAATAATAATAATAATAATAATAATTGATACGGGGTTAACCGTGGAACGCAGAAGTGAAAGAAAGTGCTGGGGTGAATGGGTCTAACTACAATATCAACATTAATTCAAAACTTAAACTGAAGGTTATATTTTCAGAACTTCAAACTTAACAATTTTTTAATGGCAATATTACATGTACAAGTAGCAATCATTAAACAAGATTGGGGAAAACCCAAGATTCAGAACCTTAACATTTTGGGCTTTAAGCCCCTCGTCTAACAATTCCTGAGCTCCCAGCTCAAATTTACAATTAAAAAATGAGAACAAATTTATTTAAGGGCAGAAATCCCCTAATTCAAAGAGCAATGCTCTTAGAATTACAATATCTAGCCTTCCAGAGGCACTCTTTACAATTACCAAAACCTGAAAAGAGCTAACAGGCTCTCAGTTT
Source organism: Anabrus simplex (assembly GCF_040414725.1). NCBI lineage: Eukaryota > Metazoa > Arthropoda > Insecta > Orthoptera > Tettigoniidae > Anabrus > Anabrus simplex. The sequence continues at coordinate 1,611,636,350 of NC_090265.1, read as the reverse complement.
CTCAAGCCTACTCAAGGCAACATTGCATGAAAATCAGATAATCTCTGGCCCTACAAGGCCCTATTTACAAATAGAAATCTTATTACACAGAGGTATCAAGTACCCAACCTACAGGGCCTTAGTGAAAATGAACAGGTTAGTTTGGGGCAATTCCCAAACTACTGAGGTAGCACGCATGGAAATCACTTTAATACATTGCAGAAACGAAAGGTTACAAAAACGTGGCACCTCAAACCAAGATGAAGGGGGGGGGGGTCGAGAGGGTACATCACGCTCTACCCCCTATTTACACTTAAAGATTTTATGATTTTTTTACATTAGCCGGCAGAAAGTCACATTTTTAGAAAAGTAGGTTACATAGTTAACGATTCGGACCTTTCTCTAGGGTTAAACTGCGGAGGTAGCAAGAAAGAATAAAGTTATGTGGCCATTACCTTGGAGATGTACTGCTGACCGATGACAGAGGCAGCCCGCCTCCTGCTTTGACACACACACACACACACTCAGTAAGATGACGATCAATTGGCCAAGAAACGTGAAAGGCCGCAGTTTATACACTCTCAGGGAAAGTTCGAGATCATTCAGGAATAAACCCGCCATACCCTCTCAATTTAATTGGTTAAATCCAAAGTGAAGAAGAAAGACGGGATTGGTTGGAAATTAATTACAAAAGTTAGGGATTGGCTAGATTCAAAACTGGCGGAAGGAAAGGAAGAATTGCCAAACCAAAAAATAAATGAACATCAATCAGTTACAAGGACCTAGAAATACAAATCTTCTTTAAATAATTTCTTTCACTTCGCATCAGGGTGCGTGATCATAGTTTTTAGTGGTGACATCTGTGGAAGAATGTCAAAACTTCTTGATGAATGTCAAACAAAACAACTAGAAATTCACTCAGGTTAGGAAACTGCACAATAACAAAATTACTCAATATTTAGGTGGTGACATCTTCTGATTAATGTTCCAAGTTGGTGTAGTTTCGGTTGCACTGTTTCAGCAATAGAGGAGTTCATTTAGGCGCTAGTTTTAAATGCGCGGCGTTGAGGTGTAACTCCCGGTACAATAATAATAATAATAATAATAATAATAATAATAATAATAATAATAATAATGTTGCACTACGAGCTCATCTCACGGCGATATTTTGAGAACTCTGTTTTAAATCTTCCGTGGTTTAATATTATTTATTTTGCCTAATTGCTTGCATAAGAATTTCTCGACATCCCCTTAATTCAGTTTGATCTTTGAAATCATTACTAGGAGATCCCTGTTATTTACTTTCGTTCTAGAGACGAGAACCTATTTGCACACTGATAATGATGACCCGTTTAAATAAACGCCCAGATGACAAATTAAACACATTGATCTATGTTCTGTATGTGAGCTGATAGCGCTGAGTACATAACTATCCACTTGTTAACAAACAAAGACATGCGTTGCCAGAACAAACAAACACTTTGAGTGAAATAGGAGACCAGTTTCAGAAGTACAAATTAATTCGCTCAGTATTCATAGTAAGTTCAGTATTTACTACTGGAACACACCAACAAGCCATGTTGATTAGTTTTGGGAGCTTAGCTCAAATACTGCGAATTCATTGGCTATCCCGCATGTGACTCTCGCTCGTCTCGCTCACTCTTCGGGTTAACCGCGTTTCCGAGGACAGCAACTAATAACGCCAACAGTAACACTACAGCAGTGGACATTTAATTGTTGTACAGTGACATAGTAATATTAAGGTGGACCAAAACAAGAAATGCCAATTTTTTTTCCGTTAATACTGGACGATGTATCCTCAGCGGGACCGTTCCACGAGCATCTGACCGAGCTCTGCAGTTTTCGTCTTACACGTCTCATTCCCATGTTTTAAAGCCGGCCGATTAGTCGAAGGGGAAGAGCTCAGTACGTGTTTCACTCCAGGAACGTGAGCACGTGTTGTTGTTCTTGTGTTCCTTGGGTGACAGTCTATTAAGTGTATTAAGTATTCATTAAACGTAACACCGTGTATTAATTAAGTTAATCTTGCTCAATTTAGGTATTCTGTTCCCCAAGGAGTATTTACTTTCTATTCGTACGTGCGTATAGAATCAATTCGTGTTGTTACATTTATGTTGTTCTCTTTTATAGCCTATACATAAATGATACGAGTAAAGAACTGGAGAATTCAAGAGGACAAACTGGGGCAAATATCCATTTATAGGAAGGGGAGTTAGGGGTTGGAATAACTTACGAAGGGAGATGTTCAATAAATTTCCAATTTCTTTGAAATCATTTAGGAAAAGGCTAGGAAAGCAACAGACAGGGAATCTGCCACCTGGGCGACTGCCCTAAATGCAGATCAGTATTGATTGATTGATCACAGATAAGGCTTTCTTCCGAGAGTTTTTGTACGGTATGGAGTAGTAAATAAGTTACAGGATTATCAAAACCAATCCAAACCTCACGGCGCAACAGCCTCGAAGGTTCTTGGCCTACCAAGCGACCGCTGATCAGCCCAAAGACAGTAGACTACGAGGTACCGTGTGGTCAGCACCACGAATCCCCTCGGCCGTTATTCTTGGGTTTCTGGACCGGGGCCACCATCTCACCGTCAGATAGCTCCTCAATTGTAATCAGGTAGGCTGAATGGCCCTCGAACCAGTCCTCAGATCAAGGTAAAAATCTCTGACCTGGCCGGGAATCGTACCCGGGTTCACAGCGTAAGAGACAGGCACCATACAGTATTATGAGCGACTACAAGAAGACCTAGACAATGCTGAGAGATGGGCACCAGACAAGTGTATTATGATAATCGGGATGAAAAGTCAGCTTGTAAGTTTTATCAAGGGAAAAAGTCCTCTCAGTTTTAATTGCTGTGTTGACAGGGTGATAGTACCTCATGGGGATCAATGTAAGTAACTTGCTGTTACTATAGGGAGTGATCTTCATTGGGGATATTCACATTAACGAAGTTGTAAAGAAAGGTTAGAGATTTCTTCACATAGTTGTGAAGGTATTTAGGGGTTGTAATAACGATGTAAAGGAGAGGGCATGCAAGTCACTGGAAAGACCTCAATTAAAGTATATTTCTAGTTTACGGGACTCACTTCAGGACTACTTGATACAAGAACTGGAATTATATTTAGCTTTTAAGAATGTAAGTTATTATTATTATTATTATTATTATTATTATTATTATTATTATTATTATTATTATTATTATTATTATTATTATTATTTTGCTAGGGGCTTTACGTCGCACCGACACAGATAGGTCTTATGGCGACTATGAGATAGGAAAGGCCTAGGAGTTGGAAGGAAGCGACCGTGGCCTTAATTAAGGTACAGACCCAGCATTTGCCTGGTGTGAAAATAAGAAACCACGGAAAACCATCTTCAGGGCTGCCGATAGTGGGATTCGAACCTACTATCTCCCGGATGCAAGCTCACAGCCGCGCGCCTCTACGCGCACGGCCAACTCGTCCGGTATTATTGTTATTATTATTATTATCATTATTATTATTATTATTATTATTATTATTGCCGACCCCGTGGTGTAGGGGTAGCGTGCCTGTCTCTCACCCGGAGGCCCCGGGTTCGATTCCCGGCCAGGTCAGGGATTTTTACCTGGATCTGAGGGCTGGTTCGAGGTCCACTCAGCCTGCGTGATTGGAATTGAGGAGCTAACCGACGGTGAAATAGCGGCCCCGGTCTAGAAAGCCAAGAATAACGGCCGAAAGGATTCGTCGTGCTGACTACACGACACCTCGTGATCTGCAGGCCTTCGGGCTGAGCAGCGGTCGCTTGGTAGGCCAAGGCCCTTCAAGGGCTGTAGTGCCATGGGGTTTGGCGTTTTTTGGATTATTATTATTATTATTATTATTATTATTATTATTATTATTATTATTATTATTAACAATCTTACGCGACAATCGCAGCTGCAGACTTCCTAGCTCCCGTTCACCGCATTTACCAGCTAGAACCGATGGGCCGTTAGTCTTGTAACGGTCCAGCGCAGGAAAAATCACCCAGTATTTGTTGCATCGAAAAACTGTATGTAATAACAGTTGTACAAAATATAATTTCCAATCTTCCATATATCATTCATTTTCACCGCACGGGATTGAACAACAGATACATTCACGATTATTACATTTTTAACACATTTCTTAGTTAACTAGGGGCTGCCTGGCCGAGGCGGTAAAGATGTGATCCGTCCACCTGGAAGGATGTGAGTTCGATTCCCCGTCAGTAAGGGCCGGTTCTACCATCTGCTGGTAAAGTGGCTGGCAGCTGCCCGGGAGGTAAACTACCTGGGGGTGTAAAGCAGCTGGTACTTTGCGTTGCGTGCAACCACCTCCGCGCAAGCGCTGGGTAGCTACCAGGAGCTAGACACCGATATACGGTGTTGGTAGACTGATTTTCAGCGACTTCTCGCTTTCGAGTGTGCTGCTACATATCGTCAGATGTATGAAGCTCATTTCGATTGTCTTATTTTCCTGTGCTTGCATCTGTTGATTATCTTCAAAAAGCCTAATAAGGGGAGTCTTAAGAGTTATGGACAACGATTTATGTCAAGCTTTCGTGATTTTAATCTATGAGCTTCAAAATCGATACCTAATTGGGATTAAAATCTCGAGATTACATTTTCTTATGCCAGTTATAACCTGTCATGTAAGGCAGCGTTTCTGGAAAGTATTCTCGTAGTAGATTGGTCAAGTCGCTCGCTCTGTAATAGAAGGTACGCAGGTTTTTATCGTATTTCTAATTTACATTTAAAAAATATTTTCGTTCCCTGTCGTTGTTCTTAACTCTTTTTCACGCACTTCCATATACGTATATACACCCAACATCAAATGGAAGCATGTAGAACTAACGAGGTCACAGAACTAGTTGCAAATAGAGCTTCGTGGAGATACTTAATCAATTCACAGAAGCCTGCAGATAGAATCTCAAAGGCAATAAGTCCGTAAAGAAGATGTGTGTGTATATACGTATATGGAAGCGTGTAAAAGAGAGTTAAGAACAACGGCAGGGAAAGAAAATACATTTTAAAATGTAAATTAGAAATACGATGAAAACCTGCGTATCTTCTATTACAGAGCGAGCGACTTGACCAATCTACTACGAGAATACTTTTCAAAAACGCTGCCTTGCATGACAGGTTATAACCGGTGTAAGAAAATGTAATCTCGAGATTTTAATCCCAATTAGGTATTGATATTGCATATCATAGCTTAAAATCACGAAAGCTTGACATAACTCGTTGTCCATAACTCCCCTTATTAGGCTTTTTGGTGATAATCAGCAGACGCAAGCACAGGGAAATAAGACAATCGAAATGAGTTTCATGCATCTGACGATAGATAGCACCACACTCGAAAGCGAGAAGTCGCTGAAAATCAGTCTAGCCAACTTCGTATATCGGTGTCTAGCTCCGGGTAGCTACCTAGCGCTTGCGCGGAGGTGGTTGGACGCAAGCCAAAGTACCAGCCGATTTACACCTCAAAGTAGCTTACCTCCCGGGCAGCTGCCAGCCACTTTACCAGCAGATGGTAGAACCGGCCCTAAGTCGAAAAAATTTAAGAAAGAGATTTTCACTTCCGGAGGTGCATATGTCCCTGTGGTTCACTAAGCCTACACCAGAAATGTGTACCAGGTTAATTCCTGGGGACAAAGGCGGCCGGGCACAGAGCTAACCCCTCTACCCCACCAAGTGCCAAGGTTACGGATAATGGAAGTCTTTACCTACCACTTCTTCAAGGGCCTTCATGGCCTGTATGGAAATGAATTTGTTTTGATTTAGGCCTACTTTGTTTCCTTGGTTAGCTGACGATGATAATCAATAGGGTTCGGATATTTAGGACCAAAATATCCCCCAAATATGCTCTTTAAAATAGCTAAATATGACCCACCGGGCGAGTTAGCCGTGCAGTTAGAGGCGCGCGGCTGTGAGCTTGCATCCGGGAGATAGTGGGTTGGAATCACACTGTCGGCAGCCCTGAAAATGGTTTTCCGTGGTTTCCCACTTTCACACCAGACAAATGCTGGGGATGTACCTTAGTTAAGGCCACGGCTGCTTCCTTCCAACTCCTAGGCCTTTCCTATCCCATCGTTGCCATAAGACCTATCTGTGTAGATGCGACGTAAAGCCACTAGCAAAAAAAAAAAAAAAAAGTATGACCCACAAATGGAAAAAATTACCAAACATATGTACTTCCAACGTATGATTTTTCTACTAGTTCCTTTATATTAAAGATACGTACAATTCATAATGCAACCTTATTGCAGTGTTCGGTAAGAGGGTCGCCGACCTCGAGAGTGACCTCAAAAACGCAGGCTGGACCGGGCGAGAGATGACATGCGGCTCACCAAAGTCAGACTTCGGGACGCTATGGATCAACGGAAGTGGAGGAAACATTGTAAGAAGGCAGACCCCACACAAGTGGGAAAATGCAAAGAAGAAGAAGAAGAAGAAGAAGAAGAAGAAGAAGAAGAAGAAGAATATTGTGACGACGACGACGACGATGATGATGACGATGTTGATTGTACTACTTCGATCTATTTCCTTGCTAGTCGTTTTAACTTAATTCCACTAGTCTCTATCATAAATACATCCCCAATCATTAAACTGTGGCCGGTACCGAAGATGTTTTAAATTAATATTACCGCCTAACGCAAGGGTGACAGATACCATAACACTGTTCCTGAAACCCCAAGGAAAATCGTATTCGCTATCGGAAATAAGAATGCGTTGAAGGTCGCCATGGAAACAAAATATGTAATTGAAGTAAAATATAGGAGGGGGGAGAATAAATCTCTTATTCTCCATTCACATAAGCATTTTTGTGTCTAGCAGTGTCGCTATGCTCCTGAACATTAAAACGCTTTATAACATTTACTTTAATTTTACCGACTTTGCAGAAGAGGATTTTGCCTTCGGTATAGAAGCATTCCTCCATGAACCCTTTAACGCAGTTTCTTAAATTAACACATCACTACACTTAATTTAGATATCCTTATGTTAGCTCTATCACTGTTATCTACACATTAAAATCGTTTACTAAAAACAGCTATGTCCAATACTTCCAGCCGCTCTACTGGACCGACTTGCATTTTATTTCTTTTCTCTCCGGAAGTACCTGCCGGTGAATCATCAGATATTGATAGGAGTCTAAGTTCAGTCAACTTCTCGTTTTTTATAAGTTGCTCTACATCGCACCGACACAGATAGGTCTAAATGGCGACGATGGGACAGAAAAGGACTAGGAGTGTGAAGGAAGCGGCTGTGGCTTTAATGAAGGTACAACACCAGCATTTGCCTGGCGTGAGAATGAGAAACCACGGAAAATCATCTTCAGGGCTGCCGATAGTGGGGTTCGAACCCACCATCTTCCGATTACTGGATACTGGCCGCACTTAAGCGACTGCAGCTATCGAGCTCAGTGAGGACGTAAATCTCTTCACTGCAAGTCTTACTCTAGAAGGAAATTTTAGCGATGTAAACTCAGACGAGATACAATAAGCATGAACTATTCAGTTCTGAGACTCGAGCTTCGAGTTTCATCACATTGCCACACACACATTTACGAAAGCAACATCGGAAGTCACATTCAAACTACAGTGCATTTTCCGTCCAAAATATAACCAAAATATGACCTTAAACAACTAAAATGACAGACATATGACCAAAACAATAAACATATTGTAAAATATGCATCTATATGCCCTACAAAATAAGATTAAATATGCTCAGAAACGTCCTGTTAGTGCTTAATTTCAACAAACAGCCAAACCGAAAGACGGTAAAAATAGAACATTTCATGAACATCGGAAACCTAGTAATCACCAACAGCATTACACTGACAGACGGTTGTTAGTTGATACTGAGCCCTTATTGAGTTCTCATTTAATTAATCAGTCATTTATTAGAATGTACAGAGAATATTTCATTTTATTAAGTACTAGTAGCTGGCAGGTAACATCTACATTCAACAGCACATGTCGCAATTTCTGCAGGGAGCATGGAACTCTGGTTTGTTTGCTCACCAGCTAAGTTTGGAAGGTGGAATTTCGACATGACGCACACAAAGCCGAACAAGGAAACAATAGAACTCCAACGGACAACATTTCGGATGCCCGGGCGAGAGGCTAGGGTCGCTTATAAGAGATGTTTGAAGTAAGCGTCAGGTACGCGATGCGTCGAGCCAGTGAAACGATAGAGCCACCGTCGATATGGCGAGGCATTGGTCTAAGGGAGAGGTGGCCCCAATCGAGGATTCGACGGCGCCTTCGAGGACGAGTTAATAAAAACGATGACCGAGTCAGTTAGTTACCCTATTATTCGGTGAGATTTTGTGCAGGTAACTTCGTAAGAAGAAGTTATTTACGCGAGTGACCGTGTGGGGACTCGTAAGATTTTGTTGGAAGACGCTCAGTCTACATTTGATATACTCAAGTTTTCTAATACTGGGAGGATGGTATTTAACTTGCGATTACCAAAGGGAGAGAACAGTTCCATTTAATCGTTTCAAAATGCATAGTAGCCTGCCTGTGTAAATAGTTTTCCGAGGTTAACTTCACAATTTTCAGTCCATCCGTTTATAAAATGGGAGATATTTGTCCTAGTTACCGAAGTAGATAAGAGGAGCGGTTCCGCGACTGAATGGGAACTGGTTTCACGGTCGGTGGAATTTACCCCCGGCTATAGTATTCTAGCAACCGGCCGGTTGATCTAGACCTAGTTTCTACATCGTGAACGAGGGGATGTTTTAGACGACATCGAGAAGCAGACGCAGGAACGGATAGTACGACATCACCTTTCTACCCCTCGATGGAGACAAAGGGACTGATCCAAGTCTTTTCTGAAGGCATCATCATCATCGATATGGCTGGCTAAAAACAAGATGGGGTCGGCTGTCTCCTGAAGACGGGTGGTCATAAGTCAACATAACAGTTGAGTACAGAGTTTTGATATAATTATGTGGATGTGAACGTGTTTAATGTTGCAAAAGGGGATAGGTTAGTTTGATATTTAATTTCTGTAGATGTAGCTTTGTTTGAAAGGACTACGTCCCATTTAAAGTAAATGATAGGAAGTTTGTTAATGTAAATATAAATTGTAACATAAATGTGGACCGTTTGCATGAGGTCGCAGCTTGCTTTCTTACATTTTATTCTGATTTATTTAACTGAGTGGTTAGCGTCATTTCTTTACGAGTCAGTTTCTTATTTTAGCCTGATATAATACTTTGATTTGTTTGCTTTGATGTTTGAGACGCAGTGTACGTCTCGGGGCTTAATTGTAAATGTAAATAAGGATTCAAATTAAAGTCAGGAAGGACTAGATTAAAGTATTATTAATGGGAGCTCAAAGTGTACGGAAACATGTCGTCACGTTTTCTGGGATTTATTGCATGATGTGTGAATGAGAGTGTGCAAGACGGTGGAGTGTGGATCCACGAAGTTGTTAGCGTCATCTTCACGACTATTTTGTATGTCTAGGTGGCAAATTAGCAATTGGTTCACGAGTTCCACGAACGCTGTTTCGTATTTCGAGTTCCGAATATTAGAATAAAATGTCTGTAAAATTTATTATTATTATTATTATATTATTATTATTATTATTATTATTATTATTATTATTATTATTATTATTATTATTGTACCGGGCGGTACACCTCCACGCCGCTAATTTAAAATGTGCGCCAATTGAAACTCCTCTGCTGGAGGAAGTCTGAACTTTATCGACGGTATTAATTTTCAAGTTTCTCAGAAGATGTCACTACGTGGAAAGTTTGGAGTTTTTGAACTGTGCCACTTTTGATGTATTTTTGTTTTACCGGTAGTAAGAAGTGTGAACTTTCTCTTCTAGAGGACACTACTGAAAAACTACAATGGTGCACCCTAGTGCGACGTGAAAGAACTATTTTTTGGAGAAATTTTTATTTCAAAAGTTTGTTTCTTGTTAAATTTCTTTCTGTTATTGTTTAAGTTGGCTGTATACCCCTCTCTTTCCCCTTGTTTTGTATTTAGCCAATCCCGAATTTCTTTTATTAATTTCTGACCAATCTGATGTATCTTTCCCCAACTTGAATATGTTGCTGTACCCTACCCAATAAAGTGATTGTGGGCGGGTGTTTTCTTCCCTAAAACGCCTCGAACTTTCCGCGAGAGTATATAAACTGCTGATTTTTGGGTCTCTGCGCCACTTCTGTTCCATCTTTCGGTGTGTAAAGTACATAGCAGGGGGCGGGAAGCGCCTCTTTCTCCGGCAGCGGTCAACAACAAGGTAATGGCCGATTAATAATTTCTTTCTTTGCTAGCTCAGCAGTTTAACTCTCGGGGCGGGTCCGAAGTTTTTCCATAATGTAACCTTCCTTAAAATGTAAAGACACTTGGTATCTATTCTATTTTTAAACTACATATTGGGATAGAGAGTGCTTAACCCTCTCGAGCTCCCACTCATATTGTTTTGAGGTGAACTTATTTTCTCAACCTATTCTTCCTAACATTATGTAAATTTGTTTCCTTCTAAAGTCACCTCTTTAGAATGGGATTAGCCCTTGCATCAGTGGCCTAGAGCCAAATTAGGTTTTGAAACAAATACATTAGGAGTGCAGATCGCCTCCTCTCAAATTGTTATTTTAGAGGTCATGTAATTAATCTTTTCTCACTTAATAGACCTCAGTAGGTTGGGTATTTTACCCCTGTGTCTATGTCCAGAGAGGACAACTTGAAGGTGGAGTTTGGTGTGGCCTTTGAGAGGCTTAAAGTTTGAGAGCGAGCGGCTCTTTCTTGAAAATTGAGTGTTGTATGCCTCGAGGAGGCTTTTCTGTGTAATTTGGAGCAAGTGCTCCTGAGCATGAATGGGGTTTTCTGCCCCTCTGTTAATACTTATTTTGAAGTAAGGTTGGGCTGATTGCCCAAGCATTGTGAAGTCGGGGCGCGAAGCCCAAATCCAGTAAATATTGTAACTACATTTTGTTGACTTGCTACTCTGTACCTGCCATGCTTGTTATTTCTTTATTTTGAAAAGAAAATATAACCTTGTTAAATTTTAAATTAATTTTACTTTCGTAGCTTGAGACCTGTTCACCACCCCGCACCTTCTTTCACCTCTAACTACCGCAAAAACACGGTAACAATTATTATTATTATTATCATCAATACGAGTTTCTCGCGATGTAGGATTGAGATATTTCAGCAACTTTCCGATGTTCAGACATGATCGATTGTCAATGTGGCAATTTCTTAGTTTCAGTTTATCATATTTATTACAGAGTTGTCCACTTTATTATTCATGTTTACTTTGTCCGCGAGTGCTGTGATTTGTGACCAAGGCGGTCGTGTTTCTTTCATGCGAGCGTATGTTAGACGAAGTCCTTCATATTTCTTCAGTTTTACACAACTTTAAGACATGAGAGATTATTTTGTGTGATTTTGAGTAAGAGGACGCGTTCCTCATCTGAAAGGCCTGCATTTTCTTGATTGTGTGACTTGCCTCGGGTAGACTGTTGAGCAGCGTGTGTAAAGGGTTGCACCCTGTGTTGTTGGTATTGCTGCTTTATTTTGGGAGACGTTGATCTCCACGTTGAGTCATTCCACCGTGTGTTGGCGAGGGTGATATGTTTGTCTACCGAGGAGAGTTTTATTTGAGCGGCCTATACTTCGTGATTTTACTGCTTCTGCCCATGTCTCTACGGTTGTTTCAGTTGACGAGAGTTTTATATCGCGACGTTTTATTCGGATTTTCTTTTATTGATGTAACCGCGATGAGGAATATTTGTGTCATGTAATTTCTTCCAGGATACAACGTTGAATTAGGTATTGAAAGGTAAAGCCTACTCTGTGTTTTTTTGTTTTTTATGAATTTAGGTCACGTAATTTCATTTCAAGAATCCACGTTGATTTGTGCATGATATTGGAAAGTCCACCAGTTGATTGATTTGGTGTCTTGTAATTATTTTTCAGGAACCTGTGTTGAATAGGAAGTATTGCTTAACGTGTAATTGTGTTTCCTTTTGTTTTCGTTGAGGCTTTAAGTGGATGTGAGTTGCGTGAATGCCGCATGCTTTCCTTGGTGAACCCTGGAAAATATGATATCATGTATTTGTTTCTTTGAATGTATATATTGCCATTTACATGTTTTTGTTTGGTGCGGTTCCTATCCACATTGTTTGCTGTGCTCATGAGATTGCTCATGACTCCAGGATGTATATATTTTGTGCGTAGGATGTTTTACCACTCAGCGTGTTATATATATTGTACAGTTAGGTTAGTTTTGTTCCTCCCTTTTGCGCATTAGATCACGCCTTTTCTTAAAGTTAGGGACACCACTGCAATGTCAAGTGTGCAGAAATGGAGAACGTACTCATCTACAGTTAGAAGTGTTAACAAAAAGTAAAGCCAGGAGCGTGGTGCGTGCACGCAAGCCCATGTGTTAAAATTAATGAAACTTCAAGATTTGATTTAATATGTTAAGTATATGTATCGGCATACATTGTAAATTTGTAATATATTCTGATTCTCAAGATGGACTTTATCAAGCTGAGGGAAATAAACAACAATCTGAGTCATGTAAATCTGGATCATTTCATACTTTTGCTATTTTTTAAAATATTTATCTTGTGTATTTTAATAAACCGATTTTCCTCCAAATTGACGTTGTACTTCGCCTTGCTTTATTTGTAGTTTTAATTGACCTCACCGTGTCCGTATTAAGTTATATGTTGCCCATCAAGATCCAGGGCGTATGTATCTTAGGGCATTATTTTATCATTGTTCGGACTGAGCACGCCTGGGATCGGCTGACTAGTCTTGGGACAAATTACCTTGATGGTAGAAACAGGGACAATACGTACTATGTCCTTTCTGCTGCATCCAGTTTCCACAGGGTGGTATTGCTGCTGAAGGGTTATGAAGATATGTGTTCTGCAATTGTATAAACCCGTGGGTTTCCTTGCTAGCTGAAAGTAAAACAAATCCAAAGACTCAAGTCTACACTGACATGCTCCAAGGCGACAGCTTATTGCAACAGAACTAGACATATGAAGTTTTAAGTGTTACTGTTCGTAGTTGACGAGATCCTCTAATCAGAGAGTGGTGTAAAGTCTCTAACACGACGGCGAAGACCTATCCATTAGCACAGATCAAGTTAATTAGAGCTGTCACAATGACTTCTCAATACAGACAGCTCTAAATAGAAATACACGACAGCTGTCTTGATTACGAATTACTTCAACATGAAGGACTAACTAATATCATAACAGCTGCCAATCTGGTTAGACAGTGCTTTTACGGGCTACCTTGGAGGTCAGAATATAAAAATATTTTTGTGAAAATACCCTGTCTGTTTTACCGATCTAATTTCATTCTAGGGTGACCTAAATTATCACACACACACACACACACACACACACACTGGCCTACTAAGCCCAAATGGGGGGGGGGGTAACAGAAATTTTAAAAATTATGACCATGTAATGATTCCTACTTGTCAATTTCGATCTAATACTATAGTATAGAAGCCATATCAGCATTCCAAATGGCTTATATTGTAATATAAATCAGGTATCTGTAACTAAGCATACCGGGGGTAAGAATTAAATCCTTAGGCTACATAATGGTATCTGCAGTATACAGTAAAACTGGCTTAGCATTGTACACTTACTGCTTTTCGAGCTTAATAATGCAACATTTACCATCAAGTTTAGTATGATTGATGAATTTATGAGTGGCAGTGGGTATGAACTGTACAAACAGGTCTGCTTTTGTGAATATTTTTAAGGACGTTCTTATAATTCGTGGGAATTTTGCCGGGTATGTAAGCAATACTAGACAAGTAACCTGAACTTTATTTATTATGTTATTGAGCACAGGAACATAGGAGTTTATTTGCACTATATTTTAATTCTGATTATTTCAGAATTAGTATGGGCTAGAAGGTTTTCGATCTGGCTCTCTTGATGTCTGAGGTAGCTTCTAATTAAGAGGAATTGCAAGTTAACAATGTACCTCATGAAAACATGCAGACAGAATAAACGAAGAATAAAATGATTTAATCCGGAATTCAGAGCTTTAACACTGATAATTACAACAATATTGAAGCAGAAGAAGAAAATATTACAGGATTTGTTAATGAAATACCAGCAACCAGTACTACAGAAATAGAAAATTACTGAAGTTTGAAGTTAGCCGCATAGAAGAAACAACGCATAAATCTAAAGATATTGAACTGATAGATGTAGTGCTGTGTGACGTGACCAAACAAAGGAAGAGTCGAACATTTAACTGCAACCGTGCAGAAAGGGAAGAATTGAAATTAAGATGCAAAAATCTGAGCATTCAGTTAGACCAGGCTGCACGAGAAATTAAAAGAAAAAGTGTAGAAACGTTTTTTATGAAGACAGGAGAGTGGGCATTAATAAGCAATTAGAAAGTGATGGAAATTACTCATTGTAGTTTGTTTCACAACACTGTAATACAGTATGTCAGTTTTTATTATCTTTCGCCATTTTAATAAAACTTTGTAGTTTTAGTTTGACATGTTCGTTTTTGGTGTAGGTACCCCTTTTTAGCGTAGAATATGCATAACTTACCATAGGATGGAAAGTCGTAAGTATGTTTTCTTCACTTATCATCATCATCATCATCATACATATATTCGTCCTATAGAAGAACTGTTACGGTCTATACAAAAAATTTGCACTTTCACGCCATCTCTTCCTGGGGTGTCTCAGAGATCTCTTCCCACCGGGGAAGTAGTTTTTGACTGCTTCTGTCCATCCCGTTTAGGTGTTCTAGCCAATTTCTCTGGTATTCCAATACAGGTCTGCTTTTAAGTTCATTCAACACATCTGTATTTCTTTTGTGTTCCCACTTGTGACTCGTGCTGTTCGCCGCATGTATTTCATTTCGGCTGTAGTTATTATTCTCTCATCGCATTTCCTCAGGGTCCACGCTTCACTTCCACATCAAAGTACAGGTTTTGCCAAGGTTTTGTAGATTCTTGTACGGGTGTGTTTTTGAACTAATGATGGTCTAAAAACTTTATTGATGATTCCCAGACATCTGTTGAACTTGGCGATTTTCTCGGGTATGTCCAGTTCTTCAAAGAAAGACAGTTTTTAGCCGAGGTATTTAAAATCATTTACTCTTTCCAAAATGTTGTTATTTGAGCAGATCTTGCCTTACTTCTTTCTTCACTTAAATGAATCTAAATCACAATGTAGTGTAAAATAACATAAATATCGTATAAAAATACTATTTCGGAGACTAATTTACACGATTTTTGTTCAAAATTCAGGCAGCATAAAATAAAACCTCAGAACTAGAAATGTAGGGCAGCATACACTTATATTCATCCATGAATGACTACACTCCACTAATCCATCCGTCCTGTCCGTCCTTAAGTAGATAGACCGGCTCGTTGGTTTTGCCTGAGACAGGCGATAATCCTGATTGACAGCTGTCAGCTTCTGTACTTAGCCTACTCATTCGTGCATTTACTGCTGCATACAATGCTAGAATGCGTATCCTTTATAATTATGTTATACGGCGTCAGTAATAGACCTTGGTAGAAATGAACGGCCAAGTCAGCTTCTTGACACGTATTTAAGAAATGGAGAAGGCCCGCGGTTGCCTATTCGCATAATCGGCACAAACAAAATTCATCTCCGTCTACCTGTAGGCCTACGACACGCTGCTCGCTGCACAATGCGGTGGCAGCGCTCTCGAGATCTCTCGACATTTCTCGCGAGAAACAGGTGCTTGCGCTAGTCTCGAGAAGTCTTGAAAAATTTCGAGACCCCGTCTCACACTGCCCATCACTACATTTCCCATCCTTGTGTCGCCGAAACCCTTCTATGTGCAACTCAACTACTAGCAATAAAAATCCTTAACCCATGTTCTTCTATGAATTAACCTAGTAATGATTTTCTGAAATTATACGGGTAACTATTACGACAAATTTTCATCTTCTTACAAACTTTAATTTTTCAAAATATGATCCAAATTTGAATGTTAAATATGTTTTTGTAGACCCATAATGCTATTCTGCTAGTAATAAAGAAATTTATACCTAGGACTTTAAAGAATTTACACGTAGATTTTCATAACAGTATTATCGCATTTGCTTTTCGCACTAGAACGCGTTGTGCTTGAAAATGTAAAAAATATGTATTTTTCTGCAAGCATGCATGCATCAAACGATTTCAGCACTACCGGCTATTATTATTTGTATTCACGTAGACAACACAAGTGCATCACTGAAATCGAACGAAATGTGGAGCCTTGTTTGTATTTTATTATTACTATTCATTAAAAGGTTTGAAAATGGAGTAAGCGAGTTTTGGAATCATACCTTTCAGTTACATCTGAATACGATAGGAAGTTAACAGCATCGTTTCGCATTATTTAATCAGGTGGTTTGAAAACGTATGTGATATTTGTTTAGTTTACATGGAAATAGAACCAGTAATTAAACTAGATAGATGCACAATCAAAATCGAGTTACTCGAAGGATATTTTCAAAACGTGGTATCGGAAACATTGGAATAAAAGCGCACAAATTTAAAAACAGCAAGTGCTACGTGGAGAGACAGCAAAGGGGGTGTTTAAAGAATTGCACACCAACCATGAACGATACGGTTCAATAGTAAGACTGGATCTTTAGAAATATGAAAATTGTTACCGTGAATTGATGTACAGTGATCAGGAGTGTATCCTTTTTTTCTTCTTCTTTTCCTGACCTTTTTCCCAATATATTGGGTTTGGTTTTTTATATGGATTTTGTCCAATTTTACTACAGAATGCCCTTCCAGGTCAGGATATACTAATATGGGAACACTGAAAATACTATATATTTGACATTCTACTTAAAATTCGGTCCCACTGTCTCGTAAAAATACAAGGATATTGCCAAAATGGAACAGTTTAAGACCGTTTCGGGAGAAACCAAACAAGCCGAAAACTTCTTCATCGGTTGAAATCTAAGATATAAGAATAAGACACGATATATCTAATATTATGTCCCAGTCCCTTAAAAGATGACGGGATAGGCCAAAAGATACTCTTCTAGCAGAAATGGATCTACAAAATAATATTTGATCATCAATTACGCCTAAATTAGGCCTATCATATAAGCTGTAAGAATCAGGAAACAAAATTACTGTTATAAGATTACATTTACCATAAATGTGACGTGCAGTAGAGTGGTCAGTATGGGAAAGCTGTCTGACATCTATAGGACTTCTACATTTATGTGTAATCTGATTTGTTACGAACAAAACACAGAGAGTTATATTGAACTAGCTTAATTGGTACACACATACACAAAATTATACTTGACAACCAATGACAACTCTAAACTAATTACTTGCTATTTATGAAAGGCGCTTGTCCTCACAGTGGGTCTCCGACTGACAGTCTTTACCTGGAACGGACGACCCTTCCGAAATATTGGTTGACAGGTTTCAACATTCACTTTGCTTCGCGCGCACTACGTTCACTTCGAACAGCAGTGCCACGTAGTCTGGTTCGAAAACACGTTTGTTGGCAATCACACCACACGACTGCTGTACACTTGGCAGACAAGACCGACACCTCGCACAGTCAACTTACGTGATCATTCCCCGCACTAAACTATCAGCTCAAGATTCGTAGTTGGCAATTCAACATTCCACACAACACAACAAGACAACAGCAACAACTCCTCAGGCGAGCGTGGTTTTATACACCTGGTGATGAAGTTTGGTATCTTTGGTGTGCGGCCAGAATACGAGATGTTCTAGTTTCGCTTTTCAGAAAACGAACTTATAGTCCAGACAAAACGGACAATAGAACCTAACGTCGTCATGTGCCCGCAGAGCGGCCAGTAGCTCTCCAGCCTAACCCACCCATTCCTTCCAGGAAATACCAAACAAGGCTTCAAGAAGGCTGACAGTCACATTACCACGTACAATTGCCCCCTTCGAGAGTTGATCGTCCCAATCAGATATCTTCTTCAACTGTTCGTCGGTAAGGTGCTAATAAGTCCAGATGCAGTCCCTCGGGCTCCATTGAATGCGATAAATGACGTCATTTATTCTCTTCAGAACGCGTTAAGGGCCTTTCCACGCCTTCTAGAGCTCGGGAGACAAGCCTCTCCTCCTTATGAGATTATAGAGCCATAACAGGTCGTTCTCCAGAATTTTCGTTCCATGGGGTTTGTTTGGTTTGGTATACAGAGAACAAAATTTCCAGCACGGATAGTACAGAGCTAATGGTTTATTTTTGCATTTGATTCCAGTATCCCAATATATCGGCTGTCGACTTCATCAGAATAATACCGTTACGTCCTGCAGATCGTGCGGTCTATGGTCACATGTATTATGGTGAATTTATATAAAAACAACTACACAATGGTGGATAATACGAAAGTGAAATTACTGTGGCGATAGACAGCTATTGATTGGTTGAATTTCCTGGTATTCTTATACCGGATTGGTGTAGGGGTAGCGTGTGGACCTCTTACCCGGAGGCCCCGGGTTCGATTCCCGGCCAGGTCAGGGATTTTTACCTGGATCTGAGGGCTGGTTCGAGGTCCACTCAGCCTACGTGAATAGAATTGAGTAGCTATCTGACGGTGAGATAGCGGCCCCGGTCTCGAAAACCAAGAATAACGGCCGAGAGGATTCGTCGTGCTGACCACACGACACCTCGTAATCTGCAGGTTGTAGTGCCATGGAGAGAGGTCTTATACCGGAGTCATGAGATAAATAGTCATAGTGATTTCACGAAACTTGGTGGGGGTGAAAAGTAGAGATATCACTAACATTACTTTCATATACCATTGATAATTTTTCAAAATAAATTTTTCCTTTTGAAATATTTAATTCCATTTTTCATGAAATTTAATTAGCATGTTAATGTAAATTCGTAATTAGGTAGATAATACTTCTTTTAAAAGCACTACGTATCGATTTTTCTGTACATAACTTATATAAGGAGATATATCGAACTAAAGTTAGTGTAAATTTTACGTTCTAAAATTTTGGACTTAAAAATCCCTACTACTTGAAAAAATTCTGCAACCAAAAATTCCATACGCAGGTTTCTTAATATAGCTGTGATACATATACCATACAAATCTAGTTACATTTGCCAGAATATTATGGGAGAAACATGGGATTTAAATGTAAAATTACAAATGAAAAACAAAGCATTATTAAAGTAATAAATTGTTCAAATTCAGCGGAAGAACTTCGTGGCAAGAAAAAAAGAAGAAACTCAATCCTTTCAATTTCAGCCATAAACAAATTTCACCGAAATGACCAAAATATCGGTTTTTATATCCGGAGTGTCGCCTTAATACGTGCAGTCTCGTGCACAATTTGTCATTAAAAGCCTTCTCGCCGATACTTTTACAACGATTTTCAGTAATATTTGCTACAAATTTCCCTCAACTCTACTTGTTACACTCTTAACCATTTAGGGTCCAATTATATTTCCACTTGTATCCCCTGGAGGTGTAATTTAAAGTCAGGCGAATTTGAAAAAGAACACACATACTGTCGTTGCAGCTAGAAAAAAACGCTATGCGATATTTCAGCTTCGAACTCTGACCAGAAAGTTCTGTCATGTAAGATTCAGAATTGCATGAACAACATTACGATCAAGTGGAATGTGTGTTGCGGGTCAGTATTCAACCCCTCAACATTGTCACACGACGTTATTTCGAGGCGCAACGACCATATATTTATTTTTCACAATTAACATTCTGAAATTAAATCAGTTCAGAGTGTTGTAATATCAATCAGTAAACAACACTATTATAGATATTTGTTTTTCACGTTAGGGAAGTCTTGTTGGAAAGGAGTCATGGGTTCCTTGGACACGTTCCCAGAAATACTACGTCTCCGTTCTACTCCCCTTCACTTTCCTGTTTGACAATAAATATTTTTTCTTGTCTTATCGGGCATTTTTGCTGCAGCTTAAGGTCGAGACGAAAAATCAACGTTAGAATCACTTTTATCGCCTATCTGCTCGTAAATATCGTTGGTATGTATGCTGCGGCTAGTAGAAACTATTTTTCTGCAGAACGTAATTTCCGGAGGTACACTTCTGGGTGAATCGTCGATGGCAGCATTAGGCCTATATAGAGGAATAGCTATGCTATGACTGTGCTATACCAAGTAATATTTTGTTCTGCAGCTCAACAAATGCGTGACATAGTCGTGAGGTCGAAATATCTTTGATAGCATCCCAGATAGTACCTCACAGGGAACGCTGTAAATACCTAGGTGTAAATATAAGGAATGATCTTCACTGGGGTAATCATATTAACGAGGTTGTTAAGAAAGGTTACAGATCTCCTCACATGGATATGAGAGTATTTAGGGGTTATAGTTAGGATGTAAATGAGAGGGCGTATATATCTTTGGTAAGAACCTATTTTTTTTTGCTAGGGGTTTTACGTCGCACCGACACAGATAGGTCTTATGGCGACGATGGGATAGGAAAGACCTAGGAGTTGGATGGAAGCGGCCGTGGCCTTAATTAAGGTACAGCCCCAGCATTTGCCTGGTGTGAAAATGGGAAACCACGGAAAACCATCTTCAGGGCTGCCGATAGTGGGATTCGAACCTACTATCTCCCGGATGCAAGCTCACAGCCGCGCGCCTCTACGCGCACGGCCAACTCGCCCGGTAAGACCCTAATTAGACTATGGTTCCAGTTTATAGGAACCACACCAGGACTACTTGATACGATAACTGGAAAGATCGGAAGGAAAGCAGCACGGTTTGTTTTCAGTGATTTCCGACGAAGGACTAGTGTTGCGAAAATTTTGTGAACATTGGGCTGGGAAGAGTTGGGAGTAAGAAGACGGGATGCTCGACAATGTGATATGTTTTGAGCTGTCAGTGGAAAAATGGCGTGGATTTACATTAGCAGACGAATAAGTTTGAACGGAGCTTTTAAAAGCAGCAAAGATCATACATTCAAGAGGACAAATTGGGGCAACTTTTCATTTCAAAGAGGAGGAGTAAGGGATTGGAATAAATTATCAGGACCCATGGGTAAATAGGTGCTGCCTGGCTGAGGTTCGCCCGGAAGGACGTGGGTTCTAATCCCCGTCAGGAAGTCGTAAAATTTAAGAAACGAGATTTCCACTTCCAGAGGTGCATATGGCCCTGAGGTTCACTCAGCCTACACCAAACATGAGTACCAGGTTAATTCCTGGGGCTAAAGGCGGCCGGGCATAGAGCTAACCATTCTACCCAATCACGTGCCGAGGTTACGAATAGTGGAAGCCTTTACCTTCCACCACTCCTAGGGCCTTGATGGCCTGTACGGAGATGACTTTGCTTTGGTTTGCATGGCTAAATGGTTACCGTGCTGGCCTTTGGTCACAGGGGTCCCTGGTTCGACTCCCGGCAGGAGCAGATATTTTAACCTTAATTGGTTAATTTCGCTGGCACGGGGGCTGGGTGTATGTGTCATCACCATTTCATCCTCATCACGATGCGCAGGTCGCCTACGGGAGTCAAATCAAGAGACTTGCACCTGGTGAGCCGAACTTGTCCTCGGACACTCCCGGCACTAAAAGACACTTCATTTCATCAAAGGAAATGTTCGATAAATTTCCAAGTTCTTTGAAAACGTTTAAAAAAATGCCAGATAAACAACTGATGGGGAATCGGCCACCGGGCGACAGCCCTAAGTGCAGATCGTTGATGATAATTGATTGATTGATTGATTGATTGATTGATTGATTGATTGATTGATTGATTGATTGATTGATTGATTGATTGATTGATTGATTGATTGATTGATTTTATGGGACTAATGCACTGTAAACGATTTTGGACACTATTATCCTTCCCCTGCCTGGCCGAGCCGGTAAAGGAGTGATCGGCTCGCCCGAAAGGACGTGGGTTCGAATCTCCGTCAGAAACGAGATTTCCACTTCCGGAGGTGCACATGGCCCTGAGGTTCACTCAGCCTACACCAAAAATGAGTACCATGTTAATTCCTGGGGCAAAGGCGGGCAGGCGTAGAACTAACCACTCTACCCAATCAAGTGCCGAGGTTACGGATAGTGGAAGCCTTTACCTTTCACCATTCCAAGGGCCTTCACGGCCTGTACTGAGATGACTGCTTTGCTTTTATTATCCTTCCCGCCATGTAACTATAAATCGTTCGAAAAATATAACATCCTTTCTAGCATTCATCGTTACGTCAGTCTACCACGTAACTATGTTCAATGTCGTGCCAAGTGATCGGGTAAAGCAAAAGTACGATATAGTGACGTGGAGAGCTTACAAAATAGCGAACTGGAGGAGTAACGTACAGTACTCTATGACATTCTTAACACAAGTCACTTCTACAATTGTCTTTACGTTGCACCAACAAAGGTCTTACGGTGACGACGGGATACGAAATGGCTAGCAGTGGGAAGGAGGCGGCTGTGGCCTGGATTTAGGTAATGGGAAACCACGGAAAACCACCTTCAGGTCTGTCGACAGTGAGGTTCGAATTATCTCCCGAATACAAGCTCACCGCACGGCCAACCCACTTGTTCCACGCACAGTTGAGGCGTAGCTCATGTGGTTAAACGGTAACCTACCAATTAACGGAACGTAGTAATGATAATGTCCGCCTCTGTGGTGCAGTGGTTAGTGTGATTAGCAGCCACCGCCGGAGGCCCGGGTTCGATTCCCGGCTCTGCCATGAAATTTGGAAAGTGGTGCGGGGGCTGGAACGGGGTCCACACAGCCTACGGAGGTCAAATGAGTATGGGGGGGGGGTTCTATTCCCACCTCAGCCATCTTCGAAGTGGTTTTCCGTGGTTTCCCACTTCTCCTCCAGGCAAATGCCGGGATGGTACCTAACTTAAGGCAACGGTCGCTCCCTTCCTCTTCTTCATCAGGAGGCAACAGTGAAATGAAACGACGCGTTAAAGGTTGCTAGGAGAAAGCAACAAGGAACTTAAAATGGTGCCCTAAGACGTAACAGAGACGCCACTTTAGCCCCATGCTGGAGACAACGAATGGCAAGAGTAATGAATCATTCTTTAATGGTCTGATAATAGGTAGCCATGATTCAATGAGGTTGTAGCCTGTATCGCGGTTGAAATTATCTGGGTATTTACGTATTTCCATCGCCTCCCTGATAATTCTTGGGCGATATTGCTTTATACGGGCAAGAACATCCACTTCTTGGAACAAGACATCATGACCAGGTGTTAAGACATGATCAGCAACAGCTGATTTATCAGGTTGGTTGAGTCTGATACACCTGGTATGTTCTTTGATGCGAGTACATACCGTTCTCGAAGTCTACCCAATATAAACCTTGCCACAAGTACAGGGAACTCTGAAGATACCAGGTTGTTGCAATTTAGGCAAACTATCCTTAGTTGGTCGCAAGAGTTGCCTAATCTTAATTGATGTTCCAAAAACAGTTCGTACATGGTACCTATGTAAGATTTTAGCATTAGGACCCGTCGTGTTGTGTATGTAAGCAGTTCCTTTTACATATTTTCCCTTAACAGACGACAGATTATGCGTTGATTTCAGAACCGTTGAGATCAAAGCTCTGCTGTAGGCGTTGTAACCTTTGAGAGAGCAAGTAATAATACCATTACTTAAGCCTAAAGAGACAAGGCAGAGGCAAGAAATTAAAGCGGGAAACAGACGTAGAATGAAAATAGAGTAAAAATTATAGAAAATGCCAAAACACCTTATAGTGTGAAATCATGGGCTACACTCTTCGGTACTGTTCAAATATTAACAGCCAGGACGATTGTATCCTCGAACGGTATTCCGCCAACATCCCGCAGAATAGCCAACTGACGTCTCTCTTGCTTTCTACCCAAGGAACAACCACGAGTTTACAGGAATGCTGACGAAAATGGCAATACGTTATTTCCCTGCTGGCATGCAGTCAGAGACTTTGCCATGATGACTTGTAGGTTCGTTGTCGGTCACTCAATGCAGAGCATGAGACCCACAGAAAGTAGTAATTTTCTCCGACATTTGAAGAGCAGGCGAAATTATGTAAATAAGAAAAGTTGTTTATAATGAAGGGACGTTTCACACATATATTCCACGGATTTTACAGAAAATCAATAGTACAAGAGAAAATGGAAGAAAACTGTTCTGGTTTACCTGTAAACTTCCGTCTTTTCAGAGATTTTTAAATCATTTGCATACGGAAACCTTTTCCGGGATGAACATACACCAAATATGAAGTTTGGGCGAGATTTATCCAGCCGTTTCGCCGTGATGGTGGAACAAACAGACAAACAGACACGAAAAATGAAAACCACTGATACGATCTTGAGTTGACATAACAAGGATAAATAACTGAAATATTGGCAAAACCAACGAAATTACACACAGAGAACCCTTACAACTTTATTTATATAGATTATTATTATTATTATTATTATTATTATTATTATTATTATTATTATTATTATTATTATTATTATTATTATTCGTTTTCCCATTCCAAAAGTGCGCTGGACCTCGTTAGTTGGTTTGATGGCTTTCGCCTTCTTCCCAAAATCTCTTCATGAATTCGCTAAGTTGTTTTTTGAGTTCTTCTAGCCATTTCTTACTAGCTTTCTTTGTAGGTTTCTCTGTAAATTTGTGCGTTGTTTTAAAGGCTCTGCGATTTCTAACGATGTCTTCTCTTATGTTTATATCTTGCAGGTCTTCGTTTGTTTTTATGGCCAGTTTATCATGGAATTCTCTAAGTTTACTACCGTATTGTAGATTTGTATTAGAATACCTCATATATTTTAACAGTATAGCACTCGAAAGGAATCCTATATCTCCGAAACTGTTAATATGTATTCTATAGGATGCGCTGCGATATTTGTTTAAAATAGGATTAAAAATATGATGAAAGGCAGAAAGCTCTCTGGCTTGAGATTTGCTGTTGATATCATCCTGTCTCCAAACAAACACAGCTTGAATTTATGTTGAGGGAGCTGCACGAGAACAGTAAACAAGATGTACTACTGACGAATAGATCACTTCTAACGGATAGAAAGCAAAGAAAACATTAATGTAAGCAGGGATAAAAGTAAACAGAAAAACTGTAACTTACATTGAAGATTACCTCTATTTGCATCAGATGGTATCTTTCTAGATAAGAGAGCATAAAAAGATTAGAAGGAGAATAGCAAATGACTGGGAAAGGATCTCGTAACTGACCTTTGCTTTAAAGTACAGTTTATCAATTTTAAAATGATATTTTCTTCAATGCCGGCTCCGCGGTGTAGGGGTAGAGTGCCTGTCTCTTATACGGAGGCCACGGGTTCGATTCGCGGTCAGCTCAGGGAGTTTTACCTAGATCTGAGGGTTGGTTCGACATCTACTCAGCCTATGTGATTACAATTGAGGACCTAACTGACGGCGAGAGAGCGGCCCCGGTATAGAAAGCTAAGAATAACGACTGAAGGGATTCGTCGTGCTGACCACACGACACCTCGAAATCTACAAGCCTTTAGGCTGAGCAGCTGTCGTTTGGCGGGTCCGTTGCGCTATGGTGTTTGGTATTTTAAATTTTATCCAATACCTGAGATGTGTTAAAACCCGGCAGCGAAAAATATGCTCGATGCCCTGGGAGTATGAACGTGTCGACAAAACCTTCTACCTCTTACTTTCTCTCCTATGGAGGTGCATTCTGTTTCAAGCTCAATCCTGTTACCTCTTATAAAATTCATTAAACTACCGGGCGAGTTGTCCGTGTGGTTAGGGGCGCGCGGCTGTGAGCTTGCATCCCGGAGATGGTGGGTTCAAACCCCACTGTCGGCAGACCTGAAGGTGGTTTTCCGTGGTTTCCCATTTTCACACCAGCCAAGGTACGAGGCTGTACCTTAAATAAGGCCACGGCCACTTCTTTCATACTCTTAGTCCTTTCCTATCCCATCGTCGCCATAGGACCTATCTGTGTCGGTGCGACGTAAAACAGATTCTAAAAAAGAAAATTCATTACACTGTGTCTCATAAAGCGTGAAAGTAGGGAGACAAATTAAGAAATAAATAAGGCTCCTAAAGATCTTGCCACTTTAACAGACCAGCCTGTGACAATGAACTTGCCCTCGCCATGGCGTACTTCCTGGCCAAGAGCGAGTTGGGTCGATCAGAGCAGACATTGATTTTCATATTAGAGGACGAGTTGTGGGTGTGTAGGCATGCACTGAGAATATTCTGATAGAAGATTACTCGCACTGGGACTGTCTGATGTGAACTCCGAGCACGCTATAATAAATTTTGATATAGAGTGTGCAAGTGAATTACGCCGACAAGCATTCAGAGGTTGTCCAGGGACTTTGGCCGAGTATTGTGATATAAGGAACCCAATGCCGCTGAAGGCTCATTACTGAGCTGATAAATTTAGGCATTAAGGATCCTCTATTAGGCAGCCTAAATAGGCCATAAAATAGGAATAAAATATGTGTAATGGTAAATTTGCATACTGAAACATGTGCTCATTAGTGTCTTGGCGACTGGAAAGCTCATTAAGAACGATTTGACGTAATACTAACCAATATTATGTTATCAATTTCACTCGAAGTCCGCCTCTGTGGTGTAGTGGTCAGTGTGATTAGCTGCCACCCCCGGAGGCTCAGGTTCGATTCCCGGCTCTGCCACGAAATTTGAAAAGTGGTACGAGGGCTGGAACGGGGTCCACTCAGCCTCGGGAGGTCAACTGAGTAGAGGTGGGTTCGATTCCCACCTCAGCCATCCTGGAAGTGGTTTTCCGTGGTTTCCCACTTCTCCTCCAGGCGAATGCCGGGATGGTACCTAACTTAAGGCCACGGCCGCTTCCTTCCCTCTTCCTTGCCTATCCCTTCCAATCTTCCCATCCCTCCACAAGGCCCCTGTTCAGCATAGCAGGTGAGGCCCCCCTGGGCGAGGTACTGGTCATACTCCCCAGTTGTATCCCCGACCAAGAGTCTGAAGCTCCAGGACACTGCCTTTGAGGCGGTAGAGGTGGGATCCCTCGCTAAGTCCGAGGGAAAAACCGAACCTGGAGGGTAAACAGATGATGATGATGTAACTTGTTGATGATAATAATAAATAAAATCATGAATAAAATATATAAATAAAATTACTCAAAAACTTAATAAAATTAATAAGCATAATTAACCGAAATGTCCGTAGTATGGGCGCCAGAGTTCACCAGAATGGATCCCTCGAATTTAGATAAGAGCATGATAAACTTTATAACCCAGGGCGTGTACATAATGCTGCGTACTGGTACATCTGCTGCAGGCCTTACTTAACCTCCTGAAAACGACTAATTAGGTAGGAACTGCACCTAGGTTCATCAATAACACTGGTTCTAAAATAGCTAACTATATTCTTAACAAATTTCGTGCATGAGCACCTCATCAACATACAGCATTATACATATAATACACACATAAAATATTGCTGGAAGACTCCATATTTACAACAACAATAATGAAAATCGTGGGAAAACGAAAGCGAGAACTAAGCTACCATTTGTAGATAGTCCGATGAACAACGTACATGTATGAAGATAAATACCCTTCACTGTCTCTATATCAATTCGACTTACCGATTCTCATAATCGGCAGTTATCACATCACACAGATACTGTACCTTGTACTACTGTGTTCACATATTTTAACACTTGTTGTAAAGATATATACACACGTCTGTCGATCCTTCCCATAACTTTATGGAAAGTCTGAGATAGCTTTCACCAACATATAATGCTAGGCCGCCACAAGTGCTACACTACTTAATGCGCAAGCACTCTCCACAATCAGCCACTTTCCACAAACATAACAAGACTACGCTCCACGAACGTTTGAAGTCCAGTCCATTGCAGCCGTGTCACTCCAGTACCGTGTATCAGCACCACTTCCTTCCCGTACAGTGCGTCAGTTGTAGTTGTAGTTGTAGTTGTCTTCCTTCTCGTTCCTTTACAATCACCTCTACAATGTCCTATACAGTCCTGGTTGCCGCCGTATGATCAACCTTTATAGACATCAACATCCCCCTCCTCTCAGATGAGACGTCTTGATTGGTGCTTGCCCACCAATCATGAGTGAACCTCTTGTCAAGACCAAGCCCTGAACTACTTCTTCCTCCCAAGACAATAACAAACTCTCGGGAGTTTTACATGAATCACCAAACTTTCCTAATACAACAACAAGCTCATCTCATCAGGCTGGGATATATACATGACTCATGAATTTCCCGACACAACACTGGGGTAGCCATATGACTCATTCAAAATACCAGAGTTATTAAAGCAATGTTTTCCCACTCATGCAAAACAAATTACTCATACCTACATATGTGGATATCTTCCAGCTTACCAATATAAATGGCAAAATATATAAATGAAATAATAATAATAATAATAATAATAATAATAATAATAATAATAATAATAATAATAATAATAATAATAATAATAAATCGAATACTGACAATAATATCTCTAACTTCTACATATAATTCGGGGGTGTGATATATGTACTATCACATAACGCCCCCTTGGTGAATCGATGATATCACATGTTATGATTCACCATAAAACAGAACTTCATACATAACCTTATAATGGCATACCTGAACACATAATTTACTGTAATAATGATATATACATTGCGTCTACTACATTGTATTCGCACACACGAAATACAATTTGTCCAAACAATAATAATAATAATATGGCTATATACACAAAACTCTGATTGTTTCATATACCATTGAACACAATCCCTTCTTACTACTGTACACATAACTCATAAATGATAATATATACATCCAAGGTGCAGATCCTATCTCTTATATCTGCGAAGGCTATAGATATTAAATGTCCCAAGAACCTTATTTTCAGCGGTTAGGAGCCTATAAGCACACTTGCCTATTCTACTGTCCACAGTATACGGACCCTGATACAATTGAAAAAACTTATGTATAGTTTTCTGATCGGCATTCGACAAATGAGGAACTCTGAGAAGCACCTCGTCTCCCACCTCAAACTCGTCCTGTACTTTCCCCTTTTGCTGGCGAATTCTCCTATTACTTGCCTTAATTAAATTTTCCCTAGCCAGCTGGATACAGATATCCCTGGGTACCGCCTCTCCTGTAGCTAAACCTAGTATTCTAGCGAGTTCGTTGGTAGGCTTCCTACCTAATTGAACCTCAATCGGAGAATGTCCAGTACTGTCGTGCTTAGTGACGTTAAACCACCGCTCAATATCGTCCAGGCGATTAAACCATGAGCTGTGTTTCTCGCTCACATACGACCTGAACATCCTGCCGAGTTCTCTCATGACTCTTTCAGACATATTCCCCTGCGGATATCGTATCGACGAATAAATATGCTGGATCCCAATTTCCGCCAATTTGGTTCTCCAGATTTTTGAGGAAAATTTGATCCATGGTCTGCTAGTATCCTGAGTGGCTTACCAAACTCAGGCACATACTTGTCAATGATCTGATTGACACACCCTCTCCCTGTGGCTTTCCTCAGGGGATACAACTTGACGTATTTGCTGAAGGCATCTAATACGACAAATATAAACTGGTATCCATACCGAGAAGACACTAACGGTCCATACAGATCAACGCATACAAGCTCTCCAGGCGCCTGCGTCATAACTACCTGTCTAGGACCCTCTAAATGCCTGTTGGGGTGCTTGCAGCGCTGACACAAGTCACAAGTCGCTAGAATTTTCCTAACGTCCCTTCCCATGTTCTTCCAACTGAAATTGTACTGAAGAGCACATAAAACCTTGTCCGGACCGAAATGGCCCAACTCCTTGTGATAAAACCAAACAATGTCTTCTGTCAAAGACTTGGGGACTATCACACACCACACATCGTTATAACACTTCTTAGCCAGTAACTCACCTTGTAATCGGTACCACGTGTTACCTTTCTGAATCTGAGTATCAGGCTCACTAGCCTCCAATTCACCAATTATCTGAATGAGGTCAACCTCCTTCCTCTGTTCAATTTTATTCTTACGCAAACGTAACTTCTCCTCCTTACGATCATAAAATTTTACCGTACATACTAAAATGCCTCCTGACTGTTCGGCGACAATGTCTTCACGAGATACCTGAGGGTTTCTACTCAAGAAATCTGCTAAGACATTGTCTGCCCCTTTGACATGAGATATGTCAAAGTCGTACTCTTGTAAGGCCAGAATCCAACGAGACATACGATTAGACGTTAACTTACACGTCTGCATAAAAATCAGAGCATTGTGATCCGTCATAATCTTAAATTTAGTTCCTAACACATACGTTCTAAATTTACCCAAGGAGTACACAATGGCAAGCAACTCTAATTCGGTAACAGTATACCTCTTCTCAGCTAAACTAAGTCCCCTAATAGCTAGAGACACAATCCCAAGGTTACCCTCATCATCCTCTTGAAATAACACCCCCGCAATCCCCTTATCGCTAGCATCAGTCATACCTAAGTATGCACGGTCTGATCTAGGATATTTTAGCATGACAGCTTCTCGAAAACCTAACTTAAGTTGTGTGAAAGCTGTATCATGCTCCGGACCCCAGTTCCACCTAGCATTACTCTTAAGGAGTTCCCTAAATGGCTCTACAAGAAATGAATATCTAATTACAAACCTCCTAAAATAATTGCAAACTCCCAAAAAGGACCGAAGTTGTTTGACGTTACGTGGTGTCCTGGTGTTGAAAATGTGTTCTAATTTCATCTGTTCTGGAGTTACACCCTGCTGCGTGATAGTGTGACCTAGAAATGTTATGTGTTGTGCACAAAATGTAGATTTATTCAATTTCAAGGTGAAACCCCCATCCCTCAACTTACGAAAAACAATCCCTAAGTGTCTCATGTGTTCCTCGAATGTATGTGACGCAACGACTAGGTCATCAATATAACTGGTGGTGAAATCCTCCGTTTCATGTCCCAACACAATGTCTAAAGCCCTGATAAGTGCGGCAGATGATGTTTTTGTGCCAAAAGGGACGCGTGTGAACTGAAATAACTTATTCTTATAAAGAAATGCGGTGAACTGCCGATCTTCCTTCCTTAAGGGAACTTGCCAGAAACTAGAGCTTAAATCTACCGCCGTGAGCCATGTCCTACCATCGAAACGTTGGATTAGGTCTTCGGTAGTCTCAGGTCGTTGTTGATCGGGTGCAATGCGTCTGTTCATCTGTCTGGCATCCAAGCACACACGAACACTCCCATCCTTCTTGGCTACAACCACTAAAGTGTTCACATATTGACTACTTGAAGGTTCAATGATCCCATCCTCCAACATTTTCGATATAACCTCATCTACAGCTCTGGCATGAACATGTGGAATAGGGTACCGCGGTCCCACAAAACTCGAGCGATCGGTGATGTCAAACTTATGTTCATAAAGGTGAGTTTTTCCAGGCTTACCACTAAAAACGTCGCTATACTCTACTAACAAAGAAAATAAGCAATCCTTCTGCTCCTGTACTAAATTCGTTCTGTCCACAGCCTCGAGGAACTGGTCTTCCTGACCAGTCTCCACAAACATGTGACACAGATTTACCTGTGACTCGCTATCACAAACTTCATTTACTTCAACATCGTAAGCCACCTGGATACAACTCAAATCATGAACTAAAATTCCCTCATCGATCTTGTACTCCAATTTCATCAAATCACGAGAACTACCCCAAAAGAATCGAACCGTCGCACTATCATAATCCAACTTACCACCTTGACTACCCAACCAATCAGCCCCAAAAATCACCGGATATACTAAATTAGGCACTAATAAACATACCTGAAAAACAGTCTCATTGCCTATCTTAACTGGAATAGCCACTTGACTCTTAATTCTATGTGATTTGCTGCCTACCGCAGACAAGATGAAAGTGTTACTAACAGGAATTTCCTCTATGACATGTCCTTTCCTCTTAGCATCATCATAAAACTTAAGATTAATACAAGACTTCTCACTACCTGAATCTAATAAAGCCTTGACCTTATTCTCCCAAATCTCAACTTCAATCACAGGCGTAATCATAATAGCTTCAGATTCCTCCTGATCACAAAACACTCGGTCATTCAATAATTCCTCTTTCACGTCTAAATCATAACTTACCTGTTTCATCACGTTAATAGGAATTTCGGTATCGGACTGCCTATCTGACCCAACTAAGAAGTCCGATTCCGGTTTAAATTACTTGACGTGGACTGTTCACTATTATCATGTCTCTGCACTTGATCTGGAGGTCTTTGATCCGTACGCCCCCTACTTTCTGATTCCCCTTGATTAGGTCTTCTGCCGTAATATTCCTGGTGATTACCTCCTTGGTTAGTGTGTCTGTTTCCCCTTCCGGAATTACCACCCTGATTCCCTTGCCTAGAATGACTGAAATTCTGATTATTCCTATCTCCCGCTACCTGATTACCTTGTCTCCCATTATCCCCGTAATTTCTACCTTCACTTTGCCTAGTCCTCCCCTGCCCTTCCAAAGCATCAAACCTCTCTAACAGCTGCTCTAATTCCTTAATCGTAACAATATTCTGCATACATGCAGCTAATCCGACCTTCTCAGGAAAATGCCTCAGCATCTGGCGGACTGTATCTCTCTCCGATGCTAGACCTTCGATATT
The DNA here is from genome assembly GCF_040414725.1 of Anabrus simplex. NCBI lineage: Eukaryota > Metazoa > Arthropoda > Insecta > Orthoptera > Tettigoniidae > Anabrus > Anabrus simplex. The sequence goes on along the minus strand of NC_090265.1, from coordinate 1,611,603,735 downwards.
CTGGCTGATCAGAACATGCGCTAAGAAATACTCCGTCATAGATACACCTTCCTGAGGTCTATATTTGCCAAATAGCACGCGATCTCTTTCCCTTCCCTGAATAGCTTCACTCCTAAATTTAGAACTAAATTTCTCCCTAAATTCCTCTAAACTCGAAATACCCTGTCTATAAACTTGAAACCAAGATCTCGCTTCTCCAACAAATGCAACATCCAACAGCTCATCAACCATACTCCACTCAATCAAACCATCGTCAAGATTCTTGGAAAACCGTTTCTCCACCGTTTTCAAGAATTCCATCGGATTAAACTGCCGACCATTAAACTTGGGTAATTCAGAGTCCTTCGTACAAGATACGTACCTATTACATATGCTGCTACCTTTTTGGATTTGACTGATCTCCTGTCTTAACTTTACATGACATGCTTTAATTCCTTCATCAACTACCATTCTGGCATTTCCTTCTACTGACTTGAGGTCATCTTTTACCGACTTAAGGTCTTTCTCCAATTTCTCATCCTTCTCATCTATACGCTTCGCTAAAACGTTCTGATTGGATTTAATTCTATCTATTTCTTCGACTTTATCTTCCACTATTTTTATTCTCTTATCACATTCCTTGCTGTTTTCAACAAATTCCTTCCTAACAACATTAAATCGGCATTCGATTTTCTCAGTCAATTCCAAGCATTGAGCTTCTACCTTATTATTGACTTCCTGAATTTCCCTGCTTTGATGGTCAAACTTCTGGTTCAATTCATCTATTCTACCATTCACAGCACTGCTTAAACTATCAATTTTACTAGACAAATCAACACTCACTGAATTCAATTCCTTACTCTGATTCTCAATCTTACTAGACAGTTCCGTACTAACTGAATTTAATTCACTATTAATACTGTATATTTCATTGCTTAAAAAACTCAATTCACTCTTCAACTCTTTACTCTGACTATCAATCTTACTGGACAATTCAACATTATTATTGTCGATTTTACTGGACAGTTCAACATTATTATTATCGATTTTACTGGACAGCTCAACACTCACTGAATTTAATTCAACACTCTGATTATCGATTTTACTAGACAGTTCAACATTATTATTATCGATTTTACTGGACAGTTCATTAAATAGCGATTTAATCATACAAAAAGTTAAAGCCTCCCCTTGAACCGTTTTTTTAACAACCCCTACATTCTGAGTTTGAGACGGATTACTAGATTCCTCACATATCGTTGCCGATTGATCTTTCTTACTATCAGCCATTTCGCTACTCTCACTTAAATTCGATAGACTCAATGTGGTGGAATTCTTTCGACTTCTATTAACCTGATTCATAGTACTAGCAACTTTAACAACCTCTCTACTTCTCAATTTTATAATACTCGACTCGCTACAACATTTCTTCATACTCCTACATACATATCACGTACATATTAAACACTTCACTCACATAGTTTGCAGAATTCCAACCACACCTGACAAGTGCACCTACGCTTATAAGCCTAACAGATGTACCAATCATTCAGCCACACGTTGGGAAGCCAATTGTAATTTGTTGATGATAATAATAAATAAAATCATGAATAAAATATATAAATAAAATTACTCAAAAACTTAATAAAATTAATAAGCATAATTAACCGAAATGTCCGTAGTATGGGCGCCAGAGTTCACCAGAATGGATCCCTCGAATTTAGATAAGAGCATGATAAACTTTATAACCCAGGGCGTGTACATAATGCTGCGTACTGGTACATCTGCTGCAGGCCTTACTTAACCTCCTGAAAACGACTAATTAGGTAGGAACTGCACCTAGGTTCATCAATAACACTGGTTCTAAAATAGCTAACTATATTCTTAACAAATTTCGTGCATGAGCACCTCATCAACATACAGCATTATACATATAATACACACATAAAATATTGCTGGAAGACTCCATATTTACAACAACAACAATAATGAAAATCGTGGGAAAACGAAAGCGAGAACTAAGCTACCATTTGTAGATAGTCCGATGAACAACGTACATGTATGAAGATAAATACCCTTCACTGTCTCTATATCAATTCGACTTACCGATTCTCATAATCGGCAGTTATCACATCACACAGATACTGTACCTTGTACTACTGTGTTCACATATTTTAACACTTGTTGTAAAGATATATACACACGTCTGTCGATCCTCAACATATAAATTTATGGAAAGTCTGAGATAGCTTTCACCAACATATAATGCTAGGTGCCACAAGTGCTACAATACTTAATGCGCAAGCACTCTCCACAATCATCCACTTTCCACAAACATAACAAGACTACGCTCCACGAACGTTTGAAGTCCAGTCCATTGCTGCCGTGTCACTCCAGTACCGTGTATCAGCACTACTTCCTTCCCGTACAGTGCGTCAGTTGTAGTTGTAGTTATCTTCCTTCTCGTTCCTTTACAATCACCTCTACAATCACCCTTACAATGTCTCTTGCAATGTTTCTTACCATGTCCTGGTTGCCGCCGTATGATCAACCTTTATAGACATCAACATCCCCCTCCTCTCAGATGATACGTCTGGATTGGTGCTTGTCAGCCAATCATGAGTGAACCTCTTGTCAAGACCTAGCTCCCAAGAGATAAACAAACTCTGGGGTATATTCCATGATTCACCAAACTTTCCTAATACAACAACAAGCTCATCTCATCAGGCTGGGATATATACATGACTCATGAATTTCCCGACACAACACTGGGGTAGCCATATGACTCATTCAAATTACCAGAGTTATTAAAGCAATGTTTTCCCACTCATGCAAAACAAATTACTCATACCTAACTATGTGGATATCTTCCAGCTTACCAATATAAATGGCAAAATATATAAATGAAATAATAATAATAATAATAATAATAATAATAATAATAATAATAATAATAATTGTACCGGGCGGTACACCTCCACGCCGCTAATTTAAAATGTGCGCCAATTGAAACTCCTCTGCTGGAGGAAGTCTGAACTTTATCTACAGTATTAATTTTCTACTTTCTCAGAAGGTGTCACTACCGGGAAATTTTGGAGTTTTTGAACTGTGTCATTTTCGACGTATTTTTGTTTTGCTTGTAGTAAGAAGTGTGAACTTTCTCTTCTAGAGGACACTACTGAAGATCAACAATAGTGCACCCTAGTGCGGAGTGAAAGAACTGTTTTTTTGGAGAAATATTTATTTCAAAAGTTTGTTTCTTGTTAAATTTCTTTCTGTTATTGTTTAAGTTGGCTGTATACCCCTCTCTTTCCCCTTGTTTTGTATTTAGCCAATCCCGAATTTCTTTAATTAATTTCTGACTAATCTGATGTATCTTCCCCCAACTGGGATATGTTGCTGTACCCTAACCAATAAAGTGATTGTGGGCGGGTGTTTTCTTCCCTAAAACGCCTCGAACTTTCCGCGAGAGTATATAAACTGCTGATTTTTGGGTCTCTGGGCCACTTCTGTTCCATCTTTTCGTGTGTAAAGTACATAGCAGGGGGCGGGAAGCGCCTCTTTCTTCGGCGGCAGTCAACAACCAGGTAATGGCCGATTAATTACTTCTTTTCTTGCTTGCTCAGCAGTTTAACTCTCGGGGCGGGTCCGAAGTTTTTCCATTATGTAACCTTCCTTAAAATGTAAAGAAACTTGGTATCTATTCTATCTTTAAACTGCATATCGGGATAGAGAGTGCTTAACCCTCTCGAGCCCCCACTCATATTGTTTTGAGGTGAACTTATTTTTTTCTCAACCTATTCTTCTTTAACTTAATGTAAATTGTTTCCTTCTTAAGTCACCTCTTTAGTATGGGATTAGCCCTTGTATTAACGGCCTAGTGCCAAGTAGGTTTTAAACAAAGCGTATTAGGAGCGCAAGTTCGCCTCCTCTCAAATTGTTATTTTAGAGGTCATGTAATTAATCTTTTCTCACTTAATAGACCTCAGTAGGTTGGGTATTTTACCCCTGTGTCTATGTCCAGAGAGGACAACTTGAAGGTGGAGTTTGGTGTGGCCTTTGAGAGGCTTAAAGTTTGAGAGCGAGCGGCTCTTTCTTGAAAATTGAGTGTTGTATGCCTCGAGGAGGCTTTTCTGTGTAATTCGGGGCAAGTGCTCCTGAGCATGAATGGGGTTTTCTGCCCCTCTGTTAATACTTATTTTGAAGTAAGGTTGGGCTGATTGCCCAAGCATTGTGAAGTCGGGGCTCAAAGCCCAAATCCAGTAAATATTGTAACTACATTTTGTTGACTTGCTACTCTGTACCTGCCATGCTTGTTATTTCTTTATTTTGGAAAAGAAAATATAACCTTGTTAAATTTTAAATTAATTTTACTTTCGTAGCTTGAGACCTGTTCACCACCCCGCACCTTCTTTCACCTCTAACTACCACAAAAACACGGTAACAAGTGGTAGCAGAGCGTGGTTGAATGGGTCTCAATTTAGCCCCTTTTGACGGCTAAACATTGTTTTGTTCCGAAATCTAACCATTTTCTCAGTTGCTGGAATTTTTTGAGTTTTTCAAAATTCAAATTTTCATGCCCGGCCCTCGCGATGTTCTCCATCTTAACTATTTGCGCAAAGAGGAGTTGATATATGAGTTAACTATCAGAAATGTGCAATCTGGAATCACGGTTGCAGTAGACACAAATAAGCTTAGAGAGTCCCTTGATTTGCCCATTTCCATCCCCACCTTGGGAGAGAAAGAAATTGACGACTCTCTTTCCACGATCGTCGAGAATATTACTGGACTAGCATCTGTAGTTAGTTTTTTTGATGAAAATGATCCTTCTCCTAATCAAATTAAGCGTGTGCAAGCCAGGCTGTTTCATTTTTCAAATAGAGTTAACGATCTGTTTTCTCTAAAGTTGAATGACGTTCAGAAGAAGGAAGCTAGTACGCTGCTTGAAAATATTTCAGAATTATCTAGCAAGGTCACTCAATTGTTAACTGGGGAGGTTCCTCCCAAAGGCGATCTACCCACCACAGTGAATGTAGGTAGCGAGGAAGAGCCTCCTAAGGGAGAAGTAAATAGGAAAACCATCGCTGCTCAAACAACCTCTGCCCCATTGGACGAGTCTGAACGTCGTAACTCATTAAATAATGTACGTTCTGAATTAAGTTCCTTGCCACTGAAACCTTTACCTACTATGTCACCCGGGTTCAGCAGTTTGCCTCATCCATTGGCAATGTTGCTCAGAGGTATCTCTAAGTTTTCCGTTAATACCACCAGTGAAGTAATTTCCTTTTTAAGATTTTTAGTTGAATTTCAGGACCATGCCCTTGTGTTTTCTCTTTCTCCATGTCAAATTTTGCAAATTATCTATCCCTATGCAATTGGCATTCTCTCTAACAAAATAGTAAGAGCCATTGCCGAGCAGTCATCTATTGAGGATTTCCACGCCCACTTGCTAGCTAACTTCATCCCGGCTAGGGCCAGGTCCTCCCTTATTCAGAAGTACTATTATCGTGTACAGCGTTTGGATGAAAACTTGGCAGACTTTATCCAAGATATTAAATTCTATACTAGGGTGTTTGCTCTTCATTTTCCTGAAGACCAATTGTACAGGCTATTGTAGAAGGAATTTCACCATCCTATAGGTCATATTTGTGTTTCGCGGCGTGCCCGCAAACCTTCTCGGAACTTGAAGCATTGGCCGTTTCAGCGGAAGGGGTTTGATACGCCGATTCCTTGCGTGTCGCGAAAGAACCCCCACCTTCCTTTAGTAATACTCGGCCTCCACCTCGCCGATCAGTCACTCCTCGTAAATGTTACGCTTGCGGGTCGCCTGACCATCTGCGGAACAAGTGTCCATTGATCAAATCTAGTAGGGCAAATAATGGAGCTGGTTCATCACAAGGCTGTTTTAAATGTGGGGCTTTCTCACATATCGCCAAGAATTGCCCAAATTCAAATAGCACCCCCTCCTGCTCAACTTCTGGTGTAAATTCCACCAATGCCAATAATAAAAAATGACTAGTGGCTTCGGCTGAGTCGACTAATCCTTCTTCCCGAGGCTCAGCCCCTGGTAAACAGGTCGAAAATTCAGGGAACGAGCAGTCTTCAAATTCATCTTTTGAAGGCCCTAAAGAATGTCTTAGGATTGCGGCGGATACCCCGCACCTATTCCTTTTCTTAAGATTGAGTTAAATAACGAGCCTATAACCGCTCTATTAGATTCAGGTAGTGTTTGTTCAATTATTTCGGACCAATGGTATTCAAAATTGAAATCTGTTTGTAAACTACCTGAATATGTCTCATCTCCTGTTCAATATGTTTCGGCTAATTCATCTCCATTGGAAATCCTAGGTTCTGTAAATGTCAAAATTCGTATTTTTAAATTTACATGGAAAATCAAATTGTTTGTGGCTAAGCACTTGTCTTGCCCCATTATATTGGGAGCTGACTTCATTTCTTGCACTGGTCTTGTACTCGATCTTCAGAGTAAGTCGTGCACTTTCAAATTTGCTTCCAATTGTAAAATCCCCTTGTTAAAATGTAATTCTGCATCATGTTCATCTATTTCGCCTACCCAGGATGAGATGTTGTTAGACCTTAGACATCTACCTGAGGAGCAGGCTGATAGTATTCGTAAGTTGTGTCACTCGTTTCCAGAGGTGTTTTCTGATACTCTTGGTGTTACTGACCTTATCGAATACAAAATTGAGGTCACGGATTCGATTCCCGTCCGTTTTCCACCTTATAGGCTATCTCCACCTAAAATGAAGGCTTTGAAAGAAATTATCGATCAGATGTTGAAGGATGGTATTATTAGGCCCTCTAAGTCGGCGTATTCTTCGCCTATTTTTCTAGTCCCGAAACCCCAGGGGGGCTTCATGCCTGTCATTGATTATAGGGCTCTCAATCGGAAGGTGGTGTTACATTCTGTGCCCCTTCCCGACCTTCATTCTTGTTTTTCATGGTTTCGTAAGGCCAAGTTCTTTACTATCTTGGACTTGAATCAGGCCTATAATCAAATTCCCCTTGCCGAAGAGTCTAAACATCTTACAGCGTTTGCCACGGACTGGAATTTATACGAATACAACCGCGTGCCTTTCGGGCTCCCCACGGGAGCAGCTGTACTCACTAGGCTGCTAGATAGGGTCTTCTCCGACATCAAATTTGAGTACTTGTATCACTACTTAGATGATGTCGTCGTATTTTCGGAGACTTTTGAAGAACATCTAGATCATCTGCGAGAAGTTCTAAATCGCCTTCGTAAGGCTGGGTTAACTGTCAAGTTGTCCAAGGTTGCCTTCGCTAAGCCCTCCATGTCATTCCTAGGGCATATTGTCTCACCTGATGGTGTTGCAGTCGATCATTCTAGAACACAGGCCATCCGTGATTTTAAACCTCCCAAGGACATCAAAGGTATCGCCAGGTTCATTGGTATGGTGAATTTCTTCAGGAAGTTTATTCCTAACTTTGCTAATAGAGCGGCGCCCTTAAACCTTCTTCGTAGGAAAGGCATCAAATTCGAGTGGGGACCTTCTCAACAAGCCGCTTTTGAAGATCTTAAATTAGCTCTCTGTAATGCCCCTGTCCTTGCTATGCCTGATTTCTCAAGGAAATTCATTGTCCAAACCGACGCGTCGTCGTCAGCAGTAGCTGCAGTCCTTCTTCAAGAGACCGAACTAGGGAGGCGACCCATCGCCTATGCATCTAGGACTCTATCGGCTCAAGAAGCCAAGTATTCTATCTATGAGCTCGAAGGTTTGGCAGTCTTATTTGCCTTAGAAAAGTTCCGTCTCTATCTGGAACATGTCAATTTCGACCTGGGGACGGATAATCAAGCCTTAAGCTGGGTCTTAGGTAGACCGCGTCGTACTGGCCGTATAGCCCGTTGGGCCATCCGTATTTCTGCCTTCCAATTCGATGTAAGGCATATCCGAGGCACCGAAAATGTTGTTGCTGATGGACTCAGCCGTATGTTTTCCAACGACGTCGAGACCCATGAACCGGTCGACAGTTCATCACCTTCCGAGTCCATACTATCTGATGTTAATGCCATCTTAACAGATGCTCCCATGCTCTTTAGGGATATTGAGAAATACCAACGTGAAGATCCGACGCTGGCTCCGATAATGGAAACCCTTTCTTCTGGGGAACATGTTGTCCCTTATGTTCTGAGGAATGGTGTTCTATGTTGCCCTTCGAGGCATGACAAGATGATGAAGGTTGTCGTTCCAGCTGTGCTTGTGCCTATGATCTTCAAATACTATCATGAGACCCCATTAGGGGGGCATCTTGGAATCTTTAAAACTCGTGAAAAGATTCGTGAAAGGTTCATCTGGAAGGGTATGGACGGTGAAATCCGTGAACTAGTAAAAGCTTGTAAATCTTGTTTGCTCAGTAAACCCACCATGTCCACCAAGGTAGGCCTTTTGTCTTCTCATCAAGCGTCGCGCCCCATGGAACGCCTGTATATTGATTATGTAGGACCCTTCCCCCAGTCAAAGGGAAATGCCAACAAGTTCATCTTTGTATGCGTAGATGGTTTTACAAGATTTTCCTGGTTATTTCCGACTAAGCTGGCTACCGCTCAGTCCACCATTACTTGCTTAAATTCTATTTTTGCCTCTTTTGGTCCGTGCCAATATATTGTGTCTGATAATGCTAAGGCGTTCACATCAAATCTTTTTCGTAAATTCTGTTTTGACTTGTCCATCTCTCATGTAACTACTTCTGCTTATTACCCTCAACCATCTCTGGCTGAACGGGTTAATCGTAATCTCAGGCCCGCGCTTATTGCCTATCATCATGAAGATCATTCCAGGTGGGACACGTCCCTGCATTGGTTAGCTTTTGCTTTGAATTCGGCGGTTCATGAATCTCACAAGTTTACTCCAGCCTCTTTGATGTTCACGTTTGTTCCCAACACGCCGCTCTCTAACCTCTGGTCCCTGAGTGACATTCTACCTGAGACAATAGATCCGGACAACATTAAAGTTCTTTGAAAGAAGGCTAAAGCCAATCTTAAAGTGTCTCATGAAAAGGTTAGGGAAAGATATGATCGTGGACGGAGACCCACCCATTTGTAGGTAGGTGACCAAGTAATGGTCAAGAATTTTGTTCCCGCGGGCAAGCTTGCCCCCAGATTCCATGGGCCGTGTGTCATTCTCGATTTCCTTACGCCGGTCACATTATTATTAAGCAATCCAGCCACCGAGAGGATATTTAGGGTTCAACTGTCACAGGTGAAACCGGTGTAATTTCTGGGTTAACGTGCTTCATATAATCGTGAAAGGAATATGAAGGTTATATTTTTCTTGAGTTTTCACTTTTAAGGCATTCTGCCCCTTCTATAATATTTTGTTTCATATGTAAGTTTTTTGTAAACCTTCCCCGCATGGTTAAACTGCCATCCTATCCTTGCCACGGCCATTACCACGCTCCCGTCTCCTGCTCCACTACACACAGTGGCTCGCATCTGAAATGAATTTCTGCACGCCGCTGGCCCCTCAACCTCTCCACAAAGCCTGTGCCCTCAAAGAATGATGATGGTCCAACAATTCTGCCGCCTAGTTTTAATGTTTCAGTGCCCCCGCAGCCGCGCGGCTCTGTTCCGCTACTGGAATAGAGGAAGGGCCCCCTCTCTTCCAGCGAGGTCGACCAGTGTACGGCGAGCCGGAGCCCTCCTCCCGGCCAAGGCTGATGTGCGGCGCACGACCTGCTACTTGCCCGCAGCCTGTATATGTTCACCGCGGGCGCGGCGTGCTTCAACACCACTGCTCCCCTCATAGTGCGGGCGAGCGTTATCTCAGGGTACTTGAGGGGTCCGAGCGGCCTCCTCTGGACGCAAGCTGCAACGGCCGGTCTGGCCATCCAACTTAATCAACATTAACTACATGGACTATTACTATCAGCAATTACTACACCTGAGAATTCAACAACAATATCTGGTGGACTTAGAAAATTTTTCCTCAACTTTAAAACTAAAGTTTTCCTTCTCAATTCAACCTTCTACAAACATTAAGACAGTACTTCCGCTGTTACAACAAGAATTTTTGAATCTGAATCAAACCAAATTAAGAAAATCTTATAAATACTTCTGCAATTAATCTTCATATCAACATCAAAACTTGGACCTTTCCAAACAAATTGCATGTGTCACCCCTGGAGGAACTTTTGGGGGGGGGGAGGTCTGTACCGGGCGGTATACCTCCACGCCGCTAATTTAAAATGTGCACCAATTGAAACTCCTCTGCTGGAGGAAGTCTGAACTTTATCTACAGTATTAATTTTCTACTTTCTCAGAAGGTGTCACTACCGGGAAATTTTGGAGTTTTTGAACTGTGTCATTTTCGACGTATTTTTATTTTGCTTGTAGTAAGAAGTGTGAACTTTCTCTTCTAGAGGACACTACTGAAGATCAACAATAGTGCACCCTAGTGCGGAGTGAAAGAACTGTTTTTTTGGAGAAATTTTTATTTCAAAAGTTTGTTTCTTGTTAAATTTCTTTCTGTTATTGTTTAAGTTGGCTGTATACCCCTCTCTTTCCCCTTGTTTTGTATTTAGCCAATCCCGAATTTCTTTAATTAATTTCTGACCAATCTGATGTATCTTCCCCCAACTGGGATATGTTGCTGTACCCTACCCAATAAAGTGATTGTGGGCGGGTGTTTTCTTCCCTAAAACGCCTCGAACTTTCCGCGAGAGTATATAAACTGCTGATTTTTGGGTCTCTGGGCCACTTCTGTTCCATCTTTTCGTGTGTAAAGTACATAGCAGGGGGCGGGAAGCGCCTCTTTCTTCGGCGGCAGTCAACAACCAGGTAATGGCCGATTAATTACTTCTTTTCTTGCTTGCTCAGCAGTTTAACTCTCGGGGCGGGTCCGAAGTTTTTCCATTATGTAACCTTCCTTAAAATGTAAAGAAACTTGGTATCTATTCTATCTTTAAACTGCATATCGGGATAGAGAGTGCTTAACCCTCTCGAGCCCCCACTCATATTGTTTTGAGGTGAACTTATTTTTTTCTCAACCTATTCTTCTTTAACTTAATGTAAATTGTTTCCTTCTTAAGTCACCTCTTTAGTATGGGATTAGCCCTTGTATTAACGGCCTAATGCCAAGTAGGTTTTAAACAAAGCGTATTAGGAGCGCAAGTTCGCCTCCTCTCAAATTGTTATTTTATAGGTCATGTAATTAATCTTTTCTCACTTAATAGACCTCAGTAGGTTGGATATTTTACCCCTGTGTTTATGTCCAGAGAGGACAACTTGAAGGTGGAGTTTGGTGTGGCCTTTGAGAGGCTTAAAGTTTGAGAGCGAGCGGCTCTTTCTTGAAAATTGAGTGTTGTATGCCTCGAGGAGGCTTTTCTGTGTAATTCGGGACAAGTGCTCCTGAGCATGAATGGGGTTTTCTGCCCCTCTGTTAATACTTATTTTGAAGTAAGGTTGGGCTGATTGCCCAAGCATTGTGAAGTCGGGGCGCAAAGCCCAAATCCAGTAAATATTGTAACTACATTTTGTTGACTTGCTACTCTGTACCTGCCATGCTTGTTATTTCTTTATTTTGGAAAAGAAAATATAACCTTGTTAAATTTTAAATTAATTTTACTTTCGTAGCTTGAGACCTGTTCACCACCCCGCACCTTCTTTCACCTCTAACTACCACAAAAACACGGTAACAATAATAATCATAATAATCATAATAATAATAATAATTATAAATAAATCGAATACTGACAATAATATCTCTAACTTCTACATATAATTCGGGGGTGTGATATATGTACTATCACAATGATGATGATTGTGATATAAGGAACCCAATGCCGCTGAAGGCTCATTACTGAGCCGATAAATTTAGGCATTAAGGATCCTCTATTAGGCAGCCTAAATAGGCCATAAAATAGGCATAAAATATGTGTAATGGTAAATTTGCATACTCAAAGATGTGCTCATTAGTGTCTTGGCGACTGGAAAGCTCATTGAGAACGATTTGACGTAATACTAACCAATATTATGTTATCAATTTCACTCGAACTGATATCCAAGAGGAGTCCACTGGAACTGACCTTCCTCTAGCAATGTCCAGAAACAGATTTATTTATTTATTTATTTATTTATTTATTTATTTATTTATTTATTTATTTATTTATTTATTTATTTATTTATTTATTTATTTACATGGCATGTCTGAAGATATGAAGCCTGTTATTCTGCCAGACCATGTTTTATAATGTACATACAGTTAAACAAAATATTACACACACACACACACACACACACACACTATAATACTAAACGGTTCACACAGTTATAAAACACATTAAAGGAAAGAAAAAATAACGTATACAATACGGTAATCTATAATACACTTAAGAAAATGGAAATTGCAACACCACGAAGGCAATGTTCGTTTGTGTTATTTTCAAGATATGGAACGTTGCCATGTAGGTATGTAAACGATCAAAGTTTCAGACCCATTGGATTGTTGCTACAGGTCTCCCCACGTGATTGGTCGTGGAGGAATCAACTCCAGTATACGGACTCTGGTGTAGTATAGTTGACTTGCAGTCTGTGCAGTGAAGTGTTCCCCGTCAAACATGCCTCGACGACAGAGAAGAGCACGCTATCAACAACTGTCGCCGTTTGAGAGGGCTCGGATAATTGGGCTGTGTGAGGCTGGATTATCGCTAAGGACTGTCTGTGCACGTGTTGGCCGATAGGCATCTACGGTACAACGTGTATGGCAGCAGTGGTCAAATGAAGGTACCCACACTCGTAGACCTGGCACAGGCCCAGCGCGACAGACAACTGTGAGAGAGGATCGCCGCATCATTCGGACGGACCGGATGAACCCCATGCAACAGCAGCGTAAATTCGAGCAGCTGTGGCATCCCACGTTACACAACAAACAGTTGGTAATCGCCTGCGTGCAGCTGGCTTACGAGCCCGTGTCCCTGCAGAAGATGTTCCATTGACCCCACAACAGCGACGTGTAAGGTTGGCCTGGTGTCGAGAAAGATCGACGTGGGTCGACGAATGGCATAGGGTCATCTTTAGTGATGAATCGCGCTTCTGTCTTGCCCGCAGTGATCGCCGGAATCGTGTGCGCCGACGTACCGGGGAGAGGGGCCACCTAGATCTTATTGTCGAGAGGCACACAGGGCCAACACCAAGCATTATGGTCTGGGGAGCAATTGGCTTTAATATGAAATCACAATAGTGCTTGTTGAGGGCACTATGACTGCTCGACAGTACGTTGATAGGGTACTCAATCCAGTGGTTGTCCCTATGATGGGGAACATTGCTAATGGGATGCTTCAGCAGGACAATGCCCGAGTTCACACTGCACGCATCTCCAGAGAAGCTCTCCACGACATCACAACCTTAGAATGGCCTGCCAGATCCCTGGACCTCAGTCCTATTGAGCATGTGTGGGACATGATGGGTCGACAACTGGCCAACCTTCTTCAGCCACCCACAACTCTTGAACAACTGACCCGTGCAGTGCAGCAAGCATGGGCCACAATTCCTCAGGAAGCGATCCAGGGCCTTATTGACTCCATGCCCCGACGAATTCATCAATGCATTGCAGCTCGCGGTGGGCACATGCTGTATTGACTGTTGCCCAAACTTGCGGTCAGAGGGACCTCCTGAAAGTGTAATCATCGAATCACAACCGAACACTTTCCATGCATGTTCAATTGCAGCAATGTAGTATCACTCCTTCTGTGTGTTGCAATTTCCATTTTCTTCAGTGGAAATAAAAGTGTCCTAATGCATCAATAAAACAAATTTAGTACAACTTCGTAACACACGGAATGAAACAACAAAACAGGAAGGCAGAATTCATGTATTTACACTCAATTTGATACGTCCAAGTATCGCTGCCAACATTTCTTTTTAAATACTGAGTCAGATATGGTGTCCCTTAGGCCATTGGGTAACGAATTCCATTTTCGAAATGTACTGACAACAAAATAATTACTGTAAAGGGTGGATTTGTGATTTGGTATTTTGAGGGTTAGTTTAGCTGCAGCACTGGTTGGGATGTTATGAATGGTTGAGAACAGCTGGAAAGAATCTGTTATATAAGAGGGTGTTTGCTTGTATATTATGCAACGCATGATAGTTACAACGCTGGCTTAGTTTAGGTCAATTTAGTTCATGGAATGCAGGAGTTAAGTGATGAAATTTTGGAATGTTCATTATAAAGCGGACGCAAGACTTGTGAGCTCTCTGAAGTCTATTTGTGTGCGGTCTGTTTGTTTTTGTTGTTTTATCTCGTTGTGTGATCACTAATCTGAAGTAACAATATATTTTACTGAGCGATTAAACATAAACATCTTATGAAACAAAGGTATACATTTGTGTTGACTACTTTTAAAAATATCAAAAGGCTGAGCAATGCTAAGGGGAGATTTTACTTTATTTGGAAGAGCCAATTTTCATTCTGTGAATACAAAATGAAACTATGCTGAAACAGCGTACTCTCTAGATACATTACAGCTGACTTTTGTGCATTTTTCGAGGTTTTCTGGTGTAAATTTATGCCTCGTTTCAGTTAATATATATAGTATCCTCTCAATTTGACAGGACATGATAGAACAATATTAAAACGAGGTCATTCCCACTCGTAAAAGCTCTAATGTTCTAGCTGAAGAAGTTCCATAGATTACATCATTTAGCTGTTTTTACATTTTTACTAAACGTGATTCCTGAATTTGGTCCTGAAGATTTTATTATATTTCCACGAATTACATATATCTGCCAGTCTGCTTTCTGTTACGACAAGAACAAGATATGAGAAACTTATTCCCAAAATATACCAAATCCCAAAAAGTTAAGAATTGACATGATGATGGAAAACTCGTTATGACGTACCCCGCTTGGGCTGTGGCTGTACAATCAGGAGAGAGAGGTTTGCCTCACTTGGTCACCAACGTAGTCGTCCCGCGAGCCATATCTTACAATAGAACTTTTGTGCCCATGGCTAACATGCTGGCTTAGGTAGCTCAAAAATATGAAAGAAAAAAGTTCCACGGGGTAGGTATTGGCCAAAATATAACGTGTTCATGCAGCCAGTGAGGAGCCATTTCCGGAGCACGGGACCAGCAGCAACAAAACACAGAACACTTTGAATTGAAATGAAATGGCGTATGACTTACCCCATCAGGATACGGAATGAAAATATTTTAGTAGTAGTAGTAAATAAAATGGCGTATAGCTTTTAGTGCCGGGAATGTCCGAGGACAAGTTCGGCTCGTCAGATGCAGGTCTTTTGATTTAACGGCCGTAGGCGACCTGCGCGTCGTGAAGAGTAGGAAATTTTGATGAAGACGACACATAAAACCAGCCACCGTGGCAGCGAAATTAACCAATTATGATTAAAATTCCCGACCCTGCCGGGAATCGAACCTGGGACCCCTGTGACCGAGGTCGAGCACGCTAACCATTTAGCCATGTAGCCGGACAGAACACTTTGTGTAATTTACATTGTTGTTTTGGATTATTGAATTTAATATATTTGTGACTTCACTGTAAATAAGTAATTTTGATCACTGTATATTTAAATACAGTCAGTTTTCTGATGACTGCAGTGAAATTTATGCCTTCCAGATGGAAGTGTTTAGAGTTCAAGTGCAAAAAAGTACCAAAACCATCGATTTTACTTGAATATTTCTTAAACTACGAAGTTTTAACAGAAATATTTTGTATAACAATGCATTTATTCTATCTAAATATATCTAATGTGCTAAAATGTATTTGAAATTGAAATTTTACTCTCTGAGCGTTTTTTTCTCTCTCTCCTGTAGAGTTTTACTTTTGACAGGTACCTTTTGGTAATAAGCTTCTCATACATCAACTCAAAAGAAAACAGGCCTATTAAAGTACCGTTTTAGGCGCTTAAATAGGCATGAATCGCAAACTAGGCGCTAACGGTCAAAATAGCACTATCAAATGCTTTTTATTAGTAACACTTTGACTGAAAACGTATTTTTAACCTTGTACGTAATTTATTTTGCACCATAGGAAATACAGAAGTCCGATGCCTTGGCTGATTGGTCAGCGTTGAGGCCTTGGGTTCACAGGGTCTCGGATTCGATTCCCGACTGGGTCGGGGATTTTAATCGCGTTTGATTAATACTTCTGGCTCGGAGACTGGGTGTTTGCGTTTGTCCCGACACTTTTCTCTTCATATTCAGACAATACTCTACCAACCACCACAGAGATTATATCCCTACATATAGGATTGGTGTCAGGAAGAGCATCCTGCCGTAAAACAGGGCCAAGTCCACTTGTGTGACACAGTTCGCACCCGTGACTCCACACATGTGGGTAAAGCGGTACAAGAAGAAGAAAAAGAATAAGTCGGGAGATACAGACCTATTTACAGAGCTGTTTATACAATGGGGAATATCCCTAGTCACGTCTACGTCAAGAAGTCAGTCAGAAGGATGACGTCAGTATGGTAGCTACGGACCGAAAAGTTCTGCGCGGCTCGCTGGACAACTACCTTTGAGATCAAGCGCGGTAAATCTCTCTCTCCTGATTGGACGGCCACAGCCCGAGCAGGCTACGTCATGATGAGTTGAATGGGGAAGGTAGAGGTCTTTATAACGTGAGGCTGTACCCGGTCCAGTATTCCATTTCTATTACTGATTACGAGTCACTAGTCAGTATATATATATATGGTAGCCTAGTGCTATCAGCATTTCGCCGCATATCATGTTGTAGGAGATCATGTGCTCTCTTTCAGAACTTTCTGTAGCAGGCTTGGTTAAACAGGCAATCTGTTTCCTATGGATAGCAATAAAGACGTGGCCAAGGGTAATAATCCATGGGACGGTTCTGCGGCATAGATCAGCACCGTGTTCTACAATTCTACAATTTATTCTCGTTCACCTTTGGATGATCTGTTAAAACAGTGCTCGCTATATTCAGGATATTTTTCGACCTATCCTGCTGCCATTCCTGCAACTGGAAAGTGATGTACTGTTTCATCAGAATAATATTTGTCCACATACTGATGATATCAAGCGATGTGCTGTTCGTCGTGTACATCTACTGGCTCCTAAATTGTAACAAAATTGCGGCACACAGCGTGTCTTAAATTCTATAGTGGATAGCTGCGTGACCCAAACCACACGGCCTCTTGCTTGGTTATTATTGAAATTTATATGTTTAAGGTTGAATAGAAGAGTTTTTATTACCGAGCGAGTTGGCCGTGCGGTAGGGGCGTGCAATTGTGAGCTTGCATTCGGGAGGTAGTGGGTTTTGTTCCCTACTGTCACCATCATTTCATTTCATCATCCCTGAAGATGATTTTCCGTGGTTTCTCATTTTATTACCAGGCAAATGCTGGGGCTGTACCTTAATTAAGGCCATGGCCGCTTCCTTCTCAATCCTAGATATCCCATCGTCGCCGTAACACCTGTTTGTATTGATGAGACGCAAAGTCAATTGTAAAATAAATAAAAACAGACTTCTTGTTACTCTATTTTTGTATGAGTAGCTACTGTACAGAGAGTTGGCTACGCAGTTAGGTCACGTAGCTGTGAGCTTTGTATTCGGGAGAAATTGAAGATGGTTTTCCGTAGTTTCCCATTTTGCTCTGACCTGTGCCAAGAGATGGATACAGTACTCCTGCATCCATCAACAAATGGTAACAGGCAGACCACGGTACGTAACCGCGTTCAATTGTCAGCCAGTGTATACATTATCTGGCTCTCAATTTATCAAAGTGTTGTTGCTATTGATCAGTATAGAAGAAGGGAACGATATTGCTCATCAGTCCTGTGCAGTGATAACCTTCGTTATTGTGGGGTCAGTGATAGCATGAGAAACTGGGTTTGGAATTAGTCGTACGAATTCCCTCGAAGGCAACGCTGAAAGATTGTAGTTTGGATCGACCACGATTACCAGTTGAACCAATAGCGCATTCTACACGGTTGTATGCAATTTTCTTCGCGGTTGGAATATGAAAACAGTTCCCATATGTATTTGTAATAATTTGTAAGCAATCGTTTTCATTTATTAAAATAAAAATAGACCTGTGCCACATAGACTACCACGACAGTGAAGGATCAGTCTACTTTCCCACAAGTGGTATTCGCTGGAAATTCATTCGTCCACGGGCGGCTTAGTGGGAAGGATGGTGGGAACGAATGGGTGGTACTAAGGGTTGCCAGGTTTTTGAAATGCCAAAAGGGACAGGTCATGTCTACACGACATAACGGCATTCTTTCAAGAAAACACTGAGATATAATTTACTGTGTTAAATATAATTACATTGTAGGCACAAACTTTATTACAGTATTTTGTTGTTTCATTTTCTACATAAAACGTTTGAAACCTGCATTTTCTTTACTTTTATCCTTTTTCAATAATGCTGAATTCCCCTTAATCGCACGTTATAGTAACACTAGTATGAGCACGCTTATCTTCACCCCACCCCAGCACAACGCAAACTGCCAACGGGCGAGTTGGCCGTGCGTGTAGAGGCGCGCGGCTGTGAGCTTGCATCCGGGAGATAGTAGGTTCGAATCCCACTATCGGCAGCCCTGAAGATGGTTTTCCGTGGTTTCCCATTTTCACACCAGTCAAATGCTGGGGCTGTACCTTAATTAAGGCCACGGCCGCTTCCTTCCAACTCCTAGGCCTTTCCTCTCCCATCGTCGCCATAAGACCTATCTGTGTCGGTGCGACGTAAAGCCCCTAGCAAAAAAAAAAACCCGCAAACTGCCAGTTTTAACCATTTCTGCTAAAATAATCTGAAAAATGAAAGAATGCAGGGTCTCGTTAATTGTTGCATTGGCATAAACTAGATGTCTCTACAATGTAGCTAGAATACTAACAGGTAAGCTACTCCGGGGAGCTGCGCTGCCACTGGCTGGTGCGCGTGACATCACCCTGAGGATTGTGCTACCGCCAGATTCAATGCGTTATGTGTTGAAGGGTACAGTTAGCTGTGAGATTTTTGAGTTAATCTTGTTAGATACTTTAATTACACACCACTTAGTCATGTATAGTATCTTCAGAGAACATAACATTTATCATATAAAATTAATACGAGAATATAGCGCCTCACATCTGTAGCTGTAATGATACACATACACTCACAGCGGTGATTTCGAAACTGAGAAAAACAGCATTTTACGAACGAAGTACTCGAAATAATATGCATACAAATGAGATAAATACGTAAATTCAACACATTTTAACTTAACATAAAGGACAGTTAATATCCAACTTATTATAGATAATTATCGTAGCTTCAAAAGAAAGAAAAGTACGAGTTATATTACTCTAGGTTACAGGAAATGCAATAATTTAAGAATAATTTGTTACACATCTAGACTTATGCTCTATTGGAGATTAGATATTAACTCGACTTAAATGATGATAATGCTATCCAGAGAAGATTCTTCTTCACAGCATTATTTCGTAAAATGTCCACATACCTTATCTGGTTTGTCTAATTCTGCTGACTGTTTTTGTTCTCAAATACAGCGATATTATTTTGTTGTGAATTTCAGGAAATTGTGTGGACCTAAAATCACGTCATCAGATGAATCGTAACACACGTCTATCTATATTCATTTCGTCGGAAGTTAATAACTGCTACCTTTTGTAACTGCTTAAACATGCCTTTAGCCTTAATGAGATCGCGAACCTCTGTCAGAATTCTAGGTTTACACTTTAAAATGCTTGGCCCAATTTTGAAAGGGTGAGCGAAAAGGTAGAGAGCAATTTGAACATTTCATGTAAGATAGAGCTTCATATGTTATGCTGGTACGTCCTCTTCCTTATGTTTCCTATGATCAATGTACTATCTAGAAAATGAGTTCTAACATGGAAATAAAGCCTTACTGGAACAATATCCATATAACATATTTTTATTCTTCCACTGTTACGCCCTTTATATTAGTAAAAGAACGCCAATGTGCGTCTTCGGTGCTGTCGAAATGTAATCATGTGCCATGAACTCTCCCTCCCTCATTTAAACCAACCGCCGCTGCTTCAGTCAATCGATCCTTGAGAGTAAAAGAGAAGAAAGTGGGTGGTGCATTCTTTTTGGTGGGGTGGTGCGAGGTGGGGTTGGCTTCGACAGATATCGAAGAAGCATTTGATTTGTGGACCTGATCAGTGTTTAATCGCAAATCAATATCGATAGCATGTTTTCCGATTATATTCTTGAAACCCACCCACTTCCTTCCCTCCTGTACTTTAGGCTTATACTCGTTTACACACCCCTCGCGCTAATAATGGAGCCGAATGTCAAGGGTAAGTTACATACGTTTAATTCAACAGTCTAAATATCCAGTGACGTGCTATTAAAATTTCAGGGTGAAACACATTTGAAATTTCAAGATACCAGAACAAAGTAGTTCAGAAAAAAAGGCAAGAAATAAAATACATAAATATTTATTCGTAAATATCAGAAAGAGTACTAAAGTAAAAACAATACCATCCGCTTAGAGTTTCTAAATGCCTGTCGACTAAACTTGCCCGTAAGCTACAACAACATCAGACAGTTCTATTTTCATATGCAAAATTTTTAACCACGCCAACTGCTACCACTATGCTCTGCTAACGTAAAGAATTCGTAACCAATATTTCGCATTCCTAATGTAAGTCTGTAAAGGTGGGAAGGAAATTTATGGGCACTTTTCATGCTTTCCACGGTGCTCTTACGAAGTTTTAAAAATTTACTTTACGTTGCACCAACACAAATAGGTCTTATGGCGACGAAGGGATAGAAAAAAGCTAGGAGCGGGAAGGAAGCGGCCGTAGACTTAATTAAGGTACGGCCCCAGTATTTGCCTGGTGTGAAAATGGGAAACCACGGAAAACCATCTTCAGGGCTGCCGACAGTAGGATTCGAATCCACTATCCCTCGAATGCAAGCTGACAGCTACATGCTCCCCAACAACACGGCCAATAGCTCGGAGCTCTTACAAAGTACACTAGTGTCCAAAAGTTAAGGATAACTTACGAGTAATCAGGGCAACAGGAAGTAGACAGCAAATCGCACGACATATGCACCTACCAACCTTATGTTTTCGCTCTGTATAGGAAAGGAGTGTTCCCTGCTTTGACTAGCGGTGTAACCGAAGGTAAACACAGTCAGTCCCTGCGCCCCAGATTCCCTCAGTCGTGTTTGCCCTGTTATAGTGTGCGGAGTGTAGCCACGTGGTGAACGTGACAACCTAAAGGCACAACGACGCCATTTGTACCCCGTTTTGCAGGGTAGAATACTCGGCCGCTTGGAAGCAGGCCAGACACAGACCGAAGTCGCCGTATCCTTGAATGTGCCACAAAGTGTCATTTCCAGGCTTTGGAGACGATTTAGAGATACAGGAGATTTTAGCCGTAGGCCAGTACCAGGCCGACCCCAGAGCAGGGCCGATATCTGGCCTTAACCGCCCGACAAAATCGGAGTGCACCTGCAAGACAATTGTCGGCAGAGCTTGCAGCCGTCTCAGGGGTTGCCGTTTTCCGGCAAAGTGTGTACCGGAGGCTCAGAACAGCAGGGCTGTTTGCCCGGCGTCCAGCGGTGTGCGTCCCGCTCACTCCAGCACAGAGACGGGCCCGTTTACTGTGGAGCCGTCAACATCGAAACTGGTCCATGAATGAATAGAGGCATGTGCTCTTCCCGCTAAATTTTGCAGAACGATTCCCGTCCCACATTAATCTGGAAAGAACCGGGTAGCCGATACAACCACAGGAACATCGTGGAACGGGACCAGTATGGTGGTGGTGGCGTCATGGTGTGGGGTGGCATCATGTTGAATGGCCGTACGGACCTGCACATCTTCATGGCTGGTCCGAGGAACACTGTTAACGTTCGGAGATACAGGGATGTGTACTGAGACCACATGTTCGACTCTTCAGAGGTGCGGTTGGTCCAGATTTCCTCTCAATGGACGATAATGCCCGACCGCACCGCGCTGCTCTGGTGGATGAATTTCTGGCTGGGGAAGATATTCATCGCATGGACTGGCCAGCAAGGTCCTATGGATCATGCCTGGGATGCATTGGGGAGGCGAATTGCATCCCGTCGGCCTCCACCAAGGACCCTCCAAAACCTTCGCATTGCCCTTTCGGAGGAATGGGAACGACTGCCACAAGAGCTCTTGGACCATCTGATAGAGAGCATGCCACGTCGCTGCGAAGCATGTATGGCCGTTAGGGGTAACCATGCACCCTATTAACAGCATATTTTATTGTGGAAGGCATTGCCAAATTTTGTTAGTTGTTGTCAAAGGTGTACCTTAGCTATCAGAACCTTTCTGACACTGTTTTCTCGGACAAGTTGTGTGACATATAGTGTGTGAATCAGCTTCCGTTTGTTCAGCAATCCGCCTGACATTCCTATCAGGCGGTATGGCCTCGTTTAGTGATTATACTTAACTTTTGGTCACTGGTGTATTTTCATCGTTATTTTGATGCGCTTTTGACTGAAAAATACAATTGTGTGTGCGTTTTCAAAGCGCAACGACTACTGTTTACTCTGATGTTGAAAAACATTTTACTTTAACGTTTTCCTTCTGAGTTTACCGTGTCGTTGCTCCATGCTGATTACTTCGTATTAGGGCTGGCGGACGAGTTCTGACTTTTATTATCATTTTGTACGTTCGGTCGGAGTTTAAATTTATCTTCCATTGTGCGACATTAAATAGTTGTTGAGCGTTTTGAAGTTAGAAAGCTGAAAATATTAAACAAAAATGTTTCCACAGTCTTGTATACGTTGTCCAATAGGCACCTTTGTAGTATGACGGAGGTTCCTGATGGGACAGTAACACACTTTTCGACCTGTTGCTTCATGATTCACATTTCAATATCAGTCTCTTACTGGTACGCGCCGAATGCGTTCGTATGCTAATGAAAAAGATGAAATTTATTGTGTTCTTGTATATGATGTTAGTGTTACCTATTAATTTTTAAAATTTCTTGTCGTATTGTCAAATTAATGACACGAGTTTGTCCAAAACTATAAGTGAGAAAATTGAATCTCGGAAAGAAGTTTTCATGAAAAACGAAGCAAATTGCGACATACGTAATTGTTTTCTGACAGCCGGATATTAAGTTACTGGTGATCTTGAAAGGCATATCAATAGCAGTTAGGTCCAATTTTGTATCAAGCAACACTGATTCGCTTCTCGTTCGTAAATATTTGACTGGCGGTCCTCGGCCTACCAAGCGACTGCCGCTCAGCCTGAGAACCTGCACGTTACGAGTGACACGTTGTCAGCGCCACAAATCCTGTCAGTTATTATTCTTAGTTTTCTAGACCGGGGCTGCTATTTCACCTTCAGGTAGCTCCTGAATTGTTCTCACATGGGCTGCGTGAATCTCGAACCAGCCTTCAGATTCAGATGCCGGGGGAGTTGGCCGTACAGTTAGGGGCGCGCGGTTGTGAGCTTGCATCCGGAGATAGTGGGTTCGAACCCCACTGTCGGCAGACCTGAAAATGGTTTTCGGTGGTTTCCCATTTTCATACCAGGCTAATGCTGCGGCTGTACATTAATTAAGGCCATGGCCACTTTCTTCCGACTCGTAGGCCTCTTCCACCCCATCGTCGCCATAAGACCTATCTGTGTCGGTGCGACGTAAAGCAAATAATTTAAGAAAATCAGATTCAGGTAAAAACTACTGACCTGGCCGGGAGTTGAACCGGGGATGTTCAGGCAGAGGCAGGCTCACTACCTGTAGCCGGCAAATATTCTTCCACAGACAATCAGTCCTACAGTTCTATGGATTACGTACCTAAATTAAATTTAACATAAACAATTTTCCAGAATTTTCTGAAAGAATATCCTGCATTTGATTCTTTTTATAACAACCCTACCTCGGATCAAGTAGATCATTCTCATTGATAAAGAATATTCGAATGTATTCAAAACGCCGACAACTTGTACATAAGATAACAATTTGATCTGTACGAAAAATATACAATAGTTTAACAGACAGCGGAAAATTCAACTCTAAGGACCATTCGAATTTTTCTATTGTGATTGGGTCACGGATTACGACCACACTGCGTCAGACAAGAAAGAACATTTTCCAAAAACCTTTCACACTCCCACCATGCCAGAGTTTATTCTTGTCTGGTATCGCACTTCATTGTCACATTGTCAATACTTCCCGAAATTTGAGAGTTTATCAATTCAGCCCACATCAAGGTAACCATGCTCATCCATTTGGCCTAAGCACTTTAACTTTAATTAAATAATTGTGCTATCTCGAAGGTTTTCAATGACCACTTTTATTTTCACTTTCTATTAGAACTGCATAATCTATATATATAAAATAAGAGTTTTGTCTGTACATTGCTCAGAATTTGAAAATAATGGTATTTCTGTATCGGTCATGTCCATAGTAACAAGAAAATGCACTTTTTACTTTTCCGTAATGTCTGTCTGTCTGTCTGTCTGTCTGTCTGTCTGTCTGTCTGTCTGTCTGTCTGTCTGTCTGTCTGTCTGTCTGACTGACTGTACACGCATCACGAGAAAACGGCTGAAGAGAATTTAATGAAAATCGGTATGTGAAGTCGGGGGATGAGCCTCTACAATCTAGGCTATAAATCATTTTACTCACGCTGAGTGAAATGGTAGTTTAGGGGAAGGCCTAAAATTGAATTCTCAACTATTTATGTTATTAGTGGTCTAATGAAAATCGATATGTAAAGTCGGGGGATGAGCCGCTACAATCTAGGCTATTAATCATTTTACTCACGCTGAGTGAAATGGTAGTTTAGGGGAAGGCCTAAAATTGAATTCTCAACTATTTATGTTATTAGTGGTCGTATTTTAAAGAAAATGGGTATGCAAAGTTGGGGAATAAATTGCTACAATCTAGGCTGTCAATAATTGTATTCACGCTGAGAAAAATGGTAGTTTAGGGGAAGGCCTAAAATTTAATTCTCAAATATTGTTGTTATTAGAAGTCCTATCTTGATGAAAATCGGTATGCAAAGTCGGGAAAAAGGTCGCTATAGTCTAGGCTGTAAATTATTTTATTTACGCTGAGTGAAATGGTAGTTTAGGGGAAGGCCTAAAATGTAATTCTCAAATATTTCTTATTAGAAGTGTAGGCGATGAATGCTAGATAACTAAGGTTATATAGTATTAAATTTCCTATTATTCATGTCTTATACATTGTTACCGTACTGGCTATGATCACCAAGATATTCATGAATTTGAATTTTTGTTACTAAGTCCATATCAGCGCCGAGTAACGAGAAAATGGGTAAACAGTATTTAATGAAAGTCGGTATGTAAAGTCGGAGAATAAGAAACTACAGTTTACGGTATAAAATATTTTACAAATCACAGAGTCGAAAGAAAACTAAATGTGTAGGCCTACAATATAGAAAGCTCATAACACTGATCAACAATAACATTACATTGACCATTGTTTGTCGTGATGTGCTTTGTGTCTTCTGTTGTCCCTCATTTCCGGTAGATACGATTACTGCTGCGTACAGAGTATTTTTATTCGATTTACGTTGCACGGATATATATAGGTTTTATGGCGACGATGGGATAGGAAAGGGCTAGAGTGACTTAGGCCTTAATTAAGGTACAGGCCCAACATCTGACTGGTGTGAAAGTGGGAAACCACGGAATACCATCTTCAGCGCTGCCGACAATGGGGTTCGAATCCACTATCTCTCGGATGCAACCTCACAGCTGCGCACCGCTAACTACACGGTCAACTCACCCAGTCGGACAGAGTATAACAGCCTGCCTGAATATTGATGGGAAGTAGCTGGTGAGTTAGATAACTTTCTTCTTTAGCATGCCATTCCCCTGGTTTAAAATTTTCTGATACTACTGGTACGTAACACACTGGATCATCATAGCATTCGGGCTATTCAATCCCTACTCTGAGGTACTGATTGGAATGAACAGTGTGCATATTTAGCGGTATAATGACAGATGAGTGTTCATGGCAATCTGCGGCCTGGTTATCCCAGCTCTGGAACTTTGGACTATTAGATTGGCACCGCAATCTAACCGCAGCACTGTTCGTTAAAAGTGATAAAACGTGCGGCTTTCCATTTGATCGAGTGTTTTATATGATAGCATTGCTTTTAATCGCTACATTCATACTTACGTTTGTGTAATGACCTATGTTGATTTCAGTTAGGAAAACCACAAAGTCAGTCTTTCTGAGAATCCCGTAGCGAAGCACGGGTACATCAGCTAGTTTCAAATATAACTAAAAATTATATTTCAACCCCACCGGCCGGCCTGAGTGGCTCAGATGGTTGAGGCACTGCCCTTCTGACCCCAACTTGGCAGATTCGATCCTGGCTCAGTCCGGTGGTATTTGAAACTGCTAAAATATGTCAGCCTCGTGTCAGTAGATTTACTGGCACCTAAAAGAATTCCTACGGGACAAAGTTCAGGCATCTCAGCGTCTCCGAAAACCATAACAAAGTAGTAAGTTTGCCTTTCGAAAGGGCACTCAAGATTATCAGAAGAAAATGTTTTTGTTACGCGACGTATAACACCTTTATCGATACCATCAATATGCACCACAATATATTCAGGTTTGGTTTACTTTTCTTCCTCATATTTATGTAACCAGGAAGAGAAAGAGCAGCACACGATAGTGATGACAAGGACATAAAATTAACATTAAACACTGATGATGAAGGTATCAAGGGACGTACATAAAACCCGTACACACAATCCAATGATATAGAACTCCCGAGTGTCAAAACATGAAATGAAGAGAAACTTGAGGATTTTTATGAAAGGTGTTTTCCAAATGTGTCAGCTATAGCATGAGAACAAGTAAATTTCACTGGTCATTTTATTCTAAGTACTCATTTTGTACCCAGCGAGTTGGCCGTGTGGTTAGGGGCGCGCAGCTGTGAACTTACATTCGGGAGAGAGTGGGATCGAGCCCCACCGTCGGCAGCCCTGAATATGGTTTTTCATGGTTTCCCATTTTCACACCAGGCAAATGATGGGGTTGTACCTTAATTAAGGCCACGGCCACTTCCTTCCCACTCCTAGCCCTTTCCTATC
Organism: Anabrus simplex; assembly: GCF_040414725.1. Taxonomy (NCBI): domain Eukaryota; kingdom Metazoa; phylum Arthropoda; class Insecta; order Orthoptera; family Tettigoniidae; genus Anabrus; species Anabrus simplex. The sequence goes on along the minus strand of NC_090265.1, from coordinate 1,611,576,717 downwards.
CCATCGTAGCCGTAAGACCTATCTGTGTCGGTGCGACGTAAAGCAACATTTTATGTTCTTACAAGAGGTTGAATTTCATTAATTTTTTATTTACGAACCCGAATGGACACTTCTCTCTTCGTCAACAGCATACTTCGAGCGTTCTTAATCAAGACACGACATCAAGGATAAGTTTTAAGTAATTTGCTCTCTCTCTCTCTCTCTCTCTCTCACTGTGTGTGTGTGTATTTAGCGTCTCATTAATTAATGGCGTACGACCTCGGGAGCGGCGTATTGCAGGTATTTTTCTAGTAGACGGCTTGTAGGCGACCTGAATATTTGTGAGGATGAGGCCCTACCTATGATGAATTCTAATGATGAAGACAGTACATGTTCCCAGCCCCCAAGCCAGGCGAATTAACCAACCCGGCCGAGAATCGAACCCGAGATCCTCTGGACCAAAGGCTAGAACGCTAAACATTCAGCCATGGAAACTCGTTAATACGATACAATATTGTGTCATAAATCGTCGCGGAGAATTACGTATATAACGTTGTTCCTTCTCTCTAGAGAATGTACGATCTTTCTCGTTCCCAACTGCAGGTGTGAAACTTCTCGTCGTTCCCGCGGTCGGCTTTAAAACTTTAATCCTGCTGGAGTACTTTGAAATAGACATAGTTTCTAATACTCACTGAGGCTCAGCCTAAAGTTAAACCTCAGTGCTTTGTATCTACTTTTCGTAATCTCGGAATCCATTTTAACACTGACGAGGAAATTCCTTATATAAGATGAGGAGCTCGCATTCGGAGTAATTTCAAGTGAAACCGCACTGAGTGTCAAAAAACTTATAGCCACCTTCCTAGTCCAGGCAAAGTGGAGATTCGATCGACACACTGAATGAGTATCTAACCAGCTGTGCTACAAGTAGTGAAATGGTTCAGAAATATTGAATAATATTAATAATAATGGCATTGGCTTCACGTCTCACTAACTACTTTTTCAGTTTTCGGAGACGACGAGGTGCCGGAATTTTGTCAGCAAATCTGGACGTTGGTAGATTAGTCTGTGTCCCTTGCTAGGCCAGGATCCACTGATTAAGCGTCTTGAGCCGGAGACTGCATGCGGTAGGTTGGCCAGATCCTTTCGCTTCACCGGGCGAGTTGGCCGTGCGGTTAGGGGCGCGCAACTGTGAGCTCGCATCCGAGAGATAGTGGGTTCGAATCCCACTGTCGGCAGCTTTGAAGATGGTTTTCCGTGCTTTCCCATTTTCATACCAGGCAAATGCTGGGGCTTTACCTTAATTCAGGCCACGCCACTTCCTTCCCATTCCTAGGCCTTTCCTGTCCCATCTTCGCCATAAGATACATCTGTGTCGGTGCGACGTAAAGCAAAAAAAAAAAAAAAAACTTTCGCTCCATATCCAACAAAAAATGGGCGACCCATTGTAATGGTTATCACGCCTAATGTTGCGTAAGGATATAAGAAGAAGAAGAAGAAGAAGAAGAAGAAGAAGGCGACTGGCTTTTTACGGACACCTATCCAGAATGGACTCAAATAGGTTATCCCATAGGATCCTCAAGGGGAAAGCTACTGGATTCGTGTGGATGAAGCAAGTGGAGAAAGACCTTTCGGAACTCCATATAAATCAAAACGACATAGCTGATCGGAGTAACTTCCATACAACTCTTAAAACTAAATCCTTTGTAACAACCCTCACAGAAGTTACCCACAGACCAAAAGACGAGACCAGGAAATGTCTGAGGAACGTAAGATTGAATTTAGCGGGAAAATGAAGGACTACTGGGCCATCAGGAAAGCTCGAGGTACCAACAAGAAAACAGCTGCCAAACCAACCACTAAGAACACCAACTGTGGCGAACAACGACGATGACATTAAGAAAGAGCTAAAACACAAGCACCGTGGTCCATAGATTGCCCTAACGATATAATAATAATAATAATAATAATAATAATAATAATAATAATAATAATAATAATAATAATAATAATAATAATAATAATAATAATAATAATAATAATTCAATCACAGACTCCACCTCGTCTTAAAAAGTAAGATGAATGCTTCCAGTCTATCAAATGCGGTCAATACATATGCTGTAACTGCACTGACACATTCGTTTGGCACTCTGAACTGGACTCAAACAAATCTAGAAAACATCTGTCGCACAATAAGGAAAATGCTTACTAAGCCAGAAATGATGCATAATAATTCATGCATAGAGAGAGTGTTCCAATGCCGAGAAGAGAGGGGAGGCAGAGGAATTATTGATGTTATAGTTCTACACAACCAACAAGTAATAAATCTGAGGAAATACTTTCATTGCCGAACAAATTACAGCATTCTACATAAATCAGTGGTTGAAGCAGATCTAAACTACACCCCTCTGAATTCACATGAACGCCACGTAAATATCAAAGACACGAACATCCTGCACAGGGAGAAGATAAAGTGATGGGCTAGTAGAGAACTTCATGGAAGGTACACCAACCAGAGCAATGATGAGAACATTGATAAACAACTTTTGAACACATGGCTGTCTAGGAGAGAGTTATTTCCTGAAAATGAGGGGTTCAACCAGGCGATCCAAGGTAACGTGATCTCAACGAAGAGTTCCCTGCAGCCCAGAAACCATTGACCACATCATCATATCACCAGCAACTGAAGATTACTAGCGCCAACATCCTACACTGGCAGACATAATGATGTAGCCAAAGTTATACACCAAGAAATTGCCCTGACCCGATCTCTGATCCAGAACAGAGCGCCTTACTACAAATACTGCCCACAAAGTGTATTGGAAAATGAAAATGTTAAACTCTGCTGGGATCGTACGGTACAAACCGATACAACAACTCCGCACAATAGATCAGACATTACATTAAAGGAAAAAAAGAATCAACACACATATCTCATTGACATTGCTATCCCGAATGATCACAATATGGAACAGAAATATAGGGAGAAAGTCGATAATTATACTCCTCTCGCTATGGAAGTTGCAAGGATCTGGAAATAAGACAGAATGACAATTATTCCTTTTCTCATTTCTCCCACTGGACTCACACCAAAATCACTTCCAGAAAACAATGATACTACAGCTTCCCATCTACACTCACAGTATGGCACAAAAGGCTGCAATTTTGAAGACCTTGCAACATCGTCAGAACATTCCTGAATGCTCAGTGCGGACCATAAATTGGAAAAGGCTGCAACCTCTATAATGAAAAGAATAATGGAGGCGTACGTTGTAAAGTAGGGGCTGCCTGGCCGAAGCGGTAAAGGTGCGCTCGGTTCGCCCGGAAGGACGTGGGTTCGAATCCCCCGTCAGGAAGTCGTAAAATTTAAGAAACAAGATTTCCACTTCTGGAGGTGCATATGGCGCTGAGGTTCACTCAGCCTACACCAAAAATGAGTACCAGGTTAATTCCTGAGGGCAAATGCGGCCGGGCGTAGAGCTAACCACTCTACCCCACCACGTGCCGCGGTTAACAATGGTGGAAGCCTTTACCTTCCACTTCTCCAAGGGCCTTCATGGCCTGTACGGAGGACTTTCTCTTCGTCTTTTGTATATTGTAAAGTAATATGAATTATGATTAAGCTCTATTTCTTCTATGTAAAATATCGAAATACTGGTGAAATAAATAATAATAATATGCGGTTCCTTCACTGAATGGTCAGAGTAGTGTTCATAGGGTCCCGGGTTCGATTCCCGGCCGGATCAGGGATTTTAACCTTAAATAGTTAATTCCCTTGTCTCGGAGACTGGAAATTTGACTTGTTTCCAACATCCCTGCGTTCCACATACCACACAACACTACCCTCCACTTCAATAACATGCAGCTCGCAGTTTTCTACACGCGGTAGATGTCACTCACCTTCGTCGGAGAGTTTGCTCTATAAGGGCTGCATCAGGCTAGAAATAGCTACATGAAATAATAATAATAATAATAATAATAATAATAATAATAATAATAATAATAATAATAATAATAATAATAATAATAATAAAAAAATGAAGAGTAAGTTGCATACTAAAACGTATAAGTAACAATTAAATATTTTCAGGGACCCTGATTCTGGATGATTACAACCAGTTTCGAAGCTCTCAATTGATGGCCGGGTGGTTTCACAAACAGACCCAGAGGAAAGATGCGAGCAATGAAGAAAATTGTTATGTTATGTGGCTGTTGACATCGTGATCATAGCCAAAGGATCTTTTATTTTATATGGAGACGGAATTACAGGAATGTAACTTTTTATTTCAATAATCCCACATGCATGGCCGGGATTCGAGCAGCAAACTACTTTCGTGTCAGAAGAATGCAGTGTATGTATAATAATATTTCGTTACGATGGACGACATAAAAGAAAAGATGTATATACAAGAACAGCTGCTAGTAAAAGGAATTATATTGCCCTGAAGTTACTAGTGTGTATGATCCATAGTTAGGAAACCTGGATATTGACGTACACAGATGAGGAACTCGCAGGTGAAGAGATGGCAAAGGAATATACTCAGAAAAATATATTGATCAGTGAATGACAGTGGATTTTGGAGAATAATTAGCAACAGAAAACCGAAAGAGTCCACCTCTGTGGTGTAGTGGTTACTATGATTAGCTACCACCCCCGGAGGCCCGGTTTCGATTCCGGCTCTGACACGAAATTTGAAAAGTGGTACGAGGATTGGAACTGAGTCCACTCAGCCTCTGCAGGTCAACTGAGAAGAGTAGGGTTCGATCCCCATTTCGACCACCCTCGAAGTGGTTTTCCGTGGTTTCCCACTTCTCCTCCAGGCAAATGCCGGGATGGTACCTATCTAAAGGCCACTGCTCAGCATAGCAGGAGAAGGCCACATGGGCAAGGTACTGCTCTTCCTTTCCAATTGTATCCCCGACCCAAACTCTCACGCTCCAGGACACTTAAGACGGTAGAGGTGGGATCCCTAGCCGAGTCAGAGGAAAAAACCACCCTGGACTGCAAACGGGTTAAGAGGAAAATAAATAAAGAAAGAAAAGAAAAGAAAAGAAAAGAAAAGAAAAGAAAAGAAAAAAGAAAAAAGGAGAGAAAAGAAAAGAATCTTAAAGAACTGTACAATTGATCGGATATTATGACAGAAATTAAAAGTAACAGACTGCGATGGTTGAGCCGTGTGGAATGAATGCCAGACGATAGGGTAAGCAAGAAGAACGTCAAACGACGAGAAGGCCTAGAACCAGCAGTATGGATAGCGTTGAAGAGGACACGAGAGGAATGAAAGAAGATGGCAAAATAAAGCATGGGATAGCGAAGTCTGAAGTCTGGGCAGATGTCTCTCAAGATGACCAAGATCCTTAAGTGGCTGTAGCACCAAAAAGTAAGCAAGTAAGTAAGCAGGTAAGTAGGCCCTAAGTAAGTAAGTAAGTGAGTAAGTGAGTAAGTAAGTAAGTAAGTAAGTAAGATGATGGTGATGCTGATCATAACGATAATGATGGTTACAGCCTGGGACAGAGTGCATGACAGCTCCTGTCTTCCTTGCCCTACGATGGAACGATGGAAGCGAACAGCCGGACTTATTGATCGGTACAGTAGCCCCTAGCAACAAGTAGCATCCTCCTAGGGGTAACAAGGCTGACGCTCATAATACAAATTTCCAGGCACGTTGGATTGTTCACTAAGAGAAATGTATGCGTATATTAACTCTCTACACAATGGCTGACACCCTACTTCCTCTTAGGAATTAAATGGAGCTCTAAAATAATTGTGCATTTCATTGCCTTGTGTTGCAAATTCGTGGTGATAGTAATTGTTTTAATGAACAATAAAACGAGACTTTCAAACTCTGTATCGCAAGGTAGAAGGTAAAGTAAACTCGTGTACTTATCCCGAGGTGGTACAACTCTTTTCAGGCACAACCCAACTCCCCCGATGGAAGTGACCTGTATGCACTATTTTAACCACACACCAGCCCTCATGAGATTCTTGAATATCTGGCAGAATCGAACCCGAGACACTGAAGACGGCTAATGGCGCTAACATTGACGCTACGGAGGCGGACAAAGTTTTCGTTGAACAGAAAGGAGTTTTAAAACCACTTTGTATAACACGTTCCCCCCTGGTGTAGTGGAGGCGATTATTGTCTTACAGTGGAAACATAACTAGTCTACCTTCCCCTAGTATCTAATCAGGACAGGAAGAAAGATTCTTCAAATGAATGAAGATATCGGCAAAAGGAACAGAAAGGAAAGACTCGCCGGACCTCGCAAAATCGAATTCTGTCGCAAAGAGGACAAGAGACGACCAAGGGAGGTCGGATAGGAAAAATAAAGCGAGAAGTACCGGAGGGGGGGGGGGGATGTTGGGCTGTAGGCAACCTTGCATGCAGGAAATGATGTGTTCAAATCCCACAGTCAGTAGTCCTGAATATGTTTCTCCGTCGTTTCCTATTTTCACACCTATCTTAATTAAGCCCACGGCCGTTTCTTTCTTCTTTCATCGTCGCCGAAATCTGAAGGTTAAAAAGCATTAGTACCGAGCTCGATAGCTGTAGTTGCTTAAGTGCGGCCAGTAAGGATACTGTATTCGGGAGATAGTGGGTTCGAGCCCCACTGTCAGCAGCCCTGAAGATGGTTTTCCGTGGTTTCCCGTTTTCACACCAGGCAAATGCTGGGGCGGCTGTACCTTAAATAAGGCCACGGCCGCTTCCTTCCCACTTCTAGCCCTTTTCTGTCCCATGTCAACATAAGACCTAACTGTGTCGGTGCGACGTAAAGCAACTTGCAAAAAAAAAAAGCATTAGCAAATAGAAAACGAGGAGTTTTGTACTGGTAGACAGAGGGAAATACGAGACTCAGCTAGGGTCCTGTTGTCACCAAACTAAGCTTCCAAGTAGAAAGCACCTGGGAGTAAACATTTCTCTATGACTCCTCAAACTTGTAGGCTTATAGGTGACCTACGCGTCATTAAGGGTGGGGCCCTACCCACGATGATTTCTGCTGTTCAAAACAAACAAACACACACACACACACACACACACACACACACACACACACACACACACACACACACACACACACACACACACACACACACACACACACACAGATTTCGAACCATCAAAATTAACAAAATCTCCGACGCTGCCGGGAATCGAATGCTGGGACCACCTGGACCAAAGGCCAGCATACTAACCATTTAGTCATGTAGTGAAAATGAGAAACCACAGAAAAACATTCTTAGGACAGTCGACGGTGTGGTTCGAACCCACTGGTCTTCCGAATGCAGAACTTGACTCCATAGCCACAACACGTTAACGCGCAATAACTCCCCTCTGTAATACTACCAATAATAATATTAATAATAATAATAATAATAATAATAATAATAATAATATATCGATGTAAATATTACGAGTAAATGCAATTACTTATTATTAAATAAACGCCTAGTATTGACAATGTCTCGGCAAATATCCAAAATCTTATTCATTTTAGACTACTGGACCCGTGCTGCTGGGCAGCCTATCGATGTCATATTGTTTTGCCTGTCCTTTCCAATAGTTTTATGACAATTTAATACCAGTACATAATAAATAATTCATTCGTAAGCAAACGATCTTGCCCGAGACAGTGCAACATACAAGTGTCCGTGACTGAAAACTGGTTTGGGTAAGTATACACCCACTTTTTAAAGAGGTTTTCCCTGTCCTTTATTACAGGTAATGGTCATACAAAAGGCTGGTCGATTTGACACCTTCCCGTCTGCATATAAGTTATTAGGAAAGTTCTGCCATCTTTTGAGTACATTTAGAAGCTGGGGGAGGTCAGAGAATCAAAGAGTATATAGCACAGAATAATATTCTTCCATGATCAGTGGAAGTGTATACTCCCTGGCTTGATAGGTAGTAATCGAACATGTCTGCATGCAGTGACAGTACCTTGGAGTAACTCTTGATCGGACACTATCCTTCAGGAAACATTTAATGAATACCGCTGCTAAACTGAAGACCAGGAACAATATCATTCAGAAACTTGCAGATTCTACATGGGGAGCATCAGCATCCACTCTTAGGTCGTCAGCACTGAGACTGGTATACTCTACAACGGAGTATTGTTCTTCTGTTTGGTTGAATAGCCCTTATGTTAAGAATATTATTGTTGTTCTGAATCAGACGATGCACATTGTCAGCGGCGCAATCAGATCTACTCCTGTTTTCTGGTTGCCAGTCTTGAGTCACATAACACCTCCAAGGATTCGCAGACAAAACAACCTAATTCGCGAGTTCAGGAAGATAACAATTAACCCAAGTCTTCCCATTCATGAAGACATGGTTGTTAGGTATGGACGTCTGAAGTCAAGATCTCCACCCATTCAGACTGCAAGGGAACTCATCAATACGAACTTTAACGGTTCTGATGAATGGCAATTGGAGTGATCGAACTCAGCTCCAGATGAATGGCAGACCCTCTTTAGTCGTCAACACCCACCACCTGGTTTTAATCTCCCCAGAAGAACTTGGGTTCTTTTCAACAGAGTCCGTACCAATCATGGACGATGTGGGTCGTTGTTGCATATGTGGGGTATGCGCTCCTCCCCTGAGTGCGACTGTGGTGAAAAGAAACAGACCATCCGTCATATTGTCACCGAATGTCCTAGGAGGTCATACTCCGGTCAGCTGAAGGAGTTTGTGTGTGCTTCTGACGGGGTTGTACAATGGTTGGACAGCTTAGATTTAAGTTTATGAACTGTTTTAGAGATTGGTTGATTGTTTAAGGTGTTATATTTTTGAATATTTGTATATAGAGTTATGTACTAGCCATAAGCAAAATAAATACTAAGGATGAAAATCACATCTATCAGAATATTAAAAGAAAGTGTTAGTCGCTTAGCAACCCGCTAAGTACAGAGTGTATTTCGGGTTAGGGTAAGGCTTCGCCTGCAATTATTGGAGTGAACATTTCATGATTTGATGTTATGATTACTCAAAGTTGGCCGACTTAGAGACCTATCAATGACTCACGATTCACCGGAAGGTAATTCCGGAAAGAATAAAACACAAATGAAGCAAATCGGCCCAGTAGAACGGACGGACGGATTTGCCAAAGCTGTTTTTAGTAAGCTCTTTTAATATATAGCTTATGACAGGATAATCTCAGATAGAAGTACTTACGTATTCCGTGTGGTAAACAGTTGAGGGATTGTCAGAAGAAGGGCGCATCTGCATCACATTTGAACTGGAATATTAGCATGAACATACCTGAAAGGGGAAAAAATATATGTACATAAAAATGTTCATGTTCTGTACTATGAGAAACAATTACAACTGTTATTCATGAACCACTTATAAAAACAGATATGCATTACACCTGTACCCACTTTCCATGGAACAACGTAGTTGAGCATTATGATTATAATCGTCATTGGGGTTGCCTATCCGAAGTGATAAAGGCGTGCTCGGTTCACCCGGAAAGATGTTGGTTCGAATTTTGCGTCCGGAAGTCAAACATTTAGTAACGATATTTCTACTTATAGAGAGGCACTTGGCCCTGATATTCACTTATCCTCCACAAAAACCGAGTGCCAAGTTAATTCATGGGGTAATGGTGGCCGGGTGTAGAGTAAACCTCTCTATCCCACGTAGTGCCGAGACTACAGAGAGTGCAAACTTCCAGCTCCCACCCCTCCAAAGGCATTCATGGCCTGTGCGGAGATGGCTTTGTTATATGATTTATGATTTATTTTAATGGATAATAAACTTCGAATTAAAGCACTTCTGACATAGGTTCAGTACAAACCATACAATTTTGTTATTGCTAGCTTAACTTCGTACAAACTAAAACTAAAACAAGTTTTCACGACGCTGAAACTGGAAAGGACCGACTCCGTGGTGTAGGGTAGCGTGCTTGCCTCTTACTCGGAGGCGTCGAGTTCGATTTTCGGCCAGGTGAGGGATTTTTACCTGAATCTGAGGGCTGGTCCGAAGTCCATTCGGCCTACGTGATTACAATTGCGGAGCTATCTGACGGTGAGACAGAGGTTCCGGTCTAGAAAGGATTCGTTCGTGTGCAGGCCTTCGGGCTGAGCAACGGTCGTTTTGTAGGCCATGGTCTTTCGGGACTGTTTTTTTTTTTTTTTAAACTGGAAAGGGCTATGCCCGGAAATATGATGGCCGTTACCTTAATTAAGGTTTAGCTCAAATATCTTATGATGTGAAAACCTTCTTCAGAGCTATCAATGGTGGGACTTGAATCCACCATCACCCGAATTTACAACTTCACCACCCGACTCGAGTAGCCACATCGCTTGGTAGAAAATGAAAGGTGCGAGGATACCTAAGTCAAAATGTAAGTTTCCGCTGTAATGTTGCTCGGAAACAAAGTAACGTAGCTCTCTTGAACATACTGTACGGTCTCACCGACAGATAGCGGATAGGTGCATAAGTCCAAAAAATAGAACTTTGGCACAGCGATAGTAATAAACACTGATCTGGCCAGTAATCGAACATGGGGCCTCCGGAGAGGAGTCAGCCTCGGTAGGCTACCTCTAGAACATGGCCCGGTACCATTTTGACATACCCTCGTATGTCATCTCACAGCATATAACTTGAACTGAGACTGTATAGCTCCTAGATCTTTCTAACTGCTCTTACTTCAGGGAAACATGTATACTGCACCATAAGATTTTTATCAAAACCAAACTTAAGCCACTGCTATGACCATCCTTTGGTATTCTTTCTCTGTGCACATTTTGAAGCTATCCGTAGACTGACAGTGCCGAATTATCATTTCCTTTGTTGCCCAGAACTTACTCAAAGTTTTACAATTTGCTTGACATCGCACCGACAAAGATGGGTCTCATCGAGACGATGAGATAGGAGTGGGCAGAAAGCAGCCATGGCCTTAATTAAGGTACAGCCTCAGCGTTTGCCTGGTATGAAAATCGGAAACCACGGACAACTATCTTCACGGCTGCCGACAGTGGGGTCCGAACCCACTATCTCCCGAATGCAGGCTCACAGCTGCGCGGCCCTAACGGCACGGCCAACTCGCTCGGTTATTTTTCAAACATTTGCATGAAGTGATTGTTGAACTATTTAAATCATATTACAGTACTTGCGGAATGTTACTTGTAGGAAGAACACAGGTTTTTCAACGTCTTTTCAGTCATATTAAAAAAACTTCTTTTATTCAATCATTTTACCGTCCATGTTTGGTTTCTCACCCGGACTCAGAGAAGGATCCCATCTCTACCGCCTCAAGTGCAGTGTCCTGGAGATTGAGACATTTGGTCTGAGATAAAACTGGGCAGGAGGACAAATACCTCTCCCAGGTGGCCTTACCTACTTTGCTGATCAGGGCCTTGTAGGGGGTGGAAAAACTGGAAGGGATAGGCAAGGAAGAGGGAAGGAAGTAGCCGTGGCCTAAAGTTAGGTAAAGTGGAAACCACGGATAACGATTTCGAGGATGGCTGAGGCGGAATTCGAATCCCCTCTACTGAGTTGACTTCCCAAGGCTGAGTGTACCCCATTCCATTCCTCGTACCACGTTTATAATTTCGTGGCAGAACCGGAAATCGAACTCGGGCCTCCGGAGGTGGCAGCTAATCACTATAACCACTACACCACAGAGACGGACCTTAAAAGAAACTAAGTCGTATTGGGGTACACAGATGATCCTTAATTTAAGAATAATATTTTGTCTATTGTAGTCTAGAGGTTATATTTAATACCATTTGCTTTCACAACTGACATCCTCTTACTGTGGTGAGGTACTTCATGACTGGTCCCTATAAGCGGCTCATGACAAGAGGATAGTTAAGCAAAGTGTATAGTTGGTTATTATTAACGGCTACTAGAAAGGTAGGAAACAGTTTACATTTCAGGAAGATTGTTTGGAAGTTTATGGGTTAAGTACAGTGAATAGTGAGACCGAAGCCTGAATTCGAAGTCGTATTCATTTAGAAAGGACACACAATCCAATATCCGCACGTCCTCTTTGTGACAAATCCTTCCACTTCATGTAATTGATTCGAATTCTGTTCGCTAAAGTGTTCACATAAAAAGGATTCACTACCGGAATGTGTATTTCACTTACTCAACTCTATCAAACAGAAGATAATTCAGTCACCTAATCGGTGTGAAACCTAATTTTCCCTTTGATGGCTGTGAGAGAGTTTTATTTGGTTAGTCGGTGCTCCTCAACAAACTTCCGTCTCTCGCGGGAACTTCAGTTCCTCTCCGTCGGGAACGTTGGCAGACGTTAATCATTTACTCCCGTTAGCAATACGCTTTCTGCACAAACACAGATATATTGTACAATGGGTACATTGAAGTACATTGAACTTCGATATCTCGAACCGACATTACTCGAATGTTCAGTACCTCGAAATAATTTCAATTCCCCTGCCATCTGTCCCATTCTTCACATGCATTACTCGAAATTCGATTACACGAATTTCTCCATTTATCGAAGCAAACGTTTCATCCATAGAAGCTGAAAATATTCTGTAACTTGAATTCTTCCGTGGCTTAGGCGGCAGCGCACCGGCATCTCGCCACTGGATTCCGTGGGTCAAATCCCGGTCACTCCATGTGAGATTTGTGCTGGACAAAGCGAAGATAAGACAGGTTTTTCTCCGAGTACTTCGGTTTTCCCTGTCATATTTCATTCCAGCAACACTTTCCAATATCATTTCATTTCATCTGGCATTCATTAATCATTGCCCCAGAGGAGTGCGACAGACTTCGGCAGCCGGCACAATTCCTATCCTCGCTGCAAGGTGAGGGCTACATTCATTTCATTCCTGACCTGATCGAATGATTGTAAACAGGCTGTGGATTTTCATTAACTGTGTAATACAGCATTTAGGGTTGTGTGTTCTAGTTCCTTAACGTACTACAAAATATCTTCCCATCAGACTTCGGCATGTTTACATTGCCGCTCATCTGTCCAGCCCTGGTGCGTTAAGCATAGGCAGCTGGAGCTGTATGAATCCTGAGTGTTGTTGAAACCTACAGTACGTAGAATACAGGACGTTTGAGAGTGGAAAAGAAGAATCCAACGGATTTCTCCCAAGTTTTTTTTTTTTTTGCTAGGGACTTTACGTCGCACCGACACAGATAGGTCTTATGGCGACGATGGGATAGGAAAGGCCTAGGAGTTGGAAGGAAGCGGCCGTGGACTTAATTAAGGTACATCCCCAGCATTTGCCTGGTGTGAAAATGGGAAACGACGGAAAACCATCTTCAGGGCTGCCGATAGTGGGATTCGAACCTACTATCTCCCGGATGCAAGCTCACAGCCGCGCGCCTCCCAAGTTGTTGATGGAGGTATATATGCATTATGTCTTCAAAGACTTGCTATAATGAAATTCCACAGCCTGTTTCCAGTCATTTGACCGGGTCAGGAATGGAATGAATGAAGCCCCCATCTAGCGGCGAGGATAGGAATTGTGCCGGCTGCCGAAGCTTGTCGCACTCCTCTGAGGCAAAGATTAATGGCTGATAAATGAAATGAAATGATAGTGGAGAGTATTGCTGGAATGAAAGGTGACAGGGAAAACGGAGTACCCGGAGATAATCATGTCCCGCCTCCGCTTTGTTCACCACAAATTTCACATGGAGTGACCGAAGTTTGAACCACGGAACCGAAAGGTGAGAGACCGGTGCGCTGATGCCTGAGTCACGGAGGCTACTTGCTATAATAAGCGTTGTAATTAAAATGAAATAATACTTTGTTTTTATATGGTTAAATGGCACTTATGACAGTAACAAGCCGAAGTTACACGTGATTTAATCATGTGCAATCCTCAAAGGTGGGAATTCTATATATCTCGAAGTTTCGATAAGTCGAAATAAAATTTAGCTCCCGCGGTGATTCAAGATATCGAGGTTCGACTGAAAAAACATAATACATGAACAAAGAAATAAACGTCCACCTCTGTGGCGTAGTGGTTAGTGCGATTAGCTGCCACCACCGGAGGGCCGGGTTCGATTCCCGGCTCTGCCTCCAAATTTGAAAAAATATATATTTTTTTTTGCTATTTGCTTTACGCCGCACTGACACAGATAGGTCTTATGGCGACGATGGGATAGGAAAGGCCTAGGAGTTGGAAGGAAGCGGCCGTTGCCTTAATTATGGTACAGCCCCGGCATTTGCCTGGTGTGAAAATGGGAAACCACGGAAAACCATCTTCAAGGCTGCCGACAGTGGGATTCGAAACCACTATCTGCCGATTACTGGATACTGGCCGCACTTAAGCGACTGCAGCTATCGAGCTCGGTAAATTTGAAAATAGGGAAGACGGCAGTAACGGGCTCCACTAAGCCTCTGGAGGTCAACTGAATAGAGTTGGGTTCGATTCCCACCTCAGCCATCCTAGAAGTGGCTTTCCGTGGTCTACCACTTCTCTTCCAGGTGCCGGGATGGTACCTAACTTAAGGCTATGGCCGCTCCCTTCCCTCTTCCTTGTCTATCCCTTCCAATATTCCCATCGCCCCGCAAGGCCCCTGTTGAGCATAGCAGGGGTCCGACTCGTTGACTGAACGGTCAGCGTACTGGCCTTCGGTTCAGAGGGTTCCGGGTTCGATTCCCGGCCAGGTCGTGGATTTTAACCTTAATTGGTTAATTCCAACGGCACGGGGGCTGGGTGTATGTGTTGTCTTCATCATCATTTCATCCTCATCACGACGCGCAGGTCGCCTACGGGAGTCAAATAGAAAGACCTGGACCTGGCGAGCCGAACCCGTCTTGGGATATCCCGGCACTAAAAGCCATACGACATTTCATTTCGGCATAGCAGGTGAGGCTGCCTGGGCAAGGCACTGGTCATCCTCTCAAGTTGTATCCCGCGACCCGGGGTCTGAAGCTCCAGGACACTGCCCTTGAGGAGGTAGAGGTGGGATCCCTCGCTGAGTCCGAGGGAAAATCCCACACTGGAGGGTAAACGGGTAAGAAGAAGAAGAATAAGAAGAAGAAGAAGAAGAAGAAGAAGAAGAAGAAGAAATGAATAGAAGTATATAATAATGTTACTGGTTTCACGTCTCACATCATGTTACTGAATGTTCTGCCGAATGTTGAACCTGAAAAATGGTGCTCCAGCTTAGTGTGGTCTGAATGTTCGTCGTTATTAATACCTTTTTCTACAAAAGTGGATAGGTCGAGGGAATTCCATTTAATTTTGTCTCTGGAGTTATTTGAATTCCATAGTTTATCCTACACCTCTTGACGTTCTGGGAGAGGATAGGTATCCTAAACGGACGAGAACAAATAAAAACCACACCAGACCTTTTCAACAAAGTACACCGGTATGCAACCACAGACTTACGCGTACATTGGGACATTTTTTTACAATACTTTGGGTTTTTGTAATAACTTGCTTACTGGTATCATTTGAATTATTACTTTCCTTGTTAGCAACAGAATACCGTAAACACGAAATTCAGCATTTTCAGGACGATGGTCATATAAAAGCTTTTAACTACTTTACTGCCGGGCTGATTGGCTCAGACGGTTGAGGCGCTATCCTTCTGACTCCAACTTGGCAGGCTCGAACCTGGCTCATTCCGGTGGTATTTGAAGTTGGACAAATACGTCAACCTCGTGTCAGTAGATTTACTAGCGCGTAAAAGAACTCCTGCGGGACTAAATTCCTGCACCTCGGCGTCTCCGAAGACCGTAAAAGTAGTGGGACGTTAAGCCAATAACATTATTATTAAATATTTCACTGTTAGGAATAGGCCTATGTCCGCAAAATATTTGACACCAATTTATATATACTCTATATGTATGTATTGAACCCATGACCTTTGTGCCCTAAGAACATTATGCATAAATCGACAATCATTTAAAAGTTGGATTCTTGATAGCATGGATTTGACACGTGACGAGGGGGTGATTACCTTCGGTCCCACGCTCTGGGGTACGTGACGTCAGCCACACGTGTCGACGGCGGAAGAATCTCAAGTCATTTTTGTGGACTATTTCAAAGCGCGTGTACATGGCGTGACCCAAGCCAAGTCAAAAAAATATAGTGCCTATCAAAGGGGGTCAATCATCTCACAAATCGAACCCGTATACATTTTAAATGTCCATGAACACTACCGCCAGAAATGTAGCAAGCATGTAGTCACTTTCAAAACTCTTGAAATTACAGTTTAGTTCGGTCAGAAAATTTATAGAAATTTTCTTGGCGGCGAAGAGAGATATCCGAAGAAAGGGGGTAACTGCTATAAATATGAAGGGACGCCATGACGAAGTGTCCTTCTCCGGCATTTGTGATACAAAGCGGACGAAAAATTGTTGAGCTGCTCTGCGAAATCAAACAACAAAAGTAGACTGAGTTCAACTGCAGATTTTAGCCATTGTGGCTAGATCTTGACTCCATGAGGAGATAGTTTTCTTGAGTGAAATAATTGAACCAGATAGGACGGTCAAAGTACTGAATAAATTCTAATGTGATTAAGAAATTCGTGTGCGGAAATAATTATAGTCATTCGTGTGCGCTCAGCAAACAAGTGAAGGGTATTTTCTTTTGTTTATGCTTCATTCCAGGAATCCTGAAGAAATATAATAATGATCTGAAAAGCCATGAATGTAAAAATGGCTAAATAAAATGCCAGGGTCGCAGGTGAGCCCTATGACGAACAATGGTGTGACTACATGAGGTAGGTGACTTTCCATCTTACTACCTATTATATCATGTTTCATGATCTCTAAAAGTGTATTTGAATGGGGATATACGACGTAGTGGTCACCCCTACTAAGTTTTGTAAATGTGAGAATACGACTAAAAGAGTCATTTGTTTTATTTTCCACTTGGATAAATTTTTGAAGTCTTGCGAGTGCCTTATAATGTTGTAAAAAGTTATTGAATAGGGTTTCGAAGTGATATCACGTCCAATGTAGATCGTCATCCGTGTGAGTGTACTGCCTATATTTTGTGATGTCAAATTAAGATGTTCATTCGACGTAAATTTTTCCTGTCTGCAATTTGACGTTAATAATGTAGGAATCCATGGTTACTCATTTTCAATCGAGTGGAAGCGCGCTGTCGGGTGAGAATCTAGGGTGATGAATTTGGTCACGGAGAGAAACGTTTTTCTAGGCCCATTTTAAACTGTGTCTGACTGACAATAAAAAGATGTAGTAGAATGTTTCAGTCATTTTTTCGTAAAAATCAAGTTATTAAATACGATATCATTTATGCGAAGTTATTCATGATTAATGCATTGTGCGATATTAGACGTCGAGATTTCTAGTAAGGATTTTATTCCAGTTCTTTGTCGATGATAATTGTGGAGCTGGGAAACAGAGGTTAGTTTTGTTGATATGAGATTTGTGAATCAGGTTGGACCTGTCATTGAAGCCGGGACACGATAGCCCTAGGTATATTTTAAAATGTTGGGAATGGAAAGAAATACATAGAAATCCATAGCGGTATTAATTTGCGACGCGCATAATTAGTGTGGGCATCTTGAAGCATAATCTGTGCATTTTGTTGGTTAGAATATCGTATTTGTTTAATTATGTCGGCAGAGTTTAAAAGAGAGCATTTTGAGAAGCCAGTCAACTGGAGCAAACCAGGTGTTTCATCTTACTGCCAAGCGAACTTGGGGACGAGAGGCCTCAGCTGAGAGGGTTACACCATATGATAACGGGACAGGCGTGGAATTGAGATTGTATTCTCGGCCGGGGAGAACGTTAAAATTCTGGATTTAGTTGAAATTCATAGCCGGTAATAATCTGAGTATTGTGAAATACTGTAAAATTTGTTTAATTGGGGACGTAATGAACATTTGAAATCACGAACTTTGAGTATAAGGAACAGAGTAACTAAATTCAGGGTTGTCCAAAATATAGAGCGATGGTTGGATGATTGGTTTGTCTGTGAGGGGTGTGCAAAATTCATAAATGGTATGACGAGATATGACATCGTAATTATATGGCGAGTTGTTTGGTTTGTACGTAGATTATTAGGATATCCAAGTGTTAATAACGGTTAGGACTAGATTAGATTTTAAAGTGTGAGATCATGAGACAAGATATATAACTGGACATGAATTATGTAACAATTCTTTTCCAGCCAGATAAATATCACAAGATTGAATTTACATCACAGCTGCGTAGAAATTTGTGAAGAAACCAGAGTCCGCGGAGATAAAATTTACTGTTCTTTAACATTTCGTTAAATCATTTAAATTTATTTGATTATTAAATTCAGTAAGCCTCCGTGGCTCAGACGGCAGCGCTTCGGCCTCTCTCCGCTGGATACCGTGGTTCAAATCCCGGTCACTCCATGTTAGATTTGTGCTGGACAAAGCGGAGGCGGGACAGGTTTTTCTCCGGGTACTACGGTTTTCCCTGTCATGTTTCATTCCAGCACCACTCTCCATTCTCATTTCATAGCATCTATCATTCATTACTAAATCACTTTGGGAGTGGCGACCCCACCGTACTAACAGCCTATATCTGCTTCATTCATTACATCCCTGACACGGTCAATGACTGGAAAACAGGTTGTAGGTTTTCATTTTCATTTTTATTAAATTCAGTGAAACCGCATTTTGAAATAACTTTAATCAAGCGAATAACTTGGAGATGCATTCTGGAAATTTTAGTTTGTTTTCTGGGGAATATTTAAATGTAAAGTAACGATTAAGGGGACATATACGAAGGAAATGGATTTTACTGCCCCACAGTTTGTGAGCATTGCTATTGTTGTAATTATTGAACTTTGATTGATCGAGCAGTGAATGTGCTGGGGATAGTAAAGTGGAAACTTTGGTCATCAACCGATGTAACTTAATTGTGTTTAGCCTTCAGCCTAGAAACTTGGATGGTCAGGGGTTCATCAATCTCAGTGTCTTAGATTAGGGCCATATGCCATTGCAGCATCATTTTCCTTGCGGTCATCATCCACAATGACTTTAAAGTAACTTAGAAGTTTAGATGTCGGTCTATGACACAGACGCAGGTCACATCGATTCAATTAAGGGTCCATGCCGTAGAACCACTGTGTGGCACACACCAATTGGACTGCCTTAATTATACCCAGAGTCCAGAGTTCGTGTTACGAGGGCTGGACCATAACGAATCACTATGATGGTACATGCGGTCTCACATGGAAGCCGAATTTAAGGATTTCCAGACTTTCCTTTCTTAAATAATTCATAATTGGGACAATGGTTTCTGGTAAGAATGCCCATCAGGCAGTTACGTTAAAGTCTCACACCAGTGTTCTGACCTTTATGTAAAAATGATTGTGGTGTCCAGTGGACACAATTGACTTCTATGATACCGTTGACATATCAGATTGCTTCAGAATTTCCTGAATAAATAGGAATCTTTTAAACAGACCTTTCATTCCAGTAGATAGATTAGAATTACTGAACCCTACCTTTACCTCCGCAAGTGACGAAGAACCCGATACGACCCAAGAGACAGATCTCATGAACTTTGCTGGTAGGTAAGAAAGGTAGGTATCTCTCAATATGGACCGAAGGGTTCAGTATGTAGTCCCTAATCAATTGGTGCTGCATGTACGTATGTAGTGCCGAACTGTGATGAAGACGTTGGGTTTGATTCCGTTCAGCCAGGTGGTATTTGAAGATGCTGAGACTTAGTGGTACTTAAAGACACCTGAGGTACAAAATTCTGGCATCTAAGTGTCTCCGATAACCGTAATGGTAGTCAGTGCGAAGTAAAACAAATAACGTTATTAAAAGAACAATCAGCACCACTACCTTTAAAATACAGTCTATCGCAACTGTGAACTCACACTGTTAGCAAAGCAAACTCCATGGCGCAACAGCCCCGAATGGTCTAGGCTGCCAAGCGACCGCTGCTCAGCCCGAATGCCTGCAGATTACGAGGTGTCGTGTGGTCAGCACGACGAATCCTCTCGGCCATTTTTCTTGGCTTTCTAGACCATGGCCGATATCTCACCGTCAGATAGTTCCTCAGTTCTAATCACGTAGGCTGAATGGACCTCAAACCAGCCTCAGATACAGCTAAAAACTCACGCTATTAGCTTTGCTAAACATTGATAGCTGTCACTTTGGAGAAAGGATTTTTAAACAGTTGAAGTGCTACTTTCTTTCTTTCTTTCTTTCCTTATTTCTTTCCTTGCACCGGGCGAGTTGGCCGTGCGGTTAGGAGCGCGCAGCTGTGAGCTCGCATCCGGGAGATAGTGGGTTCGAACCCCACTGTCGGCAGCCCTGAAAAATGGTTTTCCGTGGTTTCCCATTTCACACTAGGAAAATGCTTGGGCTGTACCTTAATTAAGGCCACGGCCGATTCCTTCCCATTCGTAGGCCTTTCCTGACCCATCGTCGTCATAAGACCTCTATGTGTCGGTGCAACGTAAAGCAACCAGCAAGAAAAGATTCTTTCCGTCTTTCTTTCTTTCTTTCTTTCTTTCTTTCTTTCTTTCTCCGCCGTTTTCCCCCGCACACTAGCGCGGTCGAGGGTCCAATGCGTGTAAAACATGGGGTTCTGGCGCAGTTTTACGACCGGATGTCATTTATTCTTATCTATTGTTTTAACGTCACACCTACTCAGGCACGTCTTTCTGTGAAAATGAGAGAAGATGACAGCAATTTTCTGGGGAGAAAATATGAAATCATGGAAAATCAGTCTTCAGGCTGCCGATAGTACGGTTCGAATCCACCACCTCCTGAGTGCAACTTAACAGCTACACGGCCTGAACTGCGCAGCGCTTCCTTATGCCAACCCTATATGAAGGGGTGAATACATGATTGTTTGCTATGTGTCAGTGAAGATGAATGCATAAAGACGAACGCCAACACAGAGTCCCCAAACCATAGGATTTAACCAAAAATGCTAAAATCTCCGACCTGACAGGGAATTGATCTTGGAACCTTCTGAACCAATTGCCTCAATGCTCACCTTCCGCCAAGAAGGCAGACGAAACAGTTGAAATGCTCGGCATGTTCAAATTTGGCATCTCCTACACTTAATTTTTCATCAAGCGAGTTGCCCGTTCGGCCAGGAGCGCGTAGCTAGGAGCTTGCATTCGGGATATGGTGGGTTTGAACTCCAATGTCGGCAGCCCTGAAGATGGCTTTTCCGTGGTTCCCCATTTTCACACCAGGCAAATGCTGGTATTGTACCACGACAGCTTCTTTTCCACTTCTATCTCTTTTTATCCCTTCTTCGCCAGAAGAACAATCTGTGTCGGTGCGACGTAAAGCCAATTGTAAAAAACCGCACTTCATTTTTCACTTTTAGATCGATTCCAGGTGATTGTTTACATTTTGCTTTACGTCGCACCGACATTGATAGGTCTTATGGCGACGATGGGAAAGGAAAGGGCTAGGACAGGGAAGGACGTGACCGTGGCGTTATGGTATCTAAATGGGAAACGCGGAAAACGATCTTCAGAGTTGTGGAGAGTGGGGTTCGAACCCCATGTGAAGCAAACTGCGCAGCCACCTGCTCGGTAATATTCCACGTGACATCATACTGGAAATGTTGATTTTCATGGAAATACGTTACTGCTAATACTAACAGGTGGTATTTTATAATTACGGCTTCAATTATTTCCGTGCTGAAGTTTTCCGCTCCAATAATGACTCCCAGCTGTTGTGATGACGCAACGTACAGTGAGGGGCGTGACTCGACTGTGATGCCGCCGCCCGCTATGTTTCATCAGATCAGCCCTAGGGTGACCTTGAGAATGCATCTGAGGCATAAGATGACGGAACACACAAAGGAGCAGGCAGACCCTTTTCTTCTCTCTGGAACTGCAGGCTAGTTCTCGCTTGACTTCACGTTCTGAGAAACCGAAGAAAACTCATCGCGTGCTGCGTGTGAAAGAGAAGGAAGTCAACATTATTTGTTCAGTGAGTGGAGAACGAATTACATAGAATGTTTCTTTATTTATTGGTTTTACGACCCGCTAACTACTTTTACACCGGGCTGAGTGGCTCAGAGGGCTGAGGCGCAGGCTTTTTGACCCAACTTGGCAGGTTCGATTCTGGCTCGGTCCGGTGGTATTTGAAGGTGTTCAAATACGTTAGCATCGTGTCGGAAGATATAATGGTACGTAAGAGAACTTCTGCGGGACTAAATTCCGGCATCACGACGTCTCTGAAAACCGTAAAATTAGATAGTGGGACTCAAAGCAAATAGCATTATTACTACTTTTATGGCTTTTCCGAGACGCCGAAGTGCCGGAATGTTTTCCCACAGAAGTTCTTTAACGTGCCATTTAACCTACCAACACGAGACTGACGTTTTTGAATACCTTCAAATACCATCGGACTGAGCCAGAATCGAACCTACCGAGCTCGATAGCTTCAGTCGCTTAAATGCGGCAAGTATCCACCATTCGGGAGATAGTGGGTTCGAATACCACTGTCGGCAGCACTCAAGATGGTTTTGCGTGGTTTCCCATTTTCATGCCAGGCAATTCCTGGGGCTGTACCTCAGTTAAGGCCACGGCCGCTTCCTTTCCACTCCTAGCCCCTTCCTGTACCATCGTCGTCATAAAACCTGTCTTTGTTGGTGAGACGTAAAGCAATTTGTACAAAAATAAAAAAAATAAAAAATAAATTAAAAAGAATCGGCTCAGAAGACTAAAGCTTTACCGTCTGAGCTACTCAGCCTGGTGAACGAACTAGGAAATTTTAGGTTCTACTTATATTTTCCAATGTTCACAACTTACTTAAAAGCCTATTTCACACCTATCGAACAAAATAACTGTTCTATAGACTTTACTTCACTCCAACATATTGTAATAGGCCTAGTTAAAAATTGAAGCTAATTTCGTATGGTAAATAGTGTCGTAATTGTAATTCCTGTCGCATTTTCAATATTAACGACGAATAAAAGAGTAAAATTACAACGCATACATTCCTCACTAGAGCTGCGAGAATTTATTAACACCACCGCAGCTTCCTTTCCATTTCTAGCCTTTTCCTATCTCATCGTTGCCGAAAATCTTAGTTACTGTGAGATTAAACCACTTGCAAATAATAATAATAATAATAATAATAATAATAATAATAATAATAATAATAATAATAATAATAATAATAATAATAAGCCACCTAGTAAGTGGTCCTGAGAGTCGGGATACCAGTTGCTATGGAATGGGAGTGGGCATCTCGAACACATTCTGAGTCATGGCCCTCTTTCTGCTCAGACGGCTAGGACTATACAATTCACCGGTGATCCCTAACCCGTTAGAGGAGAGATCCTCTCTTGGACTATGTGTAAGTAAGGGTAGCATCCTGCTTTATGAATTTACCGTGCTCAGAACATTTTAAGCAAAACTGGGACCTACGGGAGTAACGGAGTCCCACACCCATTGACAGGCGAGGGACTCCTTGGAAACAACTTGGCGAACGAAATGGAATTCGATGGGGACCTATCAATATTAATGGGGCTTATGGAAGAAAGTAGAACTGGCTGAGTCAGCAGGAGTAAGTGGCAGGAGTAAGTGATATTTGGGTAATGGGTGAAAACGAAGAAGTGATAGGAGATTATAAAGTGTACTTGACGGGTGTTGCAATGGGAAGGGCAGAGTATGAGGTAGGGCTGTTTATCAGGAATACCACTGCACGCAAAATAGTTTCTGTGAGACACGTAAATGAGCGAATGATGTGGGTAGATTTGGCAGTTGGGGGAATTAGAACGACAATATTATCTCATTGTATTCACCATGTGAGGGTGCAGATGAGGATGAAATTGACAAATTTCATGAAGAATTGAGTGACATCGTAGTCAGGGTCAACAGCAAGGATTGGATAGTGCTAATGGGCGATTGCATTGCGAGAGCTGGATATAGAACTGAATGATACGAAAGGGTGACTGGTAAATGTGGGGAAGATATGGAAGCTAATGGGAATGGGAAGCGTTTGCAGGACTTTTGTTCTTAGTATGGGTTTAGCAGTTTCGAATATATTCTTCAAGCATAAGGCTATTCACCGCTACACATTGGAGGCTAGGGGTACCAGATTCATAATAGACTATATCTTAACCGACTTCGAATTCAGGAAGTCTGTTAGGAATGTACAAGTTTTCCGGGGATTTTTCTATGATACAGACCACTACCTATTCTGTAGTGAACAAAGCATCTCTAGACCTAGGATTGAGTAAGTGAAATCTGTCTACAAACGAATAAGGGTAGAAAATCTCCAGGACTAGGAAATTAGACAGAAGTACATGGATATAATTAGTGAGAAGTTTCGAACAGTAGACAGTAAGCAGTTTCAGGATATAGAAAGAAAATGGGTGGCATACAGGGATGCTGTAGTAGAAACAACAAGGGAATGCCTAGGAACAACTGTATGTAAAGATGGGGAAAAGCGAACATCTTGGTGGAACGATGAAGTGAGAGCATCTTGTAAACGTAAACAGATGCTTATCATAAATGGATCCAACCAAGGGCTGGTGAAGACAGAGAATTGTACATAGATGAAAGAAACTGAGAAAACAAATAGTTTTTTAATCCAAAAATAAGTCGTAGGAAGTTTTGGTTATAACCTTGAAAGGCTAGGTCAAGCAGTAGGGAAGCCTTTCTGAACAGTAATAAAGAATCTTAGGAAGGGAGGGAAAAAAGACATAAACAGTGTTTGGGATAATTCAGCTGAACAAATATTCCATGGAATCACTTGAACGGTGGACGGAATATTTTGAACATCTTCACTACGTAAAAGGAAATCTTCCTGGTGGTGTTGTGAACAGCCAAGCTCATGGGGAGGGGGAAAATGATGTTGGTGAAATTACGCTTGAGGAAGTGGAAAGGATTGTAAATAAACGCCTTTGTCATAAAGCATCAGGAATAGATGAAATTAGACCTGAAATGGTGAAGGATATTGGGAAGACAGATGTATAAAAAATGTCGTATGGCTTTTTTAGTGCCGGGATATCCCAGGACGGGTTCGGCTCGCCGGGTGCAGGTCTTTCTATTTGACGCACGTGATGAGGATGAAATGATGATGAAGACAACACATACACCCAGCCCCCGTGCCATTGGAATTAACCAATTAAGGTTAAAATCCCCGACCCAGCCGGGAATCGAACCAGTGACCGTCTGAACCGAAGGCCAGTGCGCTGACCGTTCAACCAACGAGTCGGACAATACAGGGTTTCACAGAATAGTAATATTAGCATGGAGTGTTGGTAAGGTACCTTCATATTGGACAACAGCAGTAAATGCACTTATCTACAAGCAAGGGAACAGGAAGGATTGCAACAACTATCGAGGTATCTTATTGACTAGTATACCAGGCAAAGTATTCACTGGCATCTTAGAAGGGAGGGTGCGATCGGTGGTTGAGAAGAAGTTGGATGAAAACCAGTGTGGTTTCAGGGCACAGAGGGGCTGCCAGGATCAGTATGCGCCAGGTAATTGCAAAATACTACGAGAGGAATAGACAGATGTGTTTATGATTCGTAGATGTGAAGAAAGCATATGACAGGGTACCGAGGGAAAATGTGTCCGCCATACTGGGAGACTATGGAATTAAAGGTAGATTATTAAAATAAGGAGCCTCCGTGGCTCAGACGGCAACGCGCCGGCCTCCCACCGCTGGATACCGTGGTTCAAATCCCAGTCACTCCATATGAGAATTGTGCTGGACAAAGCGGAGGCGGGACAGGTTTTTCTCCGGGTACTCCGGTTTTCCCAGTCATCCTTCATTCCAGCAACACTTTCCATTCTCATTTCATGGCATATATCATTCATTAATAAAATCACTTTGGGAGTGGCGAGCCCATCGTACTAACAGCCTATATATGATTCATTCATTTCATTCCTGACCCGGTCAATGACTGGAACACAGGTTGTACGTTTTCATTTTCATATTAAAATTAATCAAAGGCACATATGTTGACAATTGGGCTTCAGTGAGAATTGGTGGTAGAATGAGTTCTTGGTTCAGGGTACTTACAGGGGTTAGACAAGGGTGTAATCTTTTCACCTTTGTTGTTCGTAGTTTACATGGATCATCTGCTGAAAGGTATAAAATCGCAGGGAGGAATTCAGTTAGGTGGAAACGTAGTTAAGCAGTCCCACCTATGCTGACGACTTGGTCATAATGGCAGATTGTGTAGAAAGCCTGCAGTCTAATATCTTGGAACCTGAAAATACGTGCAATGAGTATGCTATGAAAATAAGCCTTACAAAGACTAAATTGATGTCAGTAGGTAAGAAATTCAACAGAAATGTATGTCAGAATCGTGATACAAAGCACGAACATGTAGATAATTTCAAGTATTTAGGTTGTGTGTTCTCCCAGGGTGGTAATATAGTGAGATTGAATCAAGGTGTAGTAAAGCCAGTGCAGTGAGCCCTCATTTGCGATCGACAGTATTCTGTAAGAAGGAAGTCAGCTCCCGGACAAACTATATATATACACTGACTGACAGTGACAATACAACACCAAGGAGGAGTGGTTCGAAAGGGATGAAAGTTGGGGAAAAAACAGAGACGGCACGGAAGAATAATTGATGTTTATTTCAAACCGATATGCAGTTTACACAATGCGCACGGCATCGACTCAGTAGGATGTAGGACCACCGCGAGCGGCGATGCACGCAGAAACACGTCGAGGTACAGAGTCAACAAAAGTGCGGATGGTGTCCTGAGGGATGGTTCTCCATTCTCTGTCAACCATTTGCCACAGTTGGTCGTCCGTACGAGGCTGGGGCAGAGTTTGCAAACGGCGTCCAATGAGATCCCACACGTGTTCGATTGGTGAGAGATCCGGAGAGTACGCTGGCCACGGAAGCATCTGTACACCTCGTAGAGCCTGTTGGGAGATGCGAGCAGTGTGTGGGCGGGCATTATCCTGCTGAAACAGAGCATTGGGCAGCCCCTGAAGGTACGGGAGTGCCTCCGGCCGCAGCACATGCTGCACGTAGCGGTGGGCATTTAACATGCCTTGAATACGCACTAGAGGTGACGTGGAATCATAGGCAATAGCGCCCCAAACCATGATGCCGCGTTGTCTAGCGGTAGGGCGCTCCACAGTTACTGCCGGATTTGACCTTTCTCCACGCCGACGCCACACTCGTCTGCGGTGACTATCACTGACAGAACAGAAGCGTGACTCATCGGAGAACACGACGTTCCGCCATTCCCTCATCCAAGTCGCTCTAACCCGGCACCATGCCAGGCGTGCACGTCTATGCTGTGGAGTCAATGGTAGTCTTCTGAGCGGACGCCGGGAGTGCAGGCCTCCTTCAACTAATCGACGGGAAATTGTTCTGGTCAATATTGGAACAGCCAGGGTGTCTTGCACATCCTGAAGAATGGCGGTTGACGTGGCGTGCGGGGCTGCCACCGCTTGGCGGCGGATGCGCCGATCCTCGCGTGCTGACGTCACTCGGGCTGCGCCTGGACCCCTCGCACGTGCCACATGTCCCTACGCCAACCATCTTCGCCACAGGCGCTGCACCGTGGACACATCCCTATGGGTATCGGCTGCGATTTGACGAAGCGACCAACCTGCCCTTCTCAGCCCGATCACCATACCCCTCGTAAAGTCGTCCGTCCGTTGACGGCGGCCTGGCATTCTTAGCTATACACGTGTCCTGTGGCACACGACAACACGTTCTACAATGACTGTCGGCTGAGAAATCACGGTACGAAGTGGGCCATTCGCCAACGCCGTGTCCCATTTATCGTTCGCTACGTGCGCAGCACAGCGGCGCATTTCACATCATGAGCATACCTCAGTGACGTCAGTCTACCCTGCAATTGGCATAAAGTTCTGACCACTCCTTCTTGGTGTTGCATTTGCTCTGTCAGTCAGTGTATATACTTTTTTTGCTATTAGCTTTACGTCGCACCGACACAGATAGGACTTACGGCGACGATGGGAAAGGAAAGGCCTAGGAATGGGAAGGAAGCGGCCGTGGCCTTAATTAAGGTACAGCCCCAGCATTTGCCAGGTGTGAAAATGAGAAACCACGGAAAACAATCTTCAGGGCTGCCAACAGTGGGATTCGAACCCACTATCTCCCGGATACAAGCTCACAGCTGCGCGCTTGTAACCGTACGGTCAACTCGCCCGGTCCGGACGAAACTATGTTTACATCGGTCTGTTTTCAGACCAAATTTTGCTTTACGAGAGAGAAAGCTGGGTGGACTCAGGATATCTTATTCATTAGTTAGAAGTAACAGACATGAAAGTAGCGAGAATGATTAGTGGTAGAAACAGGTGGGAACAATGGCAGGAGGTTACTCGGAATGAGGAGATAAAAGCTAAGTTAGGAATGAACTTGATGGATGAAGCTGTACACATAAGCCGGCTTCGGTGGTGGGGTCATGTGAGGCGAATGGAGGAGGATAGGTTTCCTAGTGAATAGTGGACGCTGTTTTTTTTTTTAATAGTTGCTTTACGTCGCACCGACACAGATAGGATTTATGGCGACGATGGGACAGGAAAGGACTAGGAGTTGGAAGGAAGCGGCCGTGGCCTTAATTAAGGTACAGCGCCAGCATTTGCCTGGTGTGAAAATGGAAAACCACGGAAAACCATCTTCAGGGCTGCCGACAGTGGGGCTCGAACCCACTCTCTCCCGATTACTGGATACTGGACGCACTTAAGCGACTGCAGCTATCGAGCTCGGTGTAAACTCTGTTATGGAGGGTAAGAGAAGTAGAGGGAGACCAAGATGACGATGGTTAGACTCAGTTTCTAACGATTTAAGTGGTGTAGAACTAAACGAGGCCACAGCACTAGTTGCGAATAGAGGATTGTGGCGACGTTTAGTAAATTCACAGAGGCTTGCAGACTGAACGCTGAAAGGCATAACGGTTTATAATGATAATGTATCTTTCATAATAATAATAATAATAATAATAATAATAATAATAATAATAATAATATTTTGACACTCAAAAATCTGAACACAAGGAAGACTACAGACTCTTAACGATAAGAAGAAGGTTTTGGGAAAATAAGAACAAGAATATAAATTGTAACATGGTTCAACGTGCTTCTTAGAGAGTCAAACGCATGTATAAATCTGTACAGGCTACATCCCATGGTCACCGAAAACCTTAGTTAATGTGACGCTATACCAGAGGCAAATAATATAATTAAATTATACCCCATACGCCTCTGTGGTGCAGTGGTTAGTGTGATTAGCTGCCACCCCCGGAGGCCCGGCTCTGCCACGAAATTTGAAAATTGGTACGAGTTCTGGAACGGGGTCCACTCAGCCTCGGAAGGTCACGTGAGGAGAGGTGGGTTCGATTCCCACTTCAGGCATCCTGGAAGTGGCTTTCCGTGGTTTCCCTCTTCTCCACCGGACAAATGCCGGGATGTTACCTAACTTAAGGTCATGGCCACATCCTTGTATATCCCTTCCAATCTTCCCATCCCCCGACAAGGCCCCTGTTCAGCATAGCAAGTGAGGCCACCTGGGGGACTGGTCATTCTCCCCAGTTGTATCCCCGACCCAAAGTCTCACGCTTCAGAATACTGCCCTTGAGGCGGTAGAGGTGGGATCCCTCGCTAAGTCCGATGGAAAAAACAACCCTGCAGGGTTAACAGATTAAGAAGAAGGAGGAGAATATTGAAACTCCCCTCGTCCAGTTTTACTAGCACTTTTCAGATCAATGGAAATATGCAGTAAATATATCCATTAGGAACAGATACGTGCATTTCCATTGCTAACAGCGGTGTGAAAATTCAGACTCGTTTTAGTAAATTTACAGGCTTGTAAAATAACTCCTGTGAGACATAATTACGGCACCTCAGTGTCTCCGAAAGCCGTAAAAATAGTAAACCAAGTTGGCCGTAGTTCGAATCCTGGCTAGTGCATATGGGATTTTTGTGGTTCGGATACCACGTAAAACTGAATGTCCTATGGCTACCATCACGATATCAACGGTCACGTAAAAGTACCAACTAGCACGCTTACTTTTTTTTTTTTTTTTGCAAAACCAATAACTTTATAACTAACATTGTACTGTACATTCCTATACAGTACGTTTCAGCGTTCAGTCTACAAGCTTCTATTGCAACTAACATTGTGGTCTCATCTAGATCTGTAGTTTATTTTGAAGTCGTTTCGGTTAAAATGTATCCGAGCCATAGTCTTCCAGGACTCACTCTGTTTCTGTTACTCAACGGCTGCCTTCATTACTTTCCTAGGAAATCTATCCTCTTCCATTCACCTGACTCACCTCAACAAGCAAGCCGGTTTGTATGCATAATTCCGTCCACTGTGTTATTCATTGCGAATTAGCCCCAGTCATTGCTTCCACTTGTTTGTACCAGGAATCGTTTCCCCTTCTTCCATATCCAGTATCCATATCCAGTAAGGATAGCATATCGCATTTTCAACAAGTTCCACCCGTATTAGCTAAAGTCGACCTGAAAACAGGACGATTTTCACCTGTCTCACTTTCTTCTAATAAAAGAGTGATAGCAGCTACGAACTCGCAACATTAGTTTTTGTACACTGACTCTCCTTCTCTCCCCATACAACGACACTGTTTCGCCTACTTCAAATGGTTTTTCTCTGCCCAGTATTCGATTTCATTGAGCTCCTTCTCAATTTACATCAAACTCTTCGAAATATTGTGTTTCACATAGAATTTCTTTTCAAGTTTCAATGATCACTCGTCAAAAAAAGTTAAAGATATTTGCAGTGTACCCACCAGCGTCTAATATGTATGATCCATTTATGGCTAGATATTTAGTACGTTGTTTAAGTCATGGCCTTCTTCACAGCTAGAGGCATTCGGCTCACAGCTGGTAAACTAATCGAGTACACTAGAGCTGAGGTGACGTCCAAACAAGCTTGTCAGTGTGCCTCGTTTCTGTACACTAAAATGCCTCGCCGTACGCTGTCTACGACAGATTGCATCAAATGTATCACTTTCATGCAACAGAACATGACACAAGTTGGCGTTGCCAACATTGTTCACGTGAATCGAAGTGTGTCACCATGTTGTGGCAAACGTTCCAAGACACCTGCTCAGCAGCACATCGACATCGCGTGGGCCGTTCACACAAAACAACAACAGCTCAAGGCTGGTATATGCGTACTTCTGCATATAGACCCCCTAC
Source organism: Anabrus simplex (assembly GCF_040414725.1). Lineage (NCBI taxonomy): Eukaryota > Metazoa > Arthropoda > Insecta > Orthoptera > Tettigoniidae > Anabrus > Anabrus simplex. The sequence continues at coordinate 1,611,545,680 of NC_090265.1, read as the reverse complement.
ACTCACAACTACCACTCTGCAGCACGAGCTTCGAGACGCCACAGGAGTCACTGTAAATACACAAACTGTGCGCAGTAGGTTCCATGGTGAGCCACTGCATTCAAGAAGACCCCTCAGGACTACTCCACTTCGACGACACCACAGGGTAGCTCGCGATCTACGGGCTAGAGCACATCAAACTTGGACGCGAGATCAATGGTCAAGAAAGTTATTCCCTAATGAAGTGGGAACTGTTTTACACCCTAACTACAAATCACAGTGCATGTGGAGAGCAAGAGCGGAACTTTAAAATGAATCATTCTCAGTACAACAACTTGGAGATTCAGCACTGTTCTCGGCAGGTATGTTCGGCCGCCGTACACCACTGGTTCACATTCAAGGGAACGTGACGGCTGCAATGTACGAACACAATATTGTCCGACCAAAGTAAGTAATTTCGCAGGGACTGTAGGAAGTGGGATTACTCTATTACGATAACGCTCGTCCACATCGCACAATCACTGTGAACTGATACCTGGAGGGACGTGGGATCCGCAAAGTGGACTAGCCAGCGTCTTCCCCGAACATGAACTGCATAGAGAATACGTGGACATTTTTTACCAGAGCGCCAACGGCCGTAGCCGTGTTGAAACACCGGATCCCGTGAGATCTCCGAAGTTAAGCAACAATGGGCGTGGTCAGGATTTGGATGGGTTGCCACGCGCTGTTGGTGGGGGTAAGGGAATGGAGGAGCGGAAAGGAACTGGCCACCCTACCGTACGTGAACTCCGGCTCAGGAACACCTCTGCGGAGGTTCGAACCTGCCTTCGGGCAGAATACACCCTTACCCTCTTACCAGAGCAATTTCCAACCGTCAACACACACTAATGACAACTCAGTCCCTAAATAATGCTGCTATCCAGGAGTGGGGCCGTTTGTCTCAGGAAATACTCACTATTGCATTCAAGAGTGCCTGCTCAGGGTTCGTGGAGGACCAACATGTTATTGCATCGAAAAAAGGTCTCTAACTTGTGATGTTCTAACTGAGGTGGTTCCTTAATTTGTTAGGTTTAGTCACATACTGAGTGTTTTTCTCTTCATACTGGGTTCAAAGTTACAGAGAAGTGTACGCTTTCCTTGTATTTATTATTCTGAGTTTCACATTAAATAATATGATAGTGATTCCACCTCAACACAAAAGAATTCGATATACGCTTAACACTTTTGATAAGTGTATTAGACAGACTGTTTTCAAGACGAAGACATCTTACGACCATTTCACCCAACTCAATCCCATTCCATGTCTTAAATAAAGCTCTGAGTAGAAGAAATAAATTCACTGCTTTCCTCCCTATATATTTCAGAATTTTTCGTTAGTAAATCGTATCCATTTCGAGCATTTCTCAGTTCTTTTTCTGTACGATTGGAGAGTCTATCTTATAAACGCATATACATTCAGGTCCTATATTTATCGACTATAAAGTATATTGCGAGGTTGGAGAACATATCCACATAAGTGTTCTCGGGCTGATTTGATGTTCAGTGCAACAGGCAACAGCTATTTGTGGACTCCGGCTGATGAAATTCCCAGCAGTGATCGTTGGAGCGCGAGCCAATTTTTAGTACAGTGAATTAAGTCGGGTAATGTACAAAGCAACGGCTCTCGTCGATAAATAACACTGCAGAGGTAAAAGAGTTCAAGGTTGCATAACTCCAGGTCAAACCCAATGAATCTCTTTGGCGAGTATTTCAAATTAAAGGGATTGATTTAGAAGGTAATCGGACAATGTCGTTCTCGAATAAAGCATAGACATATTTAGACGTTTTAGAGAGGTTTTGATGAAGGATAAATATACAGAATGATACGTAAATGGCCCCTTCCAGTGGTAAATTTATTTTCATTAATACTACTAATAATAATATTACGTCTCGCCGTCACTTGATGCAAGTGTTGCAGTCTTTACCTGGATGGGCGATAAACCTTATTGACAGGTTCCACCTTCCACCTTTGCTCGCCAGCGGTCACAAAACAACAAAAACCTAACAGTGCTAACCAGCACTACACTACTGCTCACAACGACAATTAACATGGCTACAATTCTACTCACACCAGCTGTTTCGCACACTGACTACAAAACGGCCTGCAGTCCACGGTAGTACACATACACTACTCCAGTCAGTGCTCCCAGGCAGTCAGTCTACAGTCCACCGCAGTACATACACAGTACTCCAGTCAGTGCTCCCAGGAAGTCTACAGTCCACGGCAGTACACATACAGTACTCCAAGGCAGTACACACACAGTACTCCGCTCTGTACACGACGATACTCTTTTCACTGATGGTACATGACGACAGCCAGCACTACCTTCGCCGCAGTCCAAAAACTGAACTCCAACAATGACTCACTGTTTCCGGCTAGTATCCTATTTTTATCTTGATGATGGAGTACTAGAAACTTCGGGACTCGGCTAGAGATGATACATTCCTGCTCCGTGTGTCCAGAATGTGCACGGGGAAAGCAGACGAAGAGAACCATAGAAGGTAAAGGCTGTCCTATCCAGCTTTTTTTGTTTGCTATTTGCTTTACGTCGCACAGACACAGATATGTGTTATGGTGACGATGGGATAGGAAAGGCCTAGAAATTGGAAGGAAGCGGCCGTCGCCTTAATTAAGGTACAGCCCCGGCATTTGCCTGGAGTAAAAATGGGAAACCACGGAAAACTATCCTCAAGGCTGCCGACAGTGGGGCTCGAACCCACTATCTCCCTATTACTGGGTACTGGCCGCACTTAAGCGACTGCAGCTATCGAGCTCGGTATATATCTAGCTTTTAGATGAGTCACTACTTTCTTCCAGAAAATACCGAATGGAGCTATGAAAGGGCTGATACGTAACATTATAATGATGTGAGGCAATATCCAGACTGATTTTCTTTTCGTTTGAAAGATAATAGCGATGACTACAAATGATTATATTTCCGAAAAAAATCATTAATATTTGTTCATTGTCATTCGGCACTTAAACAAGATTGTGGCTAAGTTCTCAACAGAATGAAGAGCTAGGTGCTAGGCTAAACATGGAAGATCAATTTGTAGGAGCAGGGCTAGGATTGGGGTATAGCTTGTTACCCAGGTTAGTGCTCTGTGTTATGACCGCTAGCATCTGATAACATATCTCAGTCTGCAGTTCAGTGCAAGAGTAAAGGCTCTGCAGAGGGCACTGTGAGGTGCGGTACTTTGTTGTGGACGACACCTAAGAAACAAGAAGAGCTATATACGAACGAAGGAGGAAAAAATGCCTAGGCTTCGCAAACGTAATATTGTAGGGATCAGAAGGGGACAGGAGCCGATTTCGACCGTGAAAGGTCAAGAATTCAAGCTCAGTAACATATGAAAAGAACATTTTACTCTAACTTCACCCAGGAGGCTCCGTGGTTTACCGAACAAGTGGTCAAATAAGTACCGCGAGACTAATTTCCCAGGGGATGTTGTTCAATCCGAACGAGAATAGAAGAAGCATGCTTGCGATAAATGTTAAAATGGTCGAGAAAACACATTTTATAGAAAGTAAAATTCTGCCAACTATTGCAAGTTGCAAGAATTATCTTTCCACCTCTGCATAAAATCGAGCGATCTGACTTGTCACCTGCGGGGCATGATAAAACGAGCAAAGCTTTAGCCGGGTCTGATCTGAGACGGATGTTCCACTGATATCAGGAGGTAAATGTGGTTCCAGCATGATGGGCGTCACCTGATGGCCATGGTTGTGAAAGCATCAAGTCAATGCGAACCGACACCGTGGTTATCCGGTTCGAGTCCCGTTGTAAAAGCAAGCCTCATCAAAATGTTGGCAGGAGGGGTAGGAGAGGTGGTGGTATACAAGTTCTAATCACTAGATTGCGTGCCAAAAGACCGAGTTCAATTCCAAACCTCTCAGCAGGGTTCATATGGAATAATAATAATAATAATAATAATAATAATAATAATAATAATAATAATAATAATAATAATAATAATAATAATAATAATAATAATAATAATATATTCGTTTACGGCCATTAGAGACCACGTTAGATAACAATTACATGTTTCTGGAAGCCTTCCTCACAGCCCAGAACTTCAGCATCCTCTCTCTGGCAGCCTGTCTTCTTTCGTCCGTCCACCCACGGTTAAGTTTTGGTTCGTCATGGAATCCCTGAAATCTGTCGATCACTGACCTAAACTTTGTTCGGTTTGAGATGTCTTCCGAATTTAGTCCCACCTGTCTGAGATCCTTTCTTACCTCCCTGAACCATTTGTCCGACACTTTAGGTCTGCTGTCTAGTATTGTGAAAATCCTTTTCGTTAGTCTCTTCTCATCCATTCTAAATAAATGCCCATAGAATTTAAGTCTCCGTTTTCTCATGGACTCAGTTAGCCTTTCATTGTCTCGGTAAAGTTCTTCCCTTCCTCGCAGCCTATACTGTCCATCCACAATCTTTGGACCCATTATTTTGCAAAGGATCTTTCTTTCAAATTTCAATAATAATAATAATAATAATAATAATAATAATAATAATAATCGTATGGCCTCAGCTATAGTGTTGCAGGCATTCTAGTTTGACGCCGTCTGCCTACCTGCTCGTCAGTTTCGACGTTCCGTTTTGCTTTAGGCCTACTAGATGGCAGAGTAAACCCCATCTCTCTTGGAGGTCTATGGCTGAATTTTGTTCGGTAAACACCAAATGTGTCACCAGAGATCATTTTCTCCCACATCGTACGAATGGAGCGTCGAATGGAGTTTCTTCTGCCTTTCAAAAATCCGACTACCTCTTCCGGGTTTAAACCCGCTATCTGGTGATCCGGAGACCAACACTCTATCGCTGATCGATAGAGGGAACTTTCAGAGTGAGGACATATGACGCTGATGGTGATTCGTCGATCGGATGCCGACGTTAAGACTTGAGCACACCCCTTGGTGTTATTCGACAGGAGTAGGCTACGTCACTAATCATTTTTTTTTTTTTTGCTAGTGGCTTTACGTCGCACCGACACAGATATGTCTTATGGCGACGATGGGATAGGAAAGACCTAGGAGTTCGAAGGAAGCGGCTGTGGCCTAATTAAGGTACAGCCCCAGCATTTGCCTCGTGTGAAAATGGGAAACCACAGAAAACCATCTTCAGGGCTGCCGACAGTAGGATTCAAACCCACTATTTCCCGGATGCAAGTTCACAGCCGCGCGCCCCTAACCGCACGGCCAACTCGCCCGGTCATTAGCATTATAATCATATCGCGGCACTCAGGTTGCCCATGGGTGTCACATAGAGAAACCAACACCAAGCGAGCCGAGCATGTCCTTGGACTCTCTCGGCACCAAAAGCCATACGTTAAGTAAATATATACTGTACGTCCACTCATTTTTGTCACGAAGTGTTCATCGTGCAGGTTGAAAGAACTGCTTTAATCATTTGATAAAATCTGACATAGATCACTTTTTGAAATGTAATTTCAATTTCTTGTAGATCATTTTCCACATTGGAGGCAGATGCCTTTCACCTCACTCAAAGGAAAGCTTTCTTCTCCTCCAGAAAAAACTCCCTCTTAGAACTAATATTGTGCATGCGAACTGCGGTACATGAATGCCAACATTTCAACGATATTGTTATGAATAGAGCCCGGCATTTTAGGCAGTAATAGGTAAAAATGGGCCTGCCCCGTGGTGAAGGGGTAGCGTGCCTGCCTCTTACCCGGAGGCTCCCGGTTCGATTCCTGCCCAGGTCAGGGATTTTTACCTGCATCTGAGGGCTGGTTCGAGGTCCACTCAGCCTATGTGATTAGAATTGAGGAGCTATCTGACGGTGAGGTAGCAACCCCGATGTAGAAATCCAAGAATAACGGCCGAGAGGATCCGTCGTACTGACCACATGACACCTCGTAATCTGCAGGCTTTTGGGCTGAGTAGCGATCGCTTTGAAGGCCAAGGCCCTTAGGTTAGTTTAATAGGTTAGAAACCAAACTTACTGAAGCGAGTCACAAGTATAGTCTATCCTACACAACGGCTATGCTATGAGCACTGCATAAACATTAGGGATACGGCCCATCAGAACTCCTAGAAATTGTTACTCTCGCTGTAGGGCGGTAGAACGGGCTAATCGGCACTTCCTAACTCAGTTAATGCCAGAGTCACTGTAAGCGATCCTGAAAAATTGAGCGAAACTTGCAAGCTCTGAGGACGCTCCGTTTCTTTATTCTTTGATAGGCTTCTAGGCCGAAAATCGTATCTAATCTTGGCAAGACCATTAAAGAGAGCTAAAGCTACCATGTCCTGAAAGCATTCTTTCGTTTTCTGTCTATCGACAATCTTGATCGATATTTTAAGTTCCATGAAATGCTGACACACGACCCGTAAAAATATGGCGTCAATGTCTAAGAAGAGTGGTGTAAGAGAGGATGAAAGTAAAGAACTAATGAGTCGAGGAACTGTTGTGTTGGAGCCTGTGCAGGAATGTCCTGGACAACATTCCTTTCTTCTCAGTCACGATTAAGTATCCTCACTATCACTTGCGTGGTTATGTTCTGTCACATTCCGTGTAGATAATTCATGTCTGAGGCGAAATCTGCACTTCATTCGTCGCCAAGATCAGAATCACTGTCCACGAAGTCCGGTAGGTCACCACTTGACTCGTCAATCATTAGCTATATGGCTGTTTGTTTTCACTGTCGATAATTTAATTGTGTTTATTTGTGTGATTGCCATTGTTGGTGTATTTTTTCAATACGCTAGGTTTTAGAATTTCGGATTTTTGACACTCTTGCAGATTTTTTAGAACAAAAAATGCGTTTCCTAGTTCTTGTATTATCTATGTATGCCCTCCTGTGTTTATATTTACTCCATTTGTAAGCGTGTGATAATAGAATTAATCAAATATTCCAACTTTATTTTTCGGAATAAATTATTTTAATTAATAAATAACGTGGGGAATACATTTTGTAATGATCTGAAAGTTATCTTGAATGTAGATGATTATGTTTTGCAGTCCCTAATTAAGTTTCGCTTCCATATCTTTAAAAACAGAGAAGTGACGTCCTTTTCTTTCTGAAAGCACACATTTTCCATTAAAACAGCCTGGCACTATTAGACCGCACCTTAATAGTTTTGTCTGGCACTATAACAAAAGTAATTTGCATTCTAACCTATTACAGCCTAAAAATCCAGGGTCTAGTTACGAATAAAACACTGACTGTTTTGTTGAACTAATGGTACAGTGAATCTCCACAATGTGCATTATTTAAGTATTGACAAACCCCACTTGTTAAGAGTTGCAGCACTTCAGGTAAAATGGGGAGTAAATATTTGCTGTGGCATTTTCGGTAACCACCTAATTGGCGAACTACCTACGGCACCTCGGGAGATTCTAACCTGTTCACACTTTAATCGGCCGCTCATAAATTCACTGCCGGTTCTAACTGAGCTATCAAGGTCATTTGACAGGAGCCCCCTACCTACATTTTCTCCGCCATCAATTGACACATTGTTAGAGGATATGTCTATATGACAGCGTATTACCATGTGGTTTCCTCTCCATGGCTAAATGGTTAGCGTGTTGTCCTTTGGTCACTGGAGTCCCGGGTTCGATTCCCGGCAGGGTCGGGAATTTTGACCATCATTGGTTAATTTTGCTGGCGCAGAGGCTGGGTGTATGTGTCGTCATCATCATCATTTCATCCTCATCACGACGCGCAGGCCGCCTAGGGGAGTCAAATGAAAAGACCTGCATCTGGCGAGCCTAACATGTCCTCGGACACTCCAGACACTAAAAGCCAGACGCCATTTCATTTTCGTATGACGGAGCTCCACCGAGCTATTCAGCTGCCGTCCGCAACCACTTGAATACTACACACCTCGGCCAAGGGGTAGGAAGGAGAGGACCTGTCCCCTAGCCCGCCAGATCACGAGATTTAATACCATTGGACTTCTTTCTGTGGAGTAATTTAAAAATATATACAGTAGTCTTACGCACAACAGCCGGAAGATCCCGAGAGCCTTCGAAAAATTACGGAGCTTGCAGATCCGTCACACCTAATATGATCCGGAAAATCATAGTCTCTCAGTTCAACGGCGTGCCTAGATGTGTATTACTCAACAAGATCACCATTTCGAGCACATACTGCGTAAGCGAACTTATCTTCATGTACCTCAATTACCTTCCACTGGCCATATTGTTCTCTTCCAGATCTGTCATCAAACGTCTCTTTTCAGGGTTACACAAACATGCAATCACTGAAAACATGTGTATGCCCGCGACGTAAAGTGAAATAAACATTAAAATAGCACCTTGGACGATTCGAACCAGCTCGTACTTTATCGGGCCGTAACATAAAAATTTACTGCCGGTTCTGTCGGAGCTATGGAGGGAGCTAGGCTTTCCCCGGAAGATTACACTTTATCCATTACGCTTGGTGAAGACCTAATGCACCCCTCCACGTGTATAAAGGATTCATTTGCTGTTGCAAATAGCTAATGAGTACATTAAGGAGCCCTACTACTCCCAAATCCATGGCATAAGCCGTCAGATCTCTACGGATAGTAGATACACACCGGCAAGGGCCGATGTTTGTAGGTCGTCTTAAACTTTGTGTGTACGAAGTGTGGCCTGAAAGTACATTCAGAGGGGAAGAAGACTTGCACTATGTGTTATTTAGCTCAAGAAAATGAAACATTCAGGCTCTTGTACAAAAAGCCGTAGGAGCAAAACAATGAAGTTAAATTCAACTTGTGGAAAAAAGTGATATTTTCATTTGTTTAAAATTCGATAAATGCATCTTAACAGTTCGATCACTGAGAAGTTTTATCAGAGACAATTCAGCACCGGAATTTTTATCTTGCTATTCCATGTAAAACACCGTTGCGCATGAGTTTTAATTATTCGGTTATCCCGAAAATTCGGGTAATCGGGATTAGGTTACATGGGTCTCTGGTGTAGTGAGGTACTCCCAGGATGATAATATAACGTTAAATGGAATTAAAGTGTAGCGAAGTTAATGCAGTGAGCTGAAATATACGAAAAAGTTACCCTGGCAATTGTTGGCTGTTATAAGGGAGTGAAAGATGGGTAGACTCAGGTTGTCCTTTTTAGACACTGGAAGAAAAGGGTATGGAAACAGTTAGAATGATTTCTGGAACAAACAGGTAGTAAAATGGCAGAAGGATACTCGCAATGAGGAGACTAATGATAAAGAATGAACTCGGGAGTATGAACCGGCTCCCGTGGTGAGGTCATGTCAGGCGAATTTGAAAGAGATAAGATTCCTTGGAGAATAATGAACTAGGTCGTAGAGGGTAAGAGAAGCAGAGAGAGAGAGAGAGAGAAGAAGAAGAAGAAGAAGACGATGATTTCAGGGTGATATATTTTCAAATAATGAGGCCACAGAGCTAGATGCAAATAGAGGATTGTGGCAGCGTTTAATAAATTCCAGAGGCTTGTAGACTGAACGCTAAAGGCTCAATAGTCTATGATGAAGACATTTAAGTTATGCATGCATATATGTGTACGTATAATTGCAAAGAAAATTAGGTTTCAGGAGCTCTTTGTTAGAGTAGAAACAAGGAGAACGCAAGGAATGTGTTAAAACGGTACAAGGAGCGTGTAGTAGAAAGGAATGACTCGCGTTCCACTGTATAGGAGCTGTCTACACTTCAACTTAGGTAAGGACAGGGGCGTAGCCAGGGGGGGGTTACTGGGGGTTAGAACCCCCCCCCCCCCATGGAACTTTGACAAAAAGAAAATAAATATAAACTGACAGTTAACAATAAACTAAATAAACATTGCTTAAAATAGACAGATAATAGATAATAGAAAATAGATAATGTCTATTAACTGTTGGAATATGCAAAGTCAGTATGGAGGTGTCTGCATGACTGCCGCGCCGGCTCTTTGGTCGTAGTGTGTGTGTGTTTCGAAACACCGCCGGCTCAATCAGCTGTCTTGATGCCTCGACACCACAACGTTTCGTGTACCGTGTGTTGCGTGAACAGAAGCTCAGTCCTTCCGTACATGTCAGCTACATCGATGCTTTGAAACAGAAAATATTTTTGAAACGGTGACGGTGGTTTGTTTATCTTCTCGCCTCAATAGAAACACTCCGCTTGACATTGTCCTGAAGTTGAACTGACACTCGTTAATAGACGCTTCATATTCCGCACCGCAAGTCAAGTTACTAAAAGAACAATGTACTCCGCATTGTAAGGTATTTGTTGTACATAGAAAAAGGACATTATTGTTCTCAAAGCAGGGTCATACTATGCTCCCATTTGTCAAGTGCAAACGTTTCGAAAATTATGTTTTTAAACTTCAAATTGAACTAGATTTTAAAACTGGATTAGGCCAAATCTGTTACTGTACGACCAACCAGATGAAGTAGACAGAGAAAAGAAGTATATCTACCTGCCTACAGAGCCATATAACAACAATAAATACGAGCTTGACGACGTAGAAGTGAGGGGTCTCATGATCGGTGCAAGAGGGACAATCCCTAAGAAGACGAGTTTCAACATCAGTACCAAGGACCTCAAAGCGCTCAGGGATTCTCTTCTGACACTCATTCAGACACCACTTATATTCGCCAGACAAAGATCATGGATTTATCATTTACAAAAAAAATCCTTATATTTAACGAAGTTGTTATAGTGTATTCTTTGTCTTTACGCAGCCACCAAGTGGATTTTGAAAACAAAATAAAAATAATACCGATATTCGACTCTTCTTAGATGAATTACTCATTTTATAATCATTCAAATTAGTTCACTTAGTTGTTAACTATCTTACCATGCTTTCGTAACTACATGGTTACATGTACGTAAAACCGAGCGAGTTGGCCGTACAGTTAGCTGTGATCTTGCATTCGGGAGATAGTGGGTTTGAACCCCACTGTCGGCAGCTCTGAAAATGGTTTTCCGTGGTTTCCCATTTTCACACCAGGCAAATACTGAGGCTGTACCTTAATTAAGGCCATGGTTGCTTCCCTGTCCCATCTACGTATCTACCTATCTACGTCGGTGCGACGAAAAGTAAATTGTAAGAAGAACATGAAAAAGGAAATTGAAGACAACAGAAAGAAGATTATTCCTATTATCGAAACTATCATTTTGTGTGGCCGCCAAGGTTTACCCCTTAGAGGACATAGAGACGATGGACCCATTATATTGAATGATGAAGAGCCTACTGAAAATGATGGAAATTTTAGTACTTTCCTTCATTTTCGTGCAAGAAATGGGGATGAGGATTTAAAAACTCATTTGCTTACAAGCAGCCGCAATGCTATGTACATTAGCCCACAAACTCAAAACGAGATCATTCACGTATGCAATTACTTTATTGTTGAAAACATCGTGCGCAGAGTGAACAGATCACAGTGTTCCACTATAATGGCCGATGAGACAAGTGATATTTCTGGAATGGAACAAATGTCACGTTGTGTTCGATATGTCAACCCTGACTTCCTTCAGATTGTACCGATCACTGACGCCTCTGGAAGAGGTTTGGCTGCCAAAATAATTGATGTGCTTAAGAAGATAGGAGTCAACTTAAATTATTTAAGAGGACAAGGATATGATGGAACTAACGCTATGAGTAGGCAGTTTAATGGCGTCCAAGCGATAATAAGGGAGACCTACCCGTTGGCTTTGTACGTGCACTGCAGTTCACATGTTCTCAATCTTGCTATAACCCATGCATGCTCAATCCAAGGAATCAGAAACTGTTTGGGTACTGTGGGGAATATTTGTTCATTTCTTAGTTTTCCTAAAAGGTTAAATGCATTTAAAGAATCGATAGATGCCACTGTTCCTGAAAGTGACAAAACGAGGCTTAAAGCATTGTGTCTAACAAGATGGGTGGAGCGCCATGACTCAATTGCAGTATTTCTAGAACTGTTTGGACCGGGCGAGTTGGCCGTGCGCGTAGAGGCGCGCGGCTGTGAGCTTGCATCCGGGAGATAGTAGGTTCGAATCCCACTATCGGCAGCCCTGAAAATGGTTTTCCGTGGTTTCCCATTTTCACACCAGGCAAATGCTGGGGCTGTACCTTAATTAAGGCCACGGCCGCTTCCTTCCAACTCCTAGGCCTTTCCTATCCCATCGTCGCCATAAGACCTATCTGTGTCGGTGCGACGTAAAGCCCCTAGCAAAAAAAAAAAAAGAACTGTTTGATGCCGTCGTTGCAGTTCTTGAAAATATAGTACAATGGAGTAATAAAGAAGCCTGCACTAATGCTCTACATATACTAAATCAAGTATTTAATGTAAGTGCTCTTCTTAGCAGATTTTTTCAAAGTGAAGAGTTGGACATTGCAAAAGCATTTTCATATGCTAATGTTGTGGAGGACAGAATTATCAAGATCAGAGGAAACGCAGAAGAGGAGTTCATAAACATATTTATGCAAGCAAGCAAGAAAGCTTCTCAATTGGACACAGAAATTACCATTCCTCGTATAGCAAAGCGCCAAAGGTAATGAAGGTATCGGCCAAAGGAACACAAGGGCCACGAAGGGTGTGAAAATGAAAGGCTCCCTAGCCCTCGCAAACCTAATAGCGTTGGGGTCGGAAAAGAACAAGAGTTGACCAAGAGAGGTCGGATAGGATAGATGAAAGTGAGAAGCCTGGCACAAGTAAGTGGAAGCAATGCCAGGACTCAGCTAAGGGCCCTGTGGTCGCCAACCCACGCTCCAAAGTTCAGAGCCCTTGGGGCGTATCCTTATGACAGTCATACATGCGCGTACCAGACACGCACAAGCAGTTTCATTATGTTATATCTTAATTTTGTAACTGTAACCCCCCCCCCCCCCCCATTGGGCGATCCTGGCTACGCTACTGGGTAAGGACTCGTCTTAACGATCGCAGGCAGCAGAATTCAAGGCAGAGTCAAATACCTTCTGCAATACGTATTCCTGTAGGCAAATAGTAACAAAACAATGGTATAAGTTTACTCACGGCCAAGACACGAATGTAAATAGATACTGTCAATATTAATATTTTGTTTAATGTTAATTATGTGGTTAATTATAAGAGAGGGACAGGTGACCTAACTCGCCATGGATAATAAAAGCACCGGGCGAGTTGGCCGTGAGGTTAGGGACGCGCGGCTGTGCGATTGCATCCGGGAGATAGTGGATTCGAATCCCACTGTCGGCAGCCCTGAAGATGGTTTTCCGTGGTTTACCATTTTCACACCAGGCAAATGCTGTGCCTGTACCTTAATTAAGTCCCCGGCCGCTTCCTTCCAACTCCTAGACATTTCCTATCCCATCATCGCCATCAGACCTATCTGTGTCGGTGCGACGTGAAGCAAATAGCAAGAAATAATAATAATAATAATAATAATAATAATAATAATAATAATAATAATAATAATAATAATAATAAAAGCTTTGTGGGTGGATAATAATATTTCCAGAACGAACAAAAGTATTACAAAAACCTAACTGATGAGTCTAAAATCTTTTAAAGAGGCCTGCCTACACACGAACGAAGTCAGGCGATGCAGGAACTGTTAGATTAGGGAATTAAGTATTTAAGGGAGTATATACTGTTACAAGGGTTATAGATTAACATTGGTAAGGAGGAGTTAACGTACACACTACCTGATCAAAAGCATCCGGACATCCCTATGTTATGTGGAACTGAACTCTAAAAGTCACGAGAAGTGGACAGACATTATAAAAGGAGGTGGGGGAGTATTGCGTTGGCAGTAGAGAAGCAGTAATAGCAGAATGGATCGGTCAGGAGAGCTCATTAATTTCGAACGTGGACTAGTCATTGGATGTCACCTGAGTAACAAATCATTCAGGGACATTTCAACCCTTCTAAAGCTGCCCACGTCGACTGTTGGTGTTGTGATTGTGAAGTGGAAACGTGAAGCAACAACCACAGCTAAATCAAGAGCAGGTACACCTCATTTAATGACGGACAGGAACCGTCGAGCATTGCGGAGGTAGGTTGTAGAAAATCGCAAGAAATCAGCGGAAGGAATGTCCGGCTCCATGGCTAAATGGTTAGCGTGCTGGCCTTTGGTCACAGGGGTCCCGGGTTCGATTCCCGGCAGGGTCGGTAATTTTAACCATTCTGCTGGCACGGGGGCTGGGTGTACTGGATGTGTCGTCTTCATCATCATTTCATCCTCATCACAACGCGCAGGTCGCCTATGGGTGTCAATTCAAAATACCTGCATCTGGCAAGCCGAACTTGTCCTCGGACACTCCCGACATTAAAAGCTATACGCCATTTCATTTCATCGGAAAGAATCACTCGTGAGTTCCAAAATGCTACAAGCAATCCAGCCAGCACAATGACTGTGTGTCAGGAGTTAAAAGGAATATAATGATCGAACTGCTGCTCATAAGTCAAACATTTCTGTAGTCAGTACTGAGCTACGCTTGAGGTGGTGCATGGAACGACACCTATGGATAATGGATGACTGGCAACGAGTTATTTGGAGTAATGTATTATGCTATACCCTGTGGCAATCCGATTGAAAGGTTTGGTTTTGGCGAATGCCTGGAGAACGATACCTGCAATCACGTGTAGTGCTAACAGTGAAGTACGGAGGATGTCGTATTATGATAGAGGGATGTTTTTCGTAGTCAAGGCGTGGCCGCTTACTGCACTTAAGGAAACTCTAAACACGGAAGGAACACATTTTAAACCATTGTGTACTGCGTACAGTAGAGATCCAGTTCGGAGATGATAATTATTTGTATCAGCTTGACAATGCACGCTGTCATAAAGTTTCATCTGTGAAGCAATGGTTTGTGGACAATAACGTTCCTGAAATGCACTGGTCTGTCCATATTCCCGACCTGAACCCAATGGAGCACCTTTGGGATGAGTTAGATCGTCCACTTTCCTCCAGAACCAAGCGTCCAACATCACTCATTACCTTCTCTGGTTTCGGCTCTTGAGGATGAATGGGCTACTATTCCACCAGAAGACATTCAGATACCTCACTGAAAGTGTCCCCAGCAGAGTTAAAGCCGTCATAAAGGCGAACGGTGAACCCATCCCATATTAATGTCCAATAATAGCGAACATGAAATGGATAAATTCTAAGTGCAGTTTTAGATAGGTGTCCGGATACCTTTAATCAGATAGTGTAGACTAGCTCAGGCAAGGAAGAATTTTTAAGAAAAAGAATTTAATCGCATTAAAAATAAATGTGTGTATTAGAAGGAAGATTCTAAGCACTTCTGTGTGTGTGTGTGTGTTTGTTTGCTAGTTGTTTAACGTAGCACTAACACAAAGGTTTTCGGCGAAGAAAGGATGGAAAAGGGTTAGGATTGGGAAGGTAGTGACCGTAGCCTTAATTAAGGTACAGCCCCAGCATTTGCCTGGTGGGAAAATGGTAAACCATGGAAAACAATCTTCAGAGCTGCCGACGGTAGGCTCCCGAATGCAAGCTCACAGCTACGCGACCCTAACCGCATGGCCAACTCGCTCGGTGTCGGTGTATAAAAGTAAAGCATGGACAATAACTACTGCAGAAACAAAGATGAGTGTAGCCTGTCAAATCTTGTGGTGTAGAAGAATGTTGAATGTGAGTTGGGTGGAATGGATCGCAATTGAAGAGACGCTGAAATCAAGTTGATGAGAGGAGACCAATTTGGCGGAAGTTAAGTAGAGGAAGGGACAGATTGATAGAACGCATCTTGGGACACCCAGGACTTGTTTAATTAATTTTGTAAGAACGTAATGGAGAAGGCCAAGACATCAATATACCGAACAGGGTAGAGACGAAGAGTTTATCTTAAAGTGAAAAGTTTAGTGCAACATAGTGTGATATGGAGGGCTTTAGCAAACGAGTATATGGATGGATGTCCCAAACAGGAACACGGTAAGAGTTGTGGTGGTAATAAATGTTCTAGGAACAAGTACAGCGAGGCAACAATCCTCGAATAAGAATAAGTATAATAATGAAATTATCTGACTGCCTCATACTTTATCTTCGCATTGATTTAGTCAAGAAAGTCGAAAATTTGTTTTATTTATTTATTTATTTATTTATTTATTTATTTATTTATTTATTTATTTATTTATTTATTTATTTATTTTCGTTCAGTTGGAGCATCGCATGTAAAGGCAGAGAGAATTCCGAACAAAATTCACTATTTGCTGTTCCGGTACATATGGAGCAGTTGATCATATTCTGTAAATTAGGACTAGGAGGTATTTTCAAAATGACGTTTGTATCATTAATTCAATTCAAAAGACTTGCACCTGGCAAGCCGAACTTGTCCTCGGCTTATTGTTTAATGTTTGCACTGAAGTTCACAATTTTGACATGGGGCTTGAACTTAACGATGACAATACGAACACAGTGTTCAGTAGTGAATACCGTGGCAAGTAGTCAAATGATACTGAACCGAGTAAACGTAGGAAGGTAATTATTTCTAAAAACAAAAGAAAAATTTCGTGTAAACAAACACCAATGTCGACTTTTACTTGTAGAAAAGTATTATCCACCTTTTTCAATATAATTTGTTACATTAAATTACTAAATAAATAAACAAACAGTAATTCATGCGTCATCCCCTTTTACGGGACATCTTCAGCTACATAACTTGCGGGACTAAGACACAAAATTAAAGTTAACAATTGTTTAGATATTAAAGAGGGGAATTGTGATCCTTCTATGTTCCTATACACATTGGTAACTATATGTTTAACAATGCCTTATTAAGATATGGTACCATACACTGTATTTTTGGTATATTTGTTCTCCAAGAGCATTTGAATGATCAATGATATAAAAAAATACAACTAATGCTGTTCACATGGTTTGCAACATCGAGTTGCGAGCCGAATATAGCCTTCTTCAAGGGGCCACATAAGATATTCTACGTCTAGAATTAGTGGCCATCTATCGGAAAAAGGGGTAGTTGTCGTATAGAAAGAAAAAATATGTAGATTAACCCAATGCAGTAATAATTCCATTCCGGAGGAAAATGGTCATGGAACTAAGAGGTATGGTTAAACGGGTGGTCATCTGAAGATTTTATTATATCGTCGCTTCACTGGTAAAAGGTTGTAATCCACAAAGCTCTTCCTATCGATTATTCTCCTTAAGACTGGTCACGCCTCCCAGCCACATATGGTTATCCAGTCCATCAGAACAAATTTTGTTGTGTTCATTTTCCTATGCCCATGTGTAAAGGAAAATTAACCTTACTGTACCGTACTATACGAATGTATGCTTGCATTACGTATTTACGCACTCCTATTGTATAATGCATGTTAGGTTCATTTTCGGTTACTCGTCGATATAGGAAAACGAACACAACGGACATTGTTCTGATGGACTGTATATCCATATGTGGCTGGGAGACATGACCAGTCTTAAGGAGAATAATCGATAGGAAGAGCTTTGTGGATTACAACCTTTTACCGGTGAAGCGACGATATGATATACAGGATAGTCAATATTTCGGGAGGCAGCAGTATACGACTATTTCGTGTGCAAAAGGTCATATAAATATGAGTCCAATTTGCAATATGTGTGGAATTACAGCTTTTCGTATGGTTCGCATAAGGACCACATTACAGTAATTATTAAGGGCACACAAATGACGTATAGATTAATTTATTTACATAAAAAACCTACATAATTTTCAATACTTCAACTCAAATGACTTACTGACACAGAAACCTTACTTCAGTTCAACACAAATGACCTATCGATGCAGGAACCTTCCATAATATTCAACAGTTCAATACAAAAGAATTACTGATGCAGAATCGTTACAAAATGTGTCACAGTTCAATACAAAAGACTTATCGATGCATTTATTGATGCACACCTACGTCATGTGGAAGAATTCGTAGTGCATGACCAAAAATTTCAAATTCCCTTCTTCACTCACTCGGCTGATCATACAGCACTCCAGCGTGTTGAACTGATACTTTCCAACATATACCTCTCGCAGCGCAGCCTCGTTCTAAAACGGGTCACTTCACAGCTCGATTCACTACAGTACCTGCTAACGCATAGGACTCGCGGACGTCTCGTAACTCACTCACGACTGACGTACTCAAAACCGACTCCGAGCAGCCGCAGCGGTGCTTATTATATTAGCCCGTGGAAGATTCTCGTACTTTCCATTTTCAGATCATTTTGGGCACCTGTACCATTGTTAATCAGCTTTCATCTTATTCTAAAAACTTCTTCATCGCGAGCATCAACAGTTCTCCAGTGGCATTGTTTTGTCACCTCTCAGCAGCATTGTAGCCTTCTGCAACTCCTTTGTACTCTCAACCTTCAGTGTCACAGTATGTTAAGAATTGATATTTTTGCTTAAGCAGTATTTGTAGACGTAGAGTTAAAAACATTCCTCTTTACCAAATTGAAACCATTGGAAAGGTGTACATGTACTTCCGTTCCATCATTTAAAGGGTGGAGCGGAGGATTCTGGTCCAACAGGATGACAAGATGGTATTTCCAGAAGAGAGGACAGGGACAGGTGGCTACAAAATGTAAGACATTCAAGAAAAATGTAGCACACTAAAGTAGGCTGCACGAACACTATTATTGTATACTGATTTCATGCGTAGACTAACAGGAGCTACGTGACCTCGAAAATAACTCCGTTTTCAATAACTTTACTTTACTGGCTATGGTTAATTTATGTTTGTTGCTTCCAGAAAATCAGGCGATCAGGTGTTTTCTGATTTTTTCCCTCATTTTAATGATTTATTTTCATTTTCTGAAGTTTCATCATATTGCCAACTACATTTCGGCATTATTCAAAGTTTACAAATTCGCGGACCACCAATTAACCTATTACACATACACAACCTTCATACACACCAAACCGAGCGAGTTGGACGTGCGGTTAGGGTCGAACATTCGTGAGCTTGCATTCGGGAGATAGTGGGTTCGAATTCCTTTGTCGGCAGCCCTGAAGGTGGTTTCCCATTTACTCACCAGACAAACGCTGGGGTTGTACCTTAATTAAGGACACCGCCACTTGCTTCCCACTCCTAGCCCTTCCCTATCCCATTGTCGCCATAAGATCTTTCTGTGCCTGTGGGACGTAAAGCTAATTTTAAATGGAAAACGTACATACCGAGCAAAGTTAAAAAGAATGAACTTTCAATTTGTGTGAATAGAAATGAGTGATTTTATCCCATGGTACATTGATACTAACTCTTTTCCAAAATCTTACGAATAACTCCGAGTATTTTGACGAAAATAGCCGATGAATGTTATTTCATCTTACGACAGAATATGCAAAAGCACGGGTACTTTAAGAACACTTGAAGCAAATATGATGTAGTATCTAATACGATATTTCAAAATGTAGGACATATCCGGGCAAAAGGACACATCTGGTCTCCCTGGGTTCCCTTTCGCCGTATTGACAAATCGGTTCTCATGTTGTTCTTTGACTTGTCAATACCGTACAAATCCTTTCTTCTAACTCTGCTTGAAAAATTAACCACCTGATGCTGCTGCATTCAAGGGATAAATTGTTTTCAAGAAAAAGGCAAGGGTTAATGAGCACAAGGATGTGAGGTCTTACAAAAAGAGCATTCAACTAGCCTTTGTTCTCGAACACGTCTGTGAGAGGGTAAAGCGAATAATTGTTAAGGGGAAAGAGAACAGCTCTTATGACCGACTGACAAGGCATTAAAGGGAATGGTCAGGTAATATTGATAAAACCTCCCAGACAGCATCTATCCTCTCTCTCAGAACTTCAAAGGGTTATAACAGAGCTGCAAGAAGCGTAAAGCCCACGTCATCAGAAAATGAACTAATCCAAATAACGAAGTAGCCAGAAGGTGAATCTCGAATCCTTTACAGTGGAATAGGGTTAAAGGTTTTCCAACTCTCAGCTCTACATATCCTACAAATGGCGTGTCGTCCTACTCCTTGGCTGAATGTCAGCGTCACGGCAATCATTTCAGAGGGTCCTTGCCAGGCCGCGGATTTCGGCCGCATCTGGTTAATTTCTCTGACTTTAGGAATGTATGTTCGTGTTTCTTCCAATACACTCCTCTTTATACAGGGTGGTCGGACACAACTGAACCAGGTATATGAGAGTTAGAGGGTTGGTCACACTGATAAATAATTGGGAAAAAATTCTATTTTTCGTGCCGTTGTCATTTTATGAGCTGCTCAAATTAGCCAATCAGATCGCTTCGCGGGCGAATTCAGATGGGCTCTGCGAGGCGGTGTTGCTAAATCTGCACGTGGCTTATGACCGGCTTGAGAGCGCCAATAGAAGAAATAAACTTCTCCAGGGGAGAGTCATGAAACCTTGTCTGAAACCACGGTGTGTTATTGTTTGATGCTCATTCCTCGACATGGCTTTCAAGCCCGACCACGCCACGTGCAGATTTTGCAACACCGCCTCGCAAAAGCCCATTTCAATTCGCCCGCGAAGCGATCTGGTTGGCTAACTTCTATCTTATATTTTTTTTACTAGTTGCTTTACGTCGCACGAACACAGATAGGTCTTATGGCGACGATGGGAAGGAAGCGGCCGTGGCCTTAATTAAGGTTCAGCCCCAGCATTTACCTGGGGTGAAAATGGGAAACCACGGAAAACCATTCTCAGGGCTGCCGACAGTGGGGTTCGAACCCACTTTCTCTCGGATGCGAGCTCACGGCTGCGCTCTCCTAACCGCACGGCCAACTCGCCCGGTGTTGGGTAACTTCATCAGATGATAGAATGACAATGGCGCGAGATATCGACGTAACTTTTTCAAATTACCTATCAGTACGACCAACACTCTAAGGTTCATATACTCGGTTGACATTGTTTCCGACCACCCTGTATGGACACTACCAACCACCAACAAAAGTGAATACATCCTTCCACACAGGGTTGGCGTCAGGAAGGCAGTAAAACAGTGGCAAGTCCACAAATAGACCTCAGTTAGGATCGTGACCCTACGAAGGTGTGGGGAAAAAGGCAGAAGAGCAATGAAGAGGAAAAGAAGAACACTTTGTGAATTGCATCAAAGGCATTTTAACGCTGGAATATATTTTTCGTCCATGGATTCTAATTCTTGCGTTGAAATATAATTCAAACAATCTCGTTAGGAGCAGGCTGATAATGAGAGAGACAAGACTCGGACAAGAAAGCCTAACATCTTAGCTGAAGAAAGTCGTCAAACTGACCACGTAACGCCCAACATTTGCATGTCTGCTGGCTAGGCAGCAATCGTTTTGACAGGCCAAGGCATTTGATGTGTTTTCCGACTCGTTGGCTGTGTCGTCAGCGTAGAGACCTTCTGTTCAAAGGGTCCCGGGTTCGATTCCCGGCCGGTAACCTACTGTAAATTGGTTAATTCATCTGACTCGGGGCTGGGTGTTTCTGATGTCTTCAACATTATACAGTATATCATCTTAGTTAGGTCCCCATCCTCGCAGACATGCAGGTTGCCTATAGGCAGTCTATTAGGAAAAGACCTGCACAGGCCTCTCCGGAGGTCATACGCTATTATTATCTAGTGTGTTGTAGGCCTATGTGTTCAGTGGTCCTTCTTAATTTTTATTCAACATGCAATCGTCTGTTCTGCATGATGGACGGTACCTTTACCGTTGTTGTTGCGCTTCACTTCAGCGCAGTCCCTTCGTACCATGTCCTCTGTTTCTGTTATTCATTGACTTGCTAATGTCTGCCTAGTTCTTCAGCAATTATTGCTACGTCATCGACAAAAACCAAGGATAGTTAAATGTAGTTCCTATTTTGAATTTCTGATTCCCTGAAGTGCTTATTTTCAGTTCCATGTTAAATATCCGTGGTAACTGACAATTTAACACTTACACAATATCACATTTCCCTATCCGGGACCAGGATTCAGCTGTGTCTTTCCAGTAGTCCGAAAATTACCAGGTTACTCGCCCACCCGTTGTAATCTGGTTTTATGCAATCCGACGCGTTTATTACATTTCTGAAAAATAAAGGTCCCTTCGATATGTTGTGAATATGCCCTACTACGTTGAAAGTTTACTTCCAGTACAATTTGGTCGTGAATATTCAATATTCATTGTATTGACTGATTAGATACTGAGTTAATACAGCCAAACATCCGATTAAAGATTTTATTTCCCAGTAATAGTAGTAAAAAGCAATGAGAATCGACGTTTAAATAGCGATGAAAGTTTTAAAATATACAGTAAGCGAATTTTTCAAGCTCATGTCACTCTCAGCCCGAACTTAATATCGAGACAATAAAGGCCCTGAGTGCAGATGGACCAGTGGAAGGATATCACGGCTGCGGAGTGGTGATAATTTGGGCGTGGGTGTGGTCGTCGGCTAGTATAACTGTAGCCCCGTTACGTTGTTGAGACTCGCGAGAAGAAAGCTCTTTATAAGAATCTGAAGCAATGAGGATGGCATCCAGAATGATCTGGAAGTGACAACTGTAAGAGAATCTTCCGCTATCCTATACAAAGAGCGAAGATGACGAGAGGTGAGTTTGTGATAGTACATATATCACACCTTCGCACTACATGTAGAAGTAAGAGATATTATTGTTGTATTATTATTATCATCTGTATTTTAGTTGTACATTTTGACATTAATATTTGTAAGCTGGGATGTCTCCATATATGTAGTATGAGTAAATTGTTTTGAACAACGAGTGGGAAAACATTGCTATATTGGAACTTGGAAACTTTGCATGAGTCACGTATATATCCCAGTCTGATGAGATGAGCTTGTTGTTGCACTAGGAAAATTCTATGACTCATGTGAAACACCCCAGCGTTTGTTTATGTCTTGGGACCAAGAATGAGTTCACGGCGTGGTTCTGACAAGAGGATCACTCATGATTGGCCGGCAAGGATCAATCTAGGCGTATCATGTTAGAGGAAGGGGAATGCTGAGGTCTTTATATACTTCGACATGACAGCGGAAAGGAACTACAACCATACACACTGTACGAGAAGGAAGGAGACCACACACGATACGGGAATGATATAGTGCTAACACACGGGAGTGAAACTGGATATACGGTACGTTAGTGACACGGTTGCAATATACTGGACTGGACTTCAAACGTTCGTGGAACGTAATCTTGTTATGTTCGTGGAATGTGGCTGATCGACAAATTGTGGAGTGCTTACGCATTAGGTATTGTAGCACTTGTGGCGGCCTGGCATTATATGTTGGTGAAAGCTATCTCAGACTTTCCATAATTTATGTTCAGGATCGACAAGCGTGTGTTGCTCAAATGTATATATCTTTACAACAAGTGTTAAAGTCTGTGAACACAGTATTACGAGGTACAGTATCTGTGTGATTTTATAAGTGCTGACTATGAGAATCGGAAAGTCGTGTTGATACAGAGACAGTGAAGGGTTCTTATATACATATGTGTACATTGTTCAATGGACTAACTACAAATGGTGGCTTAGTTCTCGCTTTCGTTCTCCCACTGTTTTCATTGTTGTTGTAAATATGGGGTCTTCTAGCAATATTTTGTTTGTGTATTATAAGTGTATTTTGGTGTGTTGACGAGGTGCTCATGAACGGATTTTATTAAGAATATAGTTAGATATTTTAGAATCAGTGGAGTTATTGATGGACCTAGGTGCAGTTCCTACCTATTTAGTCGTTTTCAGAAGGTTAGCTAAGGCCTGAAGCAGATGTACCAGTACGCAGCATTATGTACACGCCCTGGGATATAAATAATTATCATGCTCTATCTAAATTCGAGAGATCCATTCTGGTGAACTCTGGCGCATATACTATGGACTTTTCGATTAATTACATTTATTAATTTTATTACGTTTTTTAGTAATTTTATTTATTTATATAATTTTATATATTCAGTTATTTATGATATCTATTAGTATTCACGAATATTTACAAGCTAGACCCGAATCAGTCGCGAGTGATTTACGAGACGGTCGCAAGTCAGTGACAAGTCATTTGGAAGTGCTTTCAGTAGTCAGTAAGACAGCCTTGATTAGAAGTGCGGCGAGTTGTGTAGTGAACTGCTCTGTGACTGAGGTTGTGCTGCGAGAGATCGTGAAGAGAGCAGGAGTTCGCCGCCACAGAGGGGTATGTGTTCGACCAAGTTTGTGAGTACAAACTGTGTCCAGTGGAAAACTCAAACGCGAATAAACATGCAAACACCTGTAAGTAGCAGTTTAATTAATTAGTCTCGTGATTTAGGATCTCTGAAATCCCACAACAATACCTTTGATCAATCAATGAATCAATCAGTCAACCAATTAGGTCGCAGATTACCTATCAGTCTTTACAGTATATGATGACCTGTACGTTTCTATTCCGCTGAAATTCATAGAACGTTGGTTTGTTCACCTGATTAGGTCGATACAACGACTGTGCGACGAGTAGTAATTGTTCATGTCCAATTTTCCTCTTTCCCGGCGATTTAATTTTTGTTTTCATTATCCCCCATGTATAAACTGACATCCGTATAGAGCAAAGCTCGCAAAAAAATAAACAAGAAAAATCTATACTGACCCGTCACACAGCAGAGCAGTGTACCATTCTCATGGAATAAAATTTGGTTACACAATGTGACAGAGTGGCGACACTGCGGTGAAATGCAGCCGCTGACAATAGGAGAGTTGATTATCCTAGATATATAATGACTGTGAACACCTGGTTCGAATTCATATTTATTGAATAATTAATAATAATAATAATAATAATAATAATAATAATAATAATAATAATAATAATAATAATAATAATAATAATAATAATAATAATAATAATAATAACATATAACTTGTCAAGTGAATTTGCAACGCAGTTAGGATCGCGTAGCTGTGAGCTTGTAGTCCGGAGAAGGTGGGTTGGCATCCCACCGTCGGCAACACTGAAGACGGTTTCCGTGCTTTCCCATTTTCACACCAGGCAAGTGGTAGGGCTGTATGTCTGTCTTAATCAAGGCAATCACCGCTACCTTTCCAATCCTAGCTCTTTCGCATCCTTACTTCACCGAAAACCTTCGATGTGTTAGTTAAACGTTAAATCACTAGCAAGAAAAGGGAAAAAAGGAAAAAAAAAAACTTGCTATCAACACGGACAAGAGATGCACAAGAATGTGAGGGTATCAAATTGTTGTTCTTTTCTAGAAATACTTTCTATTCTTGTGATGGTAAGTAGTTTTGCTGGCAAGAAGTTGAATGTTAAAATTGCATACACCTAAGTAGCCAGTGAAGGTCAGTAATTGGTCACGAGCCCGCAACATACAACCATTAGCGAGTTTTGTTATTATTATTATTATTATTATTATTATTATTATTATTATTATTATTATTATTATTATTATTATTATTATTCTCCGGTTCCATGGCTAAATGGTTAGCATGCTGACTTTTGGTCACAGGGGTCCCGGGTTCGATTCCCGGCAGGGTCGGGTATTTTAACCATCATTGGTTAATTTCGCTGGCACGGGGACTGGATATATATGTCGTCTTCATCATCATTTCATCCTCATCATGACGCGCAGGTCGCTTACCGGCGTCAAAT
Source organism: Anabrus simplex (assembly GCF_040414725.1). Taxonomy (NCBI): domain Eukaryota; kingdom Metazoa; phylum Arthropoda; class Insecta; order Orthoptera; family Tettigoniidae; genus Anabrus; species Anabrus simplex. The sequence continues at coordinate 1,611,520,208 of NC_090265.1, read as the reverse complement.
CAAAAGACCTGTACCTGGCGAGCCGAACTTGTCCTCTGACACTCCCGGCACTAAAAGGCATACGCCATTTCATTTCATTATTATTATTATTATTATTATTATTATTATTATTATTATTATTATTATTATTATTATTATTATTATTAACATAAGTTCGGCTGAGCACTCGACGGACTACTCTGAACGACCATCGCTCAGTTGAATGTTGGGAGTCGGGAACCTATTTCTACCAGACATGTAGGAGGCAACTACACCGCATAGGCTTCACCAGCCGACCACCAGTTCGTGTCCCATTGCTGACACTTCGACACAAAGCTCAACGACGTGCATGGGGCCGCGAACATCGGCAATGGACCATGGAACAGTGGTGGCGTGTGGTATGGTCCGATGAATCCCTGTTCTAGTTGTATCGAACTGATGGGCGCGTGAGAGTGTGGCGTAAGCCCCATGAAGCTATAGGTCAACAAGGTTGTTTCCAGGCGGGAGCTGGCTCAGTTTTGGCCTGGACGGCGTTCTCATGGTCGCAATTAGGCCGCTTTGTCTGGCTGCGGGTATCGCTGACAAGTGCACGTTATGTGGACATTCCTCCAGACCTTCTGCATCCATTTCTAGCCCTAGAGTATCCTGATGGAGTTTCCGTGTTTCAACAGAACAATGCGTCATGTCACCACGCTCTGGTGGCACGCCTTTGGTTGGAGGAGCATTCCAGTGAAGTTACGACCATGGATTGGCCCTCCAGATCCCCAGATCTTAATCCAATCGAGCATTTATGGGATGGTGTCGATGCTGGTGTACGCTCCAGGAACTTGCGGGTAGCCGTGCAAGATGCATGGGTCCAAATACCTCCTCAACGATTCCAACACCTTGCAGAGTCGATGCCTCGCCGTATTGCTCCCGTTTTGAAAATAGTATCTGCCAGCACAATCCAGTAGGGGCCGATGACCTTCGATGTTAGGCTCTTAAAACAACAAGCATCATCATCATCATCAGCAGCACAATCCAGCCTAACATTGAACGAATTATTGCCAGCAAACGTCAGCAGGACTCAGGAACAGTGGAAATGAATGGATCGCTGTTAGGCAACTTATTTTTTTATTTTCAGAGGAAACGAAACCACGTTACCCAGGATGTAGACAAGTGATCACTGGAATGCTTTCAAGTTATTGCTTCACTGCTTTTTTTTGTCAACGAGAAAACTCTGAATCTATTGAATGTATCTTGAACATGTCAGAATCTGATTCTGTGTTTAATATATTTGGTTAATGTGTGTAGTATTTATGTAGCCTACAAACCTATTGTCTTCGTATATGTGAATTAACAACTTACGGTGCCTTATTAATGGTTTTGTTGGAGGACAGCCGTCATTTAGAGATAGCGCACTTTGTTCGCAATGTGGAAAGGAATGCTGTGCATCTCTAACGCATCTTCTTCGAATATCTCCGCTCTAGGCAGCGTATGTCAGCCGAGACCGCACGGGAGTTTACAGAAACAGGTTCTGACTCCAGCTGCAGGCCACATTTTACCATTCCACAAACTTACTCCACTCCTGAAATAACAGTTATAGCTGAAAAGTCGTGATACATGTACATTTAGGCTTAACTTCGGTCTGCAAAATGGACTTCCGTCACAGTACCCGGCAAAGGGGTATCAGTTATGGGTATGTAGCATCTCACATTTCGCCAAGGTGTTTCTGGAAAATGAATTTGGCCACGCGTGTTCGCTGTATGATCGCTTGTGTTTCAACCGCTATGTGATGAGAAAGAAGCTGCTAGTTCGTACATTACGAAGCCAGTGCATTGCTTCAAATATATTCACCCAAAATAAATGGTAGCATTTTATTTCGCCAGATCACGTAGACTTGTTCATGCCTAAAACTCTTGCAGCTGTATCCGATGCAGCCTAACCCCAATCCTTCATTCTTAAAATGTATACTTGTATTTTTATAACGCAGGATGCTTTTCTTACAGATACATTCTTAAAGATTTGATATAATGTAGGTCTTAAAATTACATCAACTTATCTTCTTCACCCTTCAGACGTTGGACTGATAACAGACATCCATCAGCAAAGCCAGTCTCGATCAATCTTCTCTACAAATTAGAAGGGCTTTTCTGTTGTTCGATAATTTCTTAAATTAACTATATCAAACAAGCATATTCGTCAGTAATGAGATAATACATGTTAAATGCATTTTAAGTAGATTTTTGAAATGAAAGTAATGAAAGGAAGGATCAATTGTGGTTGTGTGAGTTATATACTGTTACGTGCCAGGCCTCTCGCAGTCCCTTCAGTATTTTTCGGAAGGGATAAGCGAGTCAATCCAGGAGCTCCCAGCCGGCCTCCTCCTGTTTTGTTCTCTTCGTCTGGTTTCCCCGTGCGCTTTCTGGAACGGAAAATGAGAATCTTTCCTCTCCAACCACATCGCGAATATTCCGGTACTCGTCACTGGATGCTAGCCACGAACAGTCGGTCATTTTTGGGGTACGGTAGTCGAAATGGGGCGGTTGCAGTGTTGGCTGTCGTCAGTATCCCACCTGTGTCAATGTACCTGAGCAGAGTACTGGCTACGTACTGCCTTGGAGTACTGTGTATGTACTACTATGGGCTGAGGACCGTCGTGAAGTCAGCGTGTGAAACAGTGTTACTGGTCGTTGTTGTGAGGAGTAACTGAACTGAAACAAGTTATTTCATTCCCCTCTTCAGGCAAGGAGGGGCGGGCCATCAGCTCTACTAAGGAGCTCTTAGGCCGTAGAGCGGGAAAATAATGGAAGAGTTAGAAACTGAAAAACTGAGGTGTGTGTCGTACACACCGGAAAAGGAAAAAAAGAGAATGAAGCCGGCGTAAGGGCACCATCACAACAAGCCGGGACCCAGGGCGAAGCCCCCCAAAGAACCCCGCGCAGGCAAACCCCCGCGAGCACAAGAGGGAAAGCAGAGGAGAATTTTATTAAGAGTAACGTATCTCGGGCACGCATTACAGAAAGAGATTGTTACAGTGAATATGTACAATAGTATTTACATAGAGTGTGGAGGGACGGGTAGGGTGGTGGTGGTGGTGGGGGGAGGTATAGGGAGAAGGACACGGGTAGGATTGGACAAGGAGATAATAGAGGTTAGTGGTGATGTTAGTGATGGAAGTGGCAAGGAGACGGAGAATTTCCAGGATAGAGAGAGGCGGGAGGCTGGAAGGAGGCGGCGGTTGGGTGGGTGGCGGTGGAGGGAGTGAACGAGAAAGAGTGGGGTGGGGAGGAGAGCGGACGGTGCGGGGAGGGGAACGAGAAGGCTCCACACGATAGGTTCGCCGGTGAAGATGAACGCCATCAGTAAGCAGGCGGTGGACGTCTTCATGGGAAGGAAGCTGAAGGCGAAACATATACGTCGGGCCTTGAGCGTTGAGGATGCGAAAAACTCGCCGTGCCGGAACGCCTGCCAGGTGAAGATCGTTCAAAAGGTCGTGTTCAGCAATAGCAGGGTCAACGCCACGAAGAACACAACTGAATGATGTAGGTTGGTGAGCAGCCGCGGGATCGCCAGACTCAGGTGGAGAGACCGGCTGAGCAGCTGTGGCGGTATCCATGAGCTCCGTAGGGGGCAGGGTGGGACTGTGAACGGTCGTAGAGAGGGACGAGGGGGGGGGGGGTAGACATGATTAGAGAAGGATGACTGAAGGTGAGAGTGGCAGTGGAAGAAGACGGGGAGAGATGAACAGAAGTAGTGACAATGGTAGTGGTGGTGGTGGTGGTGGTGGTGGTGGTGGAGGTAGTAGAAAGAGGAGGTGAGAAAGGAGGGACGGAAGGAGGAGTGGGGGGAGCCGTGACATCAAGAGGGAAGTCAGGATCGGAGGCCAGTTGTCGCAAAATATGGCCAGGAGTAGGAAGAGCTTGATACCCGCGATGAAAGAGCAGGAGGTCACCACGAAGGACGGCATAATATGCCAGTTGCGGGTCGCGAAAGAAGACCACAACATCCGGTGAAGGCTGGCCAGAGGAAGCATCCTGTAGACGTAGAACCACTCGAACATCGACCCCGGAGTTGCAAAGCCATTGACGAATTGCTTCAGGAGAGTATGCTGTGTCCACGTTCTTGACGAGACAGGAAGAAGCCATAGTGGGGAGGCGACAGCCAACAAGGCGTCTGCCCAATTGTGCTTGTTGTGGGCCGGTTGAGATGGCGAAGAGGTGAGCGCCACCCAACCGAAAAAATACGTGGACAGGCGGAGCACGAGATGTGTATGTGAGCGTGTGTGAGGAGTATTGTCTTGGTGGTTAACACTGTTTTGCTGTTGCTGTTCAGATGCCAGTGTTAAGTAGCTCACTGTGTTTGACTGTGTGAATTACTGGACTGCCTCTGGAGTCGAATCAAGGAATAGCTGTCGTGTGTTGTAGGGCTCAGCATCCCTTGTTCGTATCTGCACGCCTGTAGCTGGAGTGCTGGGTGACTGCACTTGCGAACGGAAGTGTAGGTAAAGCGAGCCTCTCGAATTATAGCCGCCTCAGGTAACACCAACGATTCGAACTACGTACTGTGTGAAGAGGATAGGCGGCAATTAGTGAGTGTGATCATTCATAGCTGAATATAATTTTGTGTGTGTATATGTTTGTTCATTTATCGGATCACCCTGACATAAATTAGAGCGATAAAATAGACGGTGATTTGTTCATAACAATAGAGTTGATAAGTAACATTTTACAATCACATGAATAGAACCAGCTTTTGGGTGGTTAGGCCGTGTACATTTTGCAGAGTGTCGCTCAGACGTGCCATTTGGGCTCATCAGCTGGAGGGGCGTGCCAATCGACCTAACTACCCAAAAAATGGTTCTATTCATGTGATTGTAAGATCTGCGGCCGTGTAAGCCATTTTTGATAAAGTGACATTTTTTTACATTATTTATGGAGCTAATTTTTTTTCTGAACTTCTAGTTTGAAAGAGTACTTGAATTTATTACATGTAAAGAACTAAAATGAACTAATTATTTATTAATAATATTACACACCATAGCTAATATTTCTTTTTTTAGCTTTAAGGCCACAATCGCAAACATGGTAGAGTGTATATACAGAGTGACCCAAAGCCCGTTAACATTTGACGAGGCAATTCTTCACGGAATATTGGAGGTAGCGAGGTAATAATTGACACACGTGATTGGCATGACATGGGGTTTTATCGACACCAAAATAAAGTACACAAAATGGCCAACAGGTGGCGATGGACAGCAACACGTCAGGTACAAATGCCCACTTATGCTTGACATGACATGGGGTTTTATTGACACCAACAACGAGTGTACAAACAGGCCAACAGATGGCGCTGGACAACAACTCGTCAGTGATGCCGCATGAGACCCTTGTGCGGTATAAAAGGAACTGTCGTGAGAGAGGGCGTCAGATGCGCTTGCAATCGTGGTACGTCATGCTTGGCCTCCCCGGTCCCCGGACCCCAATCCGTGTTATTATTGGTTGTGGGCTTACCTGAAGTCGCAAGTCCACCGCTATCGTCCGACCTCATTAGGGATGCTAAATGACAACATCCTACGGCAATTTCTCACCATACCTACGGATATTCTGTACAGTGCTGTTCACAACATTGTCCCTCGACTGCAGTTATTGTTGATGAATGACGGCCGACATGTTGAGTATGTGTTATAAAGAACATCGTCTTTGCTAAATTTCGATTGTTATGCTAATTAATGCTTGTGTAACGTATGAAGCGCCATCTGTTAGCCATTTTGTGTACTTCAGTTTGGTGTCAATAAAACCCATGCCATTCCAGTGTCGTGTGTAGGCCATATTACTGTAGTAGAAGCTCAATACATTTCAATCATTATATTGCTGACAGATAACCAACAATTAATTCAAATAAATAGAAAAAAGATAAACATGCATTGGAAATATGTTCCCACCGGTTACCATAACAACCGCCAAGCTCAATTCCGATCGAAGCTACTGGAGTCAGTTGACATACTTTTTAATATTGTCTCTTCTTTCCTCTTAAGGCACAAGTGAGGTATGTGAAGAGATAGATTAACCGTTATTTTCTGAGATGTCAGCGCAGAGATGACGTGGAATGATATTAGAAGACGGATAAGATTGAGTGAAGCTTTTAAAAATAGGAAAGAAGTTGGAATTCAAGACGAAAACTTGGGGGAAATATTAATTTATAGGAAGACGAATTAGGGATTGAAGTAATTTATCAAGGGAAATGTTCTATAATTTTGAAATCATTTAAGAAAAGACTAGGTAAACAATTCATAGGGAATCTTCAACCTTGGTGTCAGCCTAAATGCAGATCAGTGATGGTATTCATTGGTTATCAAGGGAAAAGAAAGAGAAATGCGTTACGGCCGAGAGTAGCCGTCGTGCTGAGCACACGACACCTCGTAATCTGCAGGCCTTCGGGCTGAGCAGCGGTCGCTTGGTAGGCCAAGGCCCTTCAAGGGCTGTAGTACCATGGGGTTTGGTTTGGTTTTGAAGTTTATGTATTTTCACCGGATACAATAAAAAGTTAGGCCTGCAACCTAAAATACGTTTGTAAAGTACGAGATGAATTACAATTTTCGCTATTAAATTTTAAGAGGTACTTTAGCAGCATGTCTAATATAATATACAGTTAACGTGGATAAGCTGTGGCTTGTGGTTGCTTGGATTTAAATTATCTGATGAACTCATGCTTACCGGGAATAACATCAGTTAGGTTATTTATTTGAAGGCATGCGGTACGTCTATTTGGTAGACACATTTGCATTATTGTTGTTGTAATTTAATCTTGGATAGTAAATAACTATGTCCCCAATCTTGATATTACTCCCTCGCCATTTAGAGGTTAGAGGCTAGCTATTATCACGGGACGCCTGGTAAGTTTTAAATACTATCTTCAAATTCAGCAAACAGGGAAATTCAAACAACACTACAACACTGAAAAATCAAGCAGTAAACTTGTTGAATTATGTAAATATATTACATTTTGCTGAATGAATAACAGGAATTTTACTTTCAAAGAAATGGAAAACTGACATTCCCATTCAACGAATTGTAAATCGTAAAATTTATACTTAAACCCTGAACTTTTGTAAATTATAACACAAAAATTATAACGTGTTAATTTTCTTTGAATGTATAAGAAATTAAAATTGGCTGTTTATATCGAGCGCAGTATAAATCAAACAGGAATATCTTGAAAATGTCGGTTTTCTTTGCGATTATAGCGTTTTTCTTAAATACCGTACCCCATTCCGCATTTTGCTGAGTATTGGAGGAGAGCTTCATGATGACAATCGAACAGACTGCTCCCTTCCCTGCAAAGTGCGTTCGCATTCTCCCTTCTCTGTGACGTATGCTTGCTACGTAAGCTGCCCGCATTTATGTCACGTCAGCCCGCCCGTACCGTGCTAGCCTCAGCGGGCGCCCAGCTGAGCTCCTCTGCTGTAGATTGACCTCTACTTCATCTCCATACAAAGTGCATGTCCACTTCCTTCGCAATTCTACCTACATTTTGTTGCATTAATTACTGCGCACACCCCAATAACGAACGTTGATTCCCAACAACTTTCAGCTCTACCATTCAAGCAACAACAACAACAACAACAACAACAAAACACCGCTATGTAGGTTTACTGTGCCTCATTACCATTATAAATCGAAGTGTATAAAACCAACGTTTTATCGTTGTCAGTAAAAACTCGTTGGTTGTGGCCGTCGGTTCAGAACGCCCCGGAATCGATTCCCGGCTGGATAGGTGATTTTAACTTCATCTGGTTAATTGCTCTAGCTCGGTAACTGGGTGATTGTGTTTGTCTGAATACACATATTCAAGTATATGACATTATCACACTACAAACAATCTCAGAAACACGGAATATCACAGTGAAAACATCCCTCCACTTAGTATTTGTGTCAGGAAAAGCACCCGATCATAAAACTGGGCTAAACAAATAAAAAGTGTAAATTCCAGGAAAGTTTATTATTTATTTATTTATTTATTTATTTATTTATTTATTTATTTACATCGCACCGACACAGATAGGTCTTATGGCGACGATGGGAGAGGAAAGGTCTAGGAGTGGTAAGGGAGTGGCCGTGGGCGTAATTAAGGTACAGCCACGGCATTTGTCTGGTGTAAAAGTGGAAAACTACGGAAAACCACCTTCAGGGCTGCCGACAGTGGGGTTCGAACCCACTACCTTCCGAATGCAAGCTCACAGCTGCGCGTCCCTAAAAGCACGGCCAACTCGCTCCAGGAAAATGAAAATGGCCCAGAAAGTATAATGATAAGAAGAATTGTCAAGAAAAGCTATAGCAAGCATTTTCTGATCGTGTAATGATATACCGTGTGGTCGGATACAACGTGAACTGGGCATATGAGCATTAGAGAGTTGGTCATGCTGATAAATAATTTACAAAAAAAGAATAATCGGTGTCTCGCACCGTTGCCATTTTATCAGCTGCTGAAGTAAGTCAACCACATCATTTTACGGGCGAATTCAATGGTCTTTGCAAGGCGGTGTTGCTAAATCTTGGAGTGATTTATGACCGGTATGAAAGCAGTAGTCCGCCTCTGTGGTGTAGTGGTTAGCGTGATTAGCTGCCACCCCCGGAGGCCCGGGTTCGATTCCCGACTTTACCACGAAATTTGAAAAGTGGTATGAGGGCTGGAACGGGGTCCACTCAGCCTCGGGAGGTCAACTGAGTAGAGGTGGGTTCGATTCCCACCTCAGCCATCCTGGAAGTGGTTTTCCGTGGTTTCCCACTTCTCCTCCAGGCGAATGCCGGGATGGTACCTAACTTAAGGCCACGGCCGCTTCCTTCCCTCTTCCTTGCCTAACCCTTCCAATCTTCCCATCCCTCCACAAGGCCCCTGTTCAGCATAGCAGGTGAGGCCGCCTGGGTGAGGTACTGGTTATACTCCCCAGTTGTATCCCCCGACCAAGAGTCTGAAGCTCCAGGACACTGCCCTTGAGGCGGTAGAGGTGGGATCCCTCGCTAAGTCCGAGGGAAAAACCGAACCTGGAGGGTAAACAGATGATGATGATGATGATGATTTTTTTATACGCAAGAGGCATAGAAAAGGTAAATTATTGGGATTTCATTGTCAGACATTTTTCTGCGCCAAGAATCTATTGTTTGTGTACAGCCGCCAGGAGCAACCTTCACTTGTCAGGTGAAAACGAATCTTACAGCGAAACGACTATTCACGTTTATGGCACATTCCCCAAGAAGGGAGACAGCCAATAAAAGAGAAAAAAGAATTTCTGTTTGAACACGTCGGGAAAGTTCGCAACTCAAATTATTCTACAATTGTGCGCTCATATATGTATTTTGCATATAAATAAATAAACAAAATAAAATAAATAATATAAAATTGAGAAAAAATCCCGACGCGTGGAGTCGAACCCACGGCCATCGAATTACTACTCCAAGCTCTTATCGCTACGCCTACTACTGTTTGGCGTGCGCACTAACGTAAGTGGCTTATACGGTGCGAGAGCCGCGTCAACATTTATATTTTTATTTTTATTTTCTATACGCTTGGCTGGAAGTGGTTTTCCGTGGTTTCCCACTTCTCCTCCAGGCGAATGCCGGGATGGTAGGGAATGCCCCCTTGTGAGTTTCAGACTGGCGACTAATGCTTGCCAGGTTGAACACGTGCAGGTTGCTTGCAAGGTCAAGACGTATGCGCGCGCCTCCCATACTATAGCTGCCGTAGCCCAGAGTACGAACACCTGACGTTCGGTCTCGGTTTATATGAGAGACCCTGTAGTTCTTCTTCTTCTTAATCTGGTTACCCCTCCAGGTTCGGTTTTTCCCTCGGGCAGTGTCCTGGAGCTTCAGACTCGGGGTCGGGAGATACAACTGGGGAGGATGACCAGTACCTCGCCCAGGCGGCCTCACCTGCTATGCTGAACAGGGGCCTTGCCGGGGGATGGGAAGATTGGAGGGGATAGACAAGGAAGAGGGAAGGAAGCGGCCGTGGCCTTAAGTTAGGTACCATCCCGGCATTTGCCTGGAGGAGAAGTGGGAAACCACGGAAAACCACTTCGAGAATGGCTGAGGTGGGAATCAAACCCACCTCTACTCAGTTGACTTCCCGAGGCTGAGTGGACCCCGTTCCAGCCCCCGTACCACTTTTTCAAATTTCGTGGCAGAGCCGGGAATTGAACCCGGGCCTCCGGGGGTGGCAGCTAATCACACTAACCACTACACCACAGAGGCGGGACCCTGTAGTTATGAGGATATTTAGGGGTTGTAGTAAAGAAGAGAGCATATAAGTCTCTAATGGCCTAATTAGAGTATGGTTCCAGTGTATGCGACCCACCCCAGGATTGCTTTATACGGGAACTGGAAAATGTACAAGAGAAGGCTTTACGATTTGTTCTTGGTAATTTCCTACAAAACAGCAGTGTTACGAAAATGTTGAAAAAATTGGGCTGGGAAGTCTGCTCGATTAAGCATTACTTTCCGTGCTGCGAGCGGAGATATGAAGTGGAAGGACATTAGAAGACGAATAAGATTGAGTAGAGATTTTCAAAGGAGGAAAGAAGATAAAATTGAAATTCAAGAGGCAAAACTGGGTTAATATTCAATTACAGAAAGAGTAATCGGGGATTCTAATAATTTATCAAAGGAAATGTTCGATAAATGTCAAAGTTCTTTGAAATCATTTAAGAGAAGATCAGGTAAATAACTGCTAGGGAATCTGCCACCTTGGCGTCAGCCCTAAATGCATGTCAGTGATGACTGATTGAACTTTCACTTGGTTCAATGCCATGTGCTGACAAGGCTGAGCTGCATGGACGATAATGGTATTCGTAAACAGATGTAATAATATTGTTCATTCGGGAGATAGTGTGTTCGAACCCTCCTGTCGCCACTCCCGAAGATGGTTTTCCGTGGTTTTCTATTATCACAGCAGGTAAATGCTGGAGCTGTAGCTTAATTAAGACCACGGCCGCGTCCTTCCCACTCCTAGCCGTTTCCTATCCCATCATCGCCATAAGACCTATCTGTGTCGGTGCGACGTAAAGCCAATTGTAAAAAAAAATAAAAAAAAATGATATTACTTTAACTCTTTGTAACATCTTTTAAGGTTTTTCGGATTCGCAGATATTTGTTCCGCAGGAGTTCTTTTCCGTTCCGGTAAATCTACTGATACGAGGCTTATGTACTTCAGCATCTTCAAATAGCATCCGACTTAGCTAGAATCGGACCTGATAACCTGGGCCTAGAAGGCCAGCGCTTCTACCATACCACTCGAAACGGTTCAAACAGACGGAAAAGTATGTTGGAAATGGGATAAAATAATATTGGTATGTTATTATGATGTAGGACCTAGTAGAAGAGGGAGTGAACTTAATATAAATTTTATAAATACTATGAGTGGGAGATGACTGAGCCGAGTAGCCAAGCGTGTTAACGCGCTGCTGCAAACTCTGAATTCGGCAGACGCATGGGTTCGAACTCCACCGACGGTTATCATGAGATTGGTGTCCGGCTCCATGGCTAACTGGTTAGCGTGCTGGCCTTTGGTCACAGGGGTCCCGGGTTCGATTCCCGGCAGGGTCGGGAATTTTAACCATCATTGGTTAATTTCGCTGGCACGGGAGCTGGGTTTATGTGTCATCTTCATCATAATTTCATCCTCATTACGACGCGCAGGTCGCCTATGGGTATCAAATCATAAGACCCGCATTTGGCGAGCCGAACATGTCCCTGGACACTCCCGGGAAAAGAAACATATGCCATTTCATTTCCCTAGTTTCACTTCTAGGCAAACGCCGGAACAGTTTCATTTCAAGGCCCACAGGCGATTCCTTCCACCTCCTTAGCCAATTTCATTCATCATCATGTCCGACTCGTTGGCTGTATGGTCAGCGTACTGACCTTCGGTTCAGAGGGTCCCGGTTCGATTCCCGGCCTGGTCGGGGATTTTAACCTTCATTGGTTTATTCCAGTAGCTCGTGGGTTGATTGTTTGTGCTGTCCCCAACACACTCACACATAACACTATCCTCCTTGGCAAATGACGCCCACCCTCATCGAAGGGTCTGCCTTACAAGGGCTGCACTCGGCTAGAAATAGCCAAACGGAATTATTATTATTCATCATTATTTTCATCTTCATTAGCTCCTTAACTGAGGCTGGCGTTAGAAAGGGAATCCCATAGTAAAAAACATGGCATAGAAATTAACCTCACCTCATCCTCGATCCCATGAGATGAACAAAATTGTTCAAGCCTTGAAATAATGTCATGTAATGGCGACAAAATGCTATGGCCAATGTACATAAGAAAAATTCAATGGACTAGTGATTTATTGGTCCAGGTATCGAGCTACTTTCGTTCGAACAGAAATAAAAATATTTATTGGTCCAGGGATCATGCTATTTTTCTGTTGTCCTCCATTTTGCTGTTTGAACTGGCCGCTCTAGTCATATGGACAAAGATAATGAGAATCCACAGACATAGCACTCCTATTCCACGGTGCTAGCCCTGGACCTGAAGAAAGTAACAAAAGACGGCACCAGCTGCGGAATACGATATAAACCAGTCCTGTCTACAAGCCTTAAGTATGTTTTTATATTTTAGTGCTAGTCACTATGAAAGCTGCCGTTCTGAGGTATTGAAAATTGCAGAATATTTTTTGTTACTTGTGCACATAACATAAATGTATATATTTTTTTTCTGGGGTATAGTGCGCATTGGTATCACCCAAATATCACTATAAAATTTGTCATAAATGGAACATAATAATTGCTTTTACACATAGCAAGTGAAAAATCTGCGGCAAATTAAGAAATATTTGATTCTTAAAGAATATTATGTATACGTACTTTACCACTTTACAAGTACATTTGGTGTTGCGCTCACAGTATGTCTTTTGTCTTACACTTTCAGCAATTTCGTTTGTGATATCTGTGTTCACTGAAGTTCTTTGCTTTCGTTTCATTGCTTCACTTGTCAATGACATCATTTCATGAATTGTATCGCGATATGCAATATTTAATAGGCGACAAAATGGTAATGGCCAATGTACATAAGAAAATTTCATTGGACTAGTGATTTATTGGTCCAGGGATCGAGCTACTTTCGTTCGAACAGAAATAAAAATATTTATTGGCCCAGGGATCATACTATTTTTCTGTTGACCTCCATTTTGCTGTTTGAACTGGCCGCTCTAGTCATATGGACAAAGATAATGAGAATCCACAGACATAGCACTCCCATTCCACGGTGCTAGTCCTGGACCTGAAGAAAGTAACAAAAGACGGCACCAGCAGCGGAGTACGACATAAACCAGTCCTGTCTACAAGCCTTAAGTATGTTTTCATATTTCTCAAATAACGACGGTATTTCTTAATTTGCCGCAGATTTTTCACTTGATATGTGTAAAAGCAATTATTCTATTCCATTTGTGACAAATTTTATAGTGATACTTGTGTGATACCAATGCGCATCGTACCCGATTTCCGGATATTTTTCAATAAATATGTCTCGTAAGTGTGCAGCGCGCCAGCTTCTCACCGCTGTATATCGTGGTTCAAATCCCGGTCACTCCATGTGAGATTTTTGCTGGACAAGGACAGGTTTTTCTCCGGGTACTCCGGTTTTTCAATCCAGCAACATTCTTCATTAACATTTAATTTCATCTGTCAGTCATTTACCGTTGCTCCAGAGGAGTGCGACAGGCTTCGGCAGCCGGTTATTTTCCTATCCTCTTTTTTTTACTAGTTGTTTTACGTCGCACCGACACAGATAGGTCTTACGTCGACGATGGAACAGGAAAGGACTAGGAGTGGGAAGGAAGCGGCCGTGGCCTTAATTAAGGTACAGCCCCAGCATTTGCCTGGTGTGAAAATGGGAAACCACGGAAAACCATTTTCAGGGCTGCCGACAGTGGGGTTCGAACCTACTATCTCCCGAATACTGGATACTGGCCGCACTTAAGCGACTGCAGCTATCGAGCTCTGTTTTCCTGTCCTCGGCGCTAAATGGGGCTTCATTCATTCCATTCCTCACCGGTTCAAATTACTGCAAACAGGCTGTGGATTTTAATTTTATGTCTCGTAAGTGTCAATGATCTTTTACAGTAAAAGTAGGACTGATCTTGTTATTCTTGGTATATTTAATGTGAGAAAAACACGATTAAATTGTGGTTGTGTTTCATCTTCTCGCCTGTCGTGGCCCTTTTCATCCTTTTGCTGACACCGCCGTTCTTTACTCCTTTACATTTATTCCTCTGATCAATATCAAGAAAGGATGGTTGCCCAGTCGTACTCGTGAAGTAATAATCATCACCACCACCAACAGCATCTATCACTTATGGCACAAAAGAGAAAATGTTCCCTGACTAACATAGTGGTAAGCCTGGTAACCAACACCCAATGATGTATAATTTCGAGATACGGAAGGGTTAGAAAATTAAAATGTGTTTGACTAAATTACCACAAAGTGTATCAACTGTCGAGAGAGATAAAATTCCATCTAATAATAATAATAATGCAATATATACCTCTTTCTTTCCTTCTTTCATAGGTAAAAACCCAGAAGATAATTGAATCGATTATTTCAGGAAGCAGTCAAGTACCAAAAAATGAAAAAATGAGTGAATTGCAGAATATGTTACTAGGAGGGTACACGCACATTTTGGTGCTGAAACCAGTCAAGAAACGTCCTCCTGTAATGATCAGGCATTACGCTGAATTTCGTATTTAGTTCAGAAACCAGTTAAGTGACATCACTTGGCTGGTTTCTGCAGTAAACTGCTGGCGCATTTTGTGATGTGCCGCACATTGCCGGTTGGCTCTGCTGTTCTGAATCCAGAATAACCAGCTGTCAGCTGTTTTTATTGTCATTGTTGTGTTTCTTGAATGGCACATTCGTAGTTTTCTGAACAACTGATTGAAAAAGTGTTTCACTTGTTTAGTGCAGTGTTTTCATAATAGTAGTGATAGCTTATGTCTGAATGTTCAGAAGACGAACCTGTATCAAGAAGGAAACAAGGAGTGGTAGACACACAAACTCACACGCATAATATTATTCGAAATGCCAGGATAAAAGGAGAAGGTTATCTTACTCAGGAAAGGAAATACCTGGTCTGAGCCCTACATTATTCTTTGTTATTGTTTGTTTTATGTGCCCATCAATGTCAAGAAGATACGTGACCTAAATGCCTTAAAACCTTACATGATAGGATAAAACAGTTTTATGACAGCATTTTACAATGGCCTACTACAGGGACAGAATATGGTGTGGAGTTTGTTAATGACGATTAATTACCTCCTGTCATAATAAGCAGGCATTGCTTATTTCATCCTTTTAATAATTATATTTGTAGTCTAAACGTGTTCAAATATTTTCTGTTTCCACAAATATGGAGTTTATGACAAAATCCTTTCAAAATTCAAGAATTATCCCACAAAAATATGTTTGAAACACTCGTTTATTTCAGAAACCAGTTAAGTGGAAAATGTTTCGGATTTTTTTACAGCAAAGTTAATAAGTATAAAATAGTTTTC
Source organism: Anabrus simplex (assembly GCF_040414725.1). Taxonomy (NCBI): domain Eukaryota; kingdom Metazoa; phylum Arthropoda; class Insecta; order Orthoptera; family Tettigoniidae; genus Anabrus; species Anabrus simplex. The sequence goes on along the minus strand of NC_090265.1, from coordinate 1,611,504,700 downwards.
CTTAGATAGAAAGTATTAAATGGTATAATACTTTCAAGCTAAAATATTAAATCCCCTACCATAACATTTTTTCTGTTGCTAGACAGTTTTTTCATTTTCCCGAAAATGGCAGACTTGGCGCTTGACTGGTTTCTGAAATAATCGATTCAATTATCATGTCTATCAATCAGAAGCCTGAATACATTAGTCTAAATAATGCAATTTATTCTTTATCACTTCTATTTGATCTCCTCTCTGCGTTCCATTCCTCTATACCCAAGTGGAGAATAATCCATCACCTCCTAGGGCCATCTCTCCTCCGGCGAACTCCGAACATGTCTATGCCACTGTAAAGATCACCTCTTAAATCGATCTATCACAGTTCAAATTTTAACTTTGAGAGTTGTTCCTTTCCTGACTCTATCAATGGGAGAGATGCACGAATACGTATTGTTATACAATCCATCTTAATATTTTATTCGACCGTTTGATCTTTCATCTTATATACGAACTTCTGCACCATACACTCTCTAAACAACATTACATATTATTATTTGCTTTATATCATGCCGAATATTATGCACATTTTATCTTTTTCTTTTTTTATTACAAGTTACTTTACGTCGCACCGACACAGACAGTTCTTACGACGACGATGTAAGAGGAAAGGGCTAAGAGGGGGAAGGGAGTGGCTGTGGCCTTAATTAAGGTACAGAATCGTGTAAAATGGGAAACCATGGAAAACCATCTTCCGGGCTGCCGACAGCGGGGTTCGAACCCAATATCTCACGAATGGTGGGTCACGGCTGCGTGTCCCTAACCGCACGGCCAGCTTGTTCGGTACACACACATTTTCTGTTCTGAAGTGACTGTTGTATTATGATGCACGCGTGTTATTCAGTTTGGGGTAATGACATTAACGATGAAAAATGAAATGGCGTATGACTTTCAGTGCCGGGAGTGTCCGAGGACATGTTCGACTCGCCAGGTGCCGGTCTTTCGATTTGACTCTCTCGGGCGACCTGCGCTTCATGATAAGGATGAAATGATGATGGAGACGACTCATACACCCAGCCACCGTCCCAGAGAGATTAACCAATGATGTTTAAAATTCCCGACCCTGCCGTGAATCGGACCCGGGATCCCTGCGACCAAAGGCCAGCACGCTAACCATTTAGCCATGGAACCGGACAAGAATGAAGAAGAAAATAATGGAAAGAATGGAAGAATGGAAGGTATTCCAGCTGCATTTAGGCGTTCTTACATCTTAAATAATTATGCGTTTAGAGAATATTAGGTTAGTCATTTACACGAAAAAGTGTCCTTTACACCATAGCGTTGTCATCATCATCATCATCATCATCTGTTTACCCTCCAGGTTCGGCTTTTCCCTCGGACTCAGCGAGGGATACCACCTCTACCGCCACAAGGGCAGTGTCCTGGAGCTTCAGACTCTTGGTCGGGGGATACAACTGGGGAGTATGACCAGTACCTCGCCCAGGCGGCCTCACCTGCTATGGTGAACAGAGGCCTTGTCGGGGGATGGGAAGATTGGAAGGGATAGGCAAGGATGAGGGAAGGAAGCGGCCGTGGCCTTAAGTTAGGTACCATCCCGGCATTCGCCTGGAGGAGAAGTGGGAAACCACGGAAAACCACTTCGAGGATGGCTGAGGTGGGAATCGAACCCACCTCTACTCAGTTGACCTCCCGAGGCTGAGTGAACCCCGTTCCAGCCCTCGTACCACTTTACAAATCTCGTGGCAGAGCCGGGAATCGAACCCGGGCCTCCGGGGGTGGCAGCTAAGCACGCTAACCACTACACCACAGAGGCGGACCCATAGCGTTGTAATGAGTGCAATTACGATTTATCGTTGCCGAAGTCCCGGACACAGAAAGAAATTCTTTTATTTATATTGAGTCGAGCGTGGTGTTTGTGGCAATCGTTTGGTGATATCGATAGTGTTATGATCTTTTCTCGCGAAAACGGCTATGACACTGTTGTGAAATTTTGCATGGCGATAGTGTGAGTGATCACTCCCCTCTCACCTTTTCCGCACCTCAAATTACCGCAACTCATCTCCTGGCCAGAGAGAGGGCGTCATCCCCTACGAAGCCCGCCGTACCCCTTCAGGGTACGAAATGAAAACATGCTAGTAGTAATGCTCAGCGGCGCACTTGCCACCAAGGTCCTGAGAAAGTGTGACAAACCAGCTAATGAGCTCAGTGCCACGCTGGGCGAAACGCTGGTCATTTTACTATTCGAAAGGCATAAGTAGTTTGAATACTTCCATTTACTGCTGTTAGCCACCCCACATTCAAAACCCCTTTCGACTCCTATGGTCAACACTTGTTCCCTTTGAATTTGGGAGGTCTAGGAAGTCTTTCATTTATGTTCTTCGTTGACTTTCCATTTCTATTATAAATAATAATAATAATAATAATGTCCGCCTCTGTGGTGTAGTGGTTAGCGTGATTAGCTGCCACCCCCGGAGGTCCGGGTTCGATTCCCGGCTCTGCCACGAAATTTGAAAAGTGGTACGAGGGCTGGAACGGGGTCCACTCAGCCTCGGGAGGTCAATTGAGTAGCGGTGGGTTCGATTCCCACCTCAGCCATCCTGGAAGTGGTTTTCCGTGGTTTCCCACTTCTCCTCCAGGCGAATGCCGGGATGGTACCTAACTTAAGGCCACGGCCGCTTCCTTCCCTCTTCCTTGCCTATCCCTTCCAATCTTCCCATCCCTCCACAAGGCCCCTGTTCAGCATAGCAGGTGAGGCCGCCTGGGCGAGGTACTGGTCATACTCCCCAGTTGTATCCCCCGACCAAGAGTCTGAAGCTCCAGGACACTGCCCTTGAGGCGGTAGAGGTGGGATCCCTCGCTAAGTCCGAGGGAAAAACCGAACCTGGAGGGTAAACAGATGATGATGATGATGATGATAATAATAATAATAATAATAATAATAATAATAATAATAATAATAATAATAATAATGTTAATGGCTTTACGTAACACAACTACTTTTCGATTTTTGGAGAAGCCGATGTGCCGAAATGTTGTCCCGCAGGAGTTTTTTTACGTGCCAGTAAATCTACCGACAGAAAGCTGACGTATTTGAGCACCTTAAAATACCACCGGACGGAGCCAGGGTCGAACCTGCCAAGTTGGAGTCAGAACGCCAGCGCCTCAGCCGTCTGAGCCACTCAGCCCGGCCTTCCGTTTCATTTGCTGATATCGTCATTCTTTGAAAAAATTGCATCTCTTCCCTTTTTCTTTCTAACTAGTGTTAAGAGGTGATGGTTGCCTAGTTGTGCTTTTCTTTAAATGCCGGGCTGAGTGGCTCAGACGGTTGAGGCGCTGGCCTTCTGACCCCAACTTGGCAGGTTTGATCCTAGTTCAGTACGGTGATACTTGAAGATGCTCAAATACGTCAGCCTCGTGTCGGTAGCTTTACTGGCAAGTTAATGAACTCTTGCGGAACTAAATTCTGACACCTCGACTTCTCCGAAGACCGTAAACTGTAGTTAATAGGACATAAGCCAATAACATTATTATTATTATTATTATTATTATTATTATTATTATTATTATTATTATTATTATTATTATTATCATCATCATCATCATCTGTTTACCCTCCAGGTTCGGCTTTTCCCTCGGACTCAGCGAGGGATCCCACCTCTACCGCCTCAAGGGCAGTGTCCTGGAGCTTCAGACTCTTGGTCGGGGGATACAACTGGGGAGAATGACCAGTACCTCGCCCAGGCGGCCTCACCTGCTATGCTGAACAGGGGCCTTGTGGAGGGATGGGAAGATTGGAAGGGACAGACAAGGAAGAGGGAAGGAAGCGGCCGTGGCCTTAAGTTAGGTACCATCCCGGCATTCGCCTGGAGGAGAAGTGGGAAACCACGGAAAACCACGTCGAGGATGGCTGAGGTGGGAATCGAACCCACCTCTACTCAGTTGACCTCCCGAGGCTGAGTGGACCCCGTTCCAGCCCTCGTACCACTTTTCAAATTTTCGTGGCAGAGCCGGGAATCGAACCCGGACCTCCGGGGGTGGCAGCTAATCACGCTAACCACTACACCACAGAGGCGGACATTATTATTATTATTATTATTATTATTATTATTATTATTATTATTATTATAAATAGTATTATCTTTAAATCTCTGGTCTAGATGTTACTTTTTCTGTTGACTAGGATGTTACAACTGAAGTTGAGGTCGCTGATTACAAACATAGGCCTACAGTCAGAAATTTTCCAAAACACAAAACACTTACAATAATTCATCATTTTCACGAGTTCCTGCAGAATTCTAATAGGAAGTACTATTCTTAACACATTTTTTTATTTTGCTAGTGGCTTTACGTCGCACCGACACAGCTAGGTCTTATGGCGACGATGGGATAGGAAGGGCCTAGGAGTTGGAAGGAAGCGGCCGTGGCCTTAATTAAGGTACAGCCCCAGCATTTGCCTGGTGTGAAAATAGGAAACCACGGATTACCATCTTCAGGACTGCCGACAGTGGGATTCGAACCCACTATCTCCCAGATGCAAACTCACAGACGCGCGCCCTTAACCGTACGGCCATCTCACCCGGTAAAAGGAGTTAAATAGTGACTGTTAATAGTGTTAAGGTTAATAGTGACTGACGTAATTAATTTGTACAGAGCACAGAAATTTCAGAAACACTATTTTAATTATGAAGAAATTTTATTTTCTTTGATTTTCTAGAGTATCTGGAATCGTCACGCTTTTTGTGATCCAACTGCATAGATATCTTCGATTCATGTTCTTCATATCTTGGTGGAAGCGCTCACCCTGCTCCCCACTTATAGCACCAAAACTTGAGCGAAAGACAACGCAGGAAGTGCATCTTAGCATTCATTTTTACTCCTAATCTCTGATGCGCTATCAGCTGAGACCTTTTCTCCGTTCCTTGGCCCACTGTCAGAGGTTTTCAACGCATATCATACACACTTCATGTGATGGCCTGCATTAGTCTTGGGCACAAAGTTCAACCGAAAAATATGAATAATTAGCTTTTGATAAAATGTCTGATACATTTTCTCTCAGCTTGGTATTGTATAACAGATATAAATACACCCGGGCGAGTTGGCCGTGCGCGTAGAGGCGCGCGGCTGTGAGCTTGCAACTGGGAGATCGTGGGTTCGAGCCACACTGTCGGCAGCGCTGAAGATGGTTTTCCGTGGTTTCCTATTTTCACACCAGGCAAATGCTGGGGCTGTACCTTAATTAAGGCCACGGCCGCTTCTTTCCAAATCCTAGGCTTTTCCTATCCCATCGTCGCCATAAGACCTATCTGTGTCGGTGCGACGTAAAGCAAAATAGCAAAAAGATATAAATACAGCATAATATATACTCTTTTACGCTTTCAACGAATGGCAGCCATATCTCAAAAGAATCTACAACGAATAAAAAAACACGAAGTTTCCATTTTTGAAACAACACAAATAAAAAACAATTTTGTAAACAAACAAAATGGCGCTGATTTATGGATTCAGCACACTAAAGTAACGTAGGAATATGCAAACCAAACCACACCAGTTGGTGCAACAGCCCCCAAATGGCCATGGCCTACCAAGCGACCGCTGCTCATCCCGAAGGCCTGCAGATTATGAGGTATCGTGTGGTCAGCACGACGAATCCTCTCGTTCGTTAATCTTGGCTTCCTAGACCGGTCCGCCATCTCACCATCAGATACCTCCTCAATTATAATCACGCAGACTGGGTGGATCTCAAGCAAGCCCTCAGATTCAGGTAAAGATCCCTGACCTGGCCGGGAATCGAACTCGGGGCTTCCGGGTAAGAAACAGGTGCGATATCCCTACTCCGCGAGGCCGGCTATAGGAAAATGCAACGGAGGAAAGTACACAGTCACCAGTTGTGGAAAACGCTGACATGATGGTGAAAAATTTATATGATTTATGGTTTCAATACTCTCGAATTACAGCCAGCAAAACTGGTGCAGAACAGAGTAATCACCATTCCCACGTCGCATGAATTCACATGTTTTCGACGATGGTGGAATGTTGAAAGGATAGTACTGAAATAATAGAGTGCAGTAGCATTGTAAGACCACTTTTTGTGTTCTTCACCTATAGCAGATGGTGTTCTCTTTTCATGATGTTTCCTGAATGTGGTAAAAGTTCATGTTTTCACTGTATCTTTACTTAAAGTAAATGCTTTTCTTTACGTGTGATGTTTATTAAAATATAGTAATATGGTAATACTTCTTGTTCTCAACTTTACTTACAGTCAATGATGTTTCTGAAATGTGTGGTAGTGTACCATTACTTTATGTTCCCAGTCGATCTTACAACGAACAGTGTCCCTTTGTTGCATGTTTGCTAAAACTGTAGTAGTGTAGTTCTCATAACAGGTGCAGCATAGAGATCAAAAGGCGAATAGCTTTTGCCAAACAGGTGTTTAGTAATAAGAGAAATATTTTGTTCAGTGCAAATTTAGATATAGGAATTAAGAAGAAATTTATGATTTATTTTGCATGGAGTATGCTAGTATAATCAGTGATCAGGACTGGAAACGACTGGAAGCATTTGAGATGTGGATATGGAGACTAATGCTTTGGATTAAACAGATTGAAAAGAGAGCAAACAAAAGCGTTCTGCAAGAAATTCAAGGGGAGATAGAACTGATGCTAACGATACAGAGAAGAGCTAAATTCACTGGCCACATCCTGCGACATAATACCTTTCCTACCAATCTGATAGAAGGGAAAACCACTGGGAAGGAAGGCCGAGGACGACCGAGGAAAAAAATCTCCAAGACTTGGCACAGAATCTTCTTTATGGTTCCTTCTATGAAATGAAACGAGTACTGAGGGCAGAGAACAATGGTTGCATAGACAAGGCATTGCATTTAGTCACTGATGATGAGTTCTCACTGTATATTTGCTTCCATTGCCTGCTGTCATTTCTTGATGGATACAGTACTTTTGCATCCATCTCTTGGCACAGGCCAGAGTAAAGTGTAGCTTCTACCGAAGTCCCAGTCAGCATCCATGGCTGTGACAACATGCTGCTGGGGTATGGGTAGTGCTGAGTAATGACATTCAGAGCACGACTAGTGCATCTGAGTGTTATGAAAGGTGCTGCTCATAGGATCAGTCGTGCTGCAATAGTACTTTCTGACCCAGTGAGGAAAGCAATGGCAAACCACCTCACTCCTCATCTTGCCTAGTACGCCTCATTTTGGTGCTGCCCTTGGTTTTGGGGTTTCCTTATAACTGCATAACCTTGAGGATCCAACCAGCCTCTGGGCTGATGACCTAACAGACAGATTTGCTTCCAGTAAATGATGGTTTTCACAAGTAATGTTTCTTGAAAGTATAGTAATGTAGTTATCACTGTTTCTTGAAAGTGAATTTACGTGGTATTACTTTCCGTTCTCCCTGTACATTCGGTTACATTATTATGCTTCTTGAAGTCCAGTAATCTGGTATTAGTTTCTGCTCTCACTGTACCTTTACTTAGAGTAGACAGTGATCTCTTCTTCTGATTTTCCTTAGTGTAGTAGGAAGGGATTACATTCTATCCTCACAGTGCCTTTGTTTTATACGATGTTCCGTAGGCCTACTTGTGTTTGATGCAGCTCTAGCCTTCCATGTCAACGACAGACCGACATCAACTACGCCCACATTAAGCTTCGCTTGTGATCCTATTCTGACACTTGGCCGTGTACAATAGCTTTTCATTAGTCCAACAGCTCATTAGTTCGATTCTCTGCTTCGTTGCACACTCTAAAACACTGCTCACTTGTTCCTCCTCCACTTAACCTAGATGAAGACATTTCTATCTCCCGTCTTACTTTCCATCTGTCTTAAATAGACGACTGATTCTTTTAATTGGCCCTTAGTAAAGCTGCAATATTAATTTAAAACTGAGAATTCTCTCAACATCGTACCGGCAAGATGTCTAGAAGCTCAGAGGAAATACTTTTATTAATTTTATATCACCCTAAACTGGTTTCTTTCTTTCTCTCCTTTTTTTCTTCTATTAGTATTACGTCACATTGAATCAGAAAATTATTATATCGACAATGGGATAGACAGGGCCAAGACTGGAACGGAAGCATCAGTAGCCTTGATTAAGGTTTGCCGGTGCAAAAATTGGAAATGACGAAAACCCATCTTCAGGGTTTCGAACCCACCACTTCCCAAATGTAAGTTAACGGCTACACATCACAAACCACGTAGCTGATTCCCTCGTTTTATAGATAATAAAGAGAATAATAATAATAATAATAATAATAATAATAATAATAATAATAATAATAACTAGCAAGCGTACCCGTGCTTCGCTACGGTATTCTACAATGCATACGCATATCGAAGTAATTTACTGAACATGCACTAAATATGATTGTTTTAAAATTGCATGTCTCTTAGCGTTATCCGAGAAACAGCATGGACAGGTCCCCATACGTTGTTTCCAATATAAAGTGTGGGTTGTGGAATTATGATGATAACGGCAGGCTCACTTGCCTACAGCTATTCACAATCGATTTGGGAAGTTTACATTATATTTTGAGGCCCCATTGCCTACTGCGCGATCAAAATCGATTTGGGGAGTTTTCGTTACAATGGCAGGCCTCCTTTCCAACTTCCAGAGAGATTACAGTTGATGAGTTTGCATTTTAATGGCAGAAAACATCCCTACAGCCAGTCAAATTTGAGTTGTGTAGTTATAATTATAATGAGATGCCCTCCTTCCTACTACCATCCAGCTTACTGCCAGTCACACCAAGTTAGTGAGTTTCCATTAAAATAGCAGACCACTATGCCTAATGCCAGTCACATTTCAGATGGGTACAATATTGCTTATATAGACGGGCACTCTTGCCCACAGCCAAACATAATCGAGTTGGGGGGTTTTGAACAAAATTACATGCTCCCTTGACTTCTGAAAGTTAAATCGAGAAGTGAATTATTCATTATAATAGTAGGTCCCCATTGCTAATGCCAGTTACACAGGAGTTGGAGAAGGATCCCATTCCTACTGCCAGTCAAAGTCGATGTGGGGAGAACTGATTACAATAGCAGACACACCATTTCTTCATCGCTAAAAATCGATATCAATGAATATATATACATCGCCATACGAAAGTATACGCATGTTTACAATATTGCAGACCTTCATTTACAGATTAACTGCTGCTAAGCGGTACGTTATATCGACAAACGGATTTACCATAAGACGCCGTATTTAGCGGCCTAAATGGCTGGTCCTATGATATTTTCTTGCATCTCATCTATTCATGGGTCAGATTGAGTTAGAAAAGTTGAATAGGGTGAAGTTTGGGTAAGATTATCTCACATTGCATTACTTTTCATATAATCATGTGACAGCTACAAACATGGAATTTGCCTCACATATGGTTACTGGGTGGGTCAAGGTTCGTGTAGAATTTGATGATTCTATCTTTACTACAAGTGACTCAAAGTATGAATTATGAGTGTAAAAAGTCCAAATTTACTTAAAATCGAGAAATAGAGACCAATTTAACGGATACAGATACGACAAAGAGTCATCACACCAAGGTTGTAGATCACTGAAAAATTTGAAGATCTTGGAAGTCTTCCGTCGGTTAGTAGCTAAAACATGTAATTTTGCCTAATTTTAATTTTCTAGTTCGTCTGGCAAATTGTGCCACAATCTTGATTTTGGGTGAGGGGGTAAAATAAAAGACCTTCAGGAAACTACAGCTAAAAAATATGCAGATTTTCATTATTACTCCATAAACGGATAGCTGTACGAAAATTTCGCCAAAATAGTCAATGCACAGACACACGGTCGTTACGATATAATTTATCTAGATAGATAAGGGATCTGCTCCACGTATAACACCTTTTGGGCTATGTCCGCTAGACTTAGCCTGAAAACCGACCTTTCATGTTATCCCCCTTATTAATCCTCCCGTTGAAAAAATGCACATGAGGAAAAGAAATTAGAAGTGGATTTCCAAACAGTTTGATCGATTTCCAGTCAGGTTGGTCTTGTACTTTATATATTGTGGGAGAGTAAAAATCACCATTTCGGTCCCCTATAAAACCCCAGTCCATACCGGGAATTTGAAATGGTATAAACCTTAAAACCTACCCTTGGAGGGGTGGATGCTAAATATAAAGTTTGGTTCAAATATCTCAGTAGTTTTTTCAAGTTGTAAGAAATACGCTTTACGCGCACCCGCTCTTGCGTTAAGTCTGGTGGAACTTGTACCGAAAAACGGTCCGTTAATGATATCTCCGTTATTAATCCTGGTATCGAAATGATGCACATGAGAAAAAGAGGTTAAGAAATTCATTTCCATTAAGGCAGGTAGATTTCCATTAAGTTTGGTTGTGTATATTTTGAGGGAGTGCAAAATCACGGTTTCGGTTTCGTATAAACCCCCAATTAGTTCAAGGATTTAGAAACAATATTTACCCTAAAACCTACCCAAGGACAGTTGGATTCTAATTATGAAGTTTGGTGGAAATATATCCAGTACTTTTCAAGTTATAGAAAGACAAACAGACAAACAGGCAAACAAACAAACAAACAAACAAACTAACTAACTAACTGACACCAAGGAAACCTACCCTTGGACAGATGTATGCTATATATAAAGTTTGGTTCAAATATCTTCAGTAGTTTTCAAGTTGTAAGAAATACGCTTTACACGCACCCGCTCTTGCGTTAAGTCCGCTGGGATTTGTACAGAAAAACGGTCCGTTAATGATATCTTCCTTATTAAATCCTGTTATCGAAATGATGCACATGAGAAAAAAAGGTTTAGAAATTAGTTTTCATTAAGGCAGGTAGATTTCCATAAGTTCGGTTGTGTATACTTTGAGGGAGTGCAAAATCACAGTTTCGGTTTCGTAAAAATCCCAACTCAGTACAGAGATTTAAAAACGATATTTGTGCCAAAACCTACCCAAGGACAGGTGGATTCTAAATATGAAGTTTGGTGGAAATATATCCAGTAGTTTTCAAGTTATAGAAGGACAGATAAACAGACAAACAGACAAACAAACAGACAAACAGACATCAAACCTAAAAATTATGGAGATGGTCATTATTACACCTGAAACGGGTAACTGTACGAAAATTTCACCAAAATAATCAATGTACAGACACACGGTCGTTACGATTTTATTTATATAGATAATAGCATTATTATTATTATTATTATTATTATTATTATTATTATTGTTGTTGTTGTTACTTAACGGAATATTAATATTCATGGTTTTCAAGAATGAGAATCATAATTAACTTATACCCTTACAGTACAGTTCCTGCTTTTTATTTAATTTCATTAAGCGTTTAAATTCCTAGGTTGGTTTTTACCCCGGACTCAGTCAGGAATCCCACCTCTACCGCCTCAAGGGCAGTGTCCCGGAGCGTGAGACATTTCGTCGAGAATAAAACTGGGAAAGAGGACCAGTACCTCGCCTTGGCGGCCTTCCTGCTATGCTGAACAGGGGCCTTGTGGGGAGATGGGAAGATTGGAAGTGTTAGACAAGAAAGAGGGAAGGAAGCGGGCGTGGCCTCAAGTTAGGTACCATCCTGGCATTTCGCATTTGCCTGGTGGAGAAGTAGAAACCCACTTCTAGGATGGCTGATGTGGGAATCAAACTCTCCTCTACTCTATTGACCTCCCGTGGCTGAGTGGATCCCGTTCCAATACTCGTACCACTTTTCAAATTTTGTAGCAGTTTTCACTTTTATTGACAAAAAGTGGAAATAAAAGTTAGTAAAATCATGGACGAAATAAAATAAAAATATAGAAAAAATACCGAAATAACTTTGAAAAAATGACGAAATTGGACAAGCATTTTAACCCCAAACAGGTGCCTTTAATTATCGTTCAATCGTTAAGTGGGTTACGTTGTAGACCAATACCGTGTAGAGCCACCTACCTCCCTGAGATATGCTTGAATACAACTGGTGATACACATCACCGAGGAATCCAACTTGTTTTGGGGCAGATTATCCCAGCTTCCAGTTGCTGAAAAATGTTAGCAGAAGGATCACAATGGTGGGCAAATGCTCTCTTCAGATTACGCCACGCATGTTCAGCACAGTTCATGTCCGCAGAATATGCCAGCCAGACCATTTGCTGTATGCAATACGACCCAAGGAGCTGATTGGTGACTATAGCTCGATGGGCACGAGCATTATCATTCATCAGCGTAAAGCCCTCGCCCAACATGGCAGCAAATCATGTAACTACAGGTTGGGAGATGATGTCTCAGTACAACAGACCAATCATGTTACGTCGACCAAACATACTCCTACCTCAAAACATGACGGAATCCCTTTGCTGCTGACGGCGGTCCAAGATGAAGGGTTCTTTCTATCTCTCACTTGATCGTCTCTGGACTCCAAAGCTCTTGTTGTATGAGAGCAAGCTTATGACTTCATTGGAAAAGAGCGTATGCTTCCACTGTTCCTGATGCCATGTTGTCCGCTTTACACGAGCTGCGTTGTGGTGTGGTAAAGATGAGCTTTCGGGGCAGGTCTCTCTGATAACAGTCCTCCATTGTGTAGCCGATTTTGTATTGCCTGATCTCACACATTCACTCCGATGGCCCTCCGAAATTCCTGACATTACAGGGCGGCAATAGCAGTGGGCCTACGACGTGCGAGTTGTTTTGCGAGGGTGTTCCGTTAGTTGTCGATCAGCAACCGTTTATGCATCTCTGAAGTTTTTTCAAACTCTGACTCACTCAAACACGAGTGGCGACAATCATTTGTTCCTATCCTTCTTGTAGCAATTTCAGAATTCGGATGAGGTCAGTAAAAGAACTTTCTTAATGAATTTCTATCTGTAAACTTCTTTCATTGCCATGAAATTCCTTATTTTGATATACAGTGTTCAAAATATCATGATTTCATACAGAGGTGGAGAAGTAATGTGTGTGCGAGAGAGAGAAAGACTAAGAGCGTGACACATGACTGGTCGGCCGCCCCGCCCCTACCTGCTTCCCGCCGCTCACTCCATGGTATGCGGTGCTTAAATGAGCAAATTTTGTCACCCCGAAACAGGTACTAAATACACAACTGGGCATCTACTTTTTATACGCCTGAATAAAGCATTTCTACTGAAGTCGTACCAAATTTCAATCACATTGGAGACTTACAGATGGAAGGGCTTCCTTGTTAGTCACGCTAATCCAAATCATGTTCGATAGTCCGATAGCAGGTATTTCTCGTGTCGGTCAGTTCAACAACATCACTTTTTGTAAGGTCGGTAGTGTATAGACAGTACGTGTAGGGGTAAGATAAATATGACAAGAGTACCTATTTCTTTAACGTATGTTCAAAATCCCCTCCGTTAGCATTGATACATGCTTCAAAATGCCGGGTGCGTTGATTTAACCTTGGAGTATTGCGTATGTATATATTGTTAGGTGCCAGGCCTGTGGTAGCCCCTTTCAGTGCTCCCTAGAAGGTTCTAGTGAATCAGCTGAACAGGTAGCTCGCAGCCGGCCTGGAGGGCATGGCTGGTATTTCCTTGTATTGTTCTCGTCGGCTGGCTTACCAGTGAGTTTCCTGGAGATTCAACGGGAATGTTCAACCTCTAGCCACCTCGCGAGTTTTCTGGTTCCCATCATCCGAGCTACAAAACGGGAGGCTAGCCGCGGACAGTCGGTCAGTGTTGGACTGCGCAGTTTGAGACTCACTGTGTTGGGGTTCGGTAACTGGGCTGAGGGCGACAGAGGTGTTGGCTGTCGCTAGTGTCCCACTGAGGTGTGGACGAGGAACTGTTGTTGTGGTGTCGGAGAATCTAGTGAGTAGGTGGGCTGGAGATTGTGTGTCGGAAGACTGTGTACTGAGAGCACTGTGTGTTTGTGTTTATTTCTGTGGACTGAGGATCGCCGTGAGTCAGCGAGAGGAGCCGCTATCGTGAGTATGAGGGTAAAGGGACCTGTGTTAATATTCGCTGTTGTGAGTATCGTCCTGCTGTCAAATACTGTTGAACTGTTGATGTTTAGTTGTTAAGTGCATTACTGGACTGTCTCTGGAGTCGACCAACGAACAGTCATCGTATGTTGAATGGCCCATAGCCCTGTGTTCAGATCCAGCAGTCTACACACAGTTGCTGTATGAGGTGACTGGACTTGGGGAAGTGAAAGTAAGGATTAACCGTCCGTAGGTATAGCAAGGGGCTGGACCGCCTGCTGTGCCGTAAGGAGGAGAGACTTGTAAATAGACAGCAATTAGTACGTGTGGCCATTCATGGTTAATTAGAATTGTGTGTGTGTATGTGTGTGTACATTTATTGGGTCATCCTGAAATAAATTAGAGTAATAAAACAGCGGAGTTTTAGTTTATTTGTAACAGTATCAGTGCTAACGGATGATATTAAAGTACTGTGTAGAGTTGTATAAAATGAGTTCTAACATGAAAATAAAGTGTTTCCAGACCCATGTCCATAAAACATATTTTCTCCCTCTACGTGTGAGAATATATCCGGAAAGTTCGGCCATACCTTTTTGTTACACCCTGTATACCCTTCGTAATGTATAATAGACGTACATACACGGAACAAAATAAAAAGTACACACTTATCCAGAATATGCAGAACTTTATTTTTTAACACTGTAATATTTTGTTTTCAACGAATTGTTTTGCTTATATGAAATATTGTTTCCATTTCATTTCCAAGCTAGTGTAAGTTGGCATTGCCATTGGAATATCTCGTAAATTAAAGGCGTTTCTTAATAATGATAATAATAAAATCCGCTCTGAGCACTGCATGTATCACTGAACATGCTGGAGGCATATAGTTTTGTTTGCACTATTTGATAGGATCTGTACTGATTTTCAATTAAATAATTGAAATTAGAAGTTAACGATTTGTTGACAGAATTAGTGACGGCAGAAGATTTCGACCTCGAGGCGAAGCCTTTGACGGCGTTACCACTCTGTTTCATGCAATGTCAATAGCAGAGAAAGATTTATACCGAAATGCAACACAACGAAATAATTCAACATTCTCTCATTTCTGTGTTCGTTAGCCTAATGCAACAGCTAATTGAGTTCAAACGTGGCTACTAATTACTGCATTGCATGGTTGCAAGGCAAGCTTTGATGATAATTTGAACTTCCAAATAATCAAAATGTTAATATCCAGCTCTGCAACACTACTTCTACCCCAAGCCTTATCATGTCGCTGTTAGATTAAGCGAGCATGTGCTCGTGATGATTTACGAACTTTAAGAGTTGCTTGTGAACTGTCTGCGATGGACTTGACTTTAATTCTTTAAGCAGGCGTTTTTCAGGATTCAACTAGGGTGTTGTTGGAATGGTATTTTGTAAATCAAACCACCAGTTACTCCTCTCAATCTCAGGCAAGAATAACTTTAGGACTAATATTTATCTCTGTAAAGTGGCGTAGTTCAGATAAGTGATTGAGGAAAATAAACACATATCTGAAATTTTGGACATCAGAGGTAAAGGATTATGGATGCAAAAACGACGATTTTTTGTTTTAATCGCATTTGACTTGTGTTGGTAATGTCTTCTTATGGGTACACTATTGTATGTGTTAGTTTGGCAGGAACGGAGATATGTTATGTGATACTATGATATATGGAAGAAGAACCCAGCGATAAACAATGGTAAATGATCAAACAACAGTTCAACCGTATGCCGTCTGTCGCACATTTTATCGTATTGGCTCCTACGATAGTTTACCCTGGTCATGACTGTCGATTCGACCTGCCTTACAGGTAGCAAAATACGCGCCTCAGCAGCTTCTTCCTGCACTCCTGTAAAGTTAGTGAAATGTCACTTAACGATAGTTTACGTCCGAGGTCCATAAATGTACCTCTATTTAGTGAACGTTCCTCTTGTTAGAGCTTTTTCCCCTTTTTTTTCCTTCTGCTATTTGTTTTACGTCTTGCCGACATCCACAGGTCTTATGGCGGCGATAGGATAGGACAGGCAAGGACTTGGAAGATGCGATCGTGGCCTTAATCAGCGTTGGGAAAAGTACAATAAAAAGTAATTGAGCCGAATTACAGTTATCTGAGGAATATTTTACTCAATTAAAATTAAAAAATAATTTTTAACAACTAATTAGTAAAATTAAAATTATTTCACCGAACGCCATTCTCAAGGAAATCGTAGATTAATTTCGCACGGGGCTGGAATGTTACCAAAGTTTGCTAAGAAAAAAATATTACTTCATTTTTCGTTTTTCTTTAGCATAGAGACATTAAGTTGCTACCAAAGTGAGACTAAACTTGATACCTACCTCGGAACATTATTTATCCTACCAGTGTTTACTTTGTAACGTTTCGTATTTCAAATCATTTGCCATTTACTTGATAAAATAATTGGTTCTTAAAATTCTCATCTCTAAGCCTCAACCACTTTCGGAAAAAGTATCGTTTTACATTTTCTGAAAAAGAAACGCTCCACAGGGACTCATGCAGGGATGATTTTCTTTTAATTTTAAGAACATCTCCAGCAGTGATGGATATTGTAAGGTAGGTCTGATATCGTTGGAAGTACTGCAGCAGTAAGCAAGTTCCTCATCCAGCACTGGTGCAGCCATTGGTTCTGCTGTAGTAGAATCGAGAAAGTAAATCAACTTTCAGTTTCCGCTTCCATGCGATATATATCGATTACAGTACTGTAAGGATTAAAATTTTATTTCAAGAAATAAATTACAAGTAAAATTTCGTTGCAAGTAATTCGATTACATTTGTTCAATTACTTCCCAGCTCCGGTCATAATTAAGGCAATGCTTACGGTTGGTATTTTTTATTTCCGTTTAAGAGTTTCTTATGATAGGCTGGCACGTTCTGTTCCTGTAAGTTTCTCATGATTAATGTACTAAGTGGAGTTGTACGAAATGGAACAGACAAGAGTAGGACTGGAAAGGAAACGTCCGTAGCCTTGATTAAGGTTTGCCTGATGTAAAAACCCTATCTTCAGGGCTTCGAACCAACCACTTCCCAAATACAAGTTAACGGCTAAGCGGGTAAGTATATTCAGGGCTGCCAGCAGTGGGGTTCGAACCCATTATCTCCCGAATGGAAGCTCACAGCTACGTGGTCGAAACCGCGTAGCCAACTCGCTCAAGTATTAGAGCCATTAACTGAGAGGTTTTTTTTTAGAATTTTCTTTACGTCGCATCGACACAGGTAGGTCTTATGGCGACGATGGGACAGGAAATGCCTTGGAGTGGGAAGGAAGCGACCGTGGCCTTAATTGAGGTACAGCCCCAGCATTTGCCTGGTGTGAAAATGGTAAACCACGGAAAACCATCTTCAGGGCTGCCGACAGTGGGGTTCGAACCCACTATCTCCCGGATGTAAGCTCACAGCTGCGCGACTTCTTCAGGTAAAATTGTAATCGTTAATTTCTAGTAATGGACATACATCGCACGGAAGCAGAATAGGGGACAAAATGAATATGATGAAGGTTACTTTTTCAGCTCAGCAACAGCAGAACCTGTAGCTTCTCCAGAACTTCGAAAAACATCATACTTATCCCAATAATATTCTTCCAATTAAACATAATTAAACATTAAACATAGTGCCACTGTAGAGCGTATTTTATTAAATGCAAATATGTACTTTCCGACAAAGAGGTTCGAGGCTTAGTAATGAGAATTTTAAGAACCAATTATTTTATTTGTAAAATAAATTACAAATCATTTGAATTGCTAAAAGTCATTTAACGAAAATAAAATTGATGGGAAAAGATAATTTCAGAAGTTGCAAGCTATTATGTTTAGTCTTACTTAGTGATGATAGTCACTTAATGTCTCTATGCAAATAAACACACACAAAATGAAGTAATATATTTTCCTTGCGAACTTTCGTATTATTGCAGCCCCATGAGAAAAAGAAAGAAAAGGTCAATGATTTTCTTAAGACTAGCGTTCTGCAAAGTATTTGTAATTTTACTGATTACTGGTTGAGAAAATTAATTTGTAATTGTCTTTTTCATATGTTCACCTTCCAAGGTCAGTTTTTCCTTCGGACTCAGCGAGGGATCCCACCTCAACCGCCTCGAGGGCAATGTCCTGGAGCTTCAAACTCTGAGTCGGGGTTACAACTAGGGAGGATGACAAGTATCTCGCCCAGGCGGCCTCACATGCTATGCTGAACACGGGCCTTGTGAGGGGATGGGAAGTTTGGAAGGGATAGACAAGGAAGAGGGAAGTAAGCGGCCATGACGTTAAGTTAGGTGCCATCCCGGCATTAGCCTGGAGGAGAACGGGGAAGCCAGGGAAAACCACTTCCAGGATGGATGAGGAAGGAATCGAACTCAGTTGACCTCCCGAGGCTGAGTGGACCCTGTTCCAGTCCTCGCACCACTTTTCAAATTTCGTGGCAGAGCCGGGAATCGAACCCGGGCCTCCGGGGTTGGCAGCTACTCACAATAACCACTACACCACAGAGGCGGACAATTTGTAATTGTAACTGTAATTCATACCAATTTATCTTTTCTTCTGCTATTCCCATCACTGAAATTAACAATCGGTAACATCTCATTTCAAACATTGATACAATGCCCTTAGCTAATATAAATGCGCAAATTTTGGCAACAATAATTTTGCATTTGTGTAGTTTGTTTCTGATATATGCACTAATGTTTCGCGTCCTCTGGCTGTAATTATATGTAGATAATTGAAATTTGAATGTGTCATGTGGTAATCTACACACCTAACCTGATACATAATTCTTCTCAATGATGCTTTCTATGTTATAATAATTATTATAATAATAATGATAATAACAATAATAATAGTAATAATAATAATAATAATAATACAATGTTAGTGGCTTTATGTTCCACTAACTACATTGACGGTTTTCGGAGACGCAGAGGTGCTAGAATTTAGTCCCGCAACCAGCCAGTAAATCTACCGACACTAAACTGACGTATTTGTGCACCCTCAAATACCACCAGACTGAGCCAAAATCGAACCTGATAAGCTGGGTTCAGAAGGCCAGCGCCTCAACCGTCTGAGCCACTCAGCACGGCCTATCTATGTTCTCATCATCACAGTCGACAGTTAAGTTACTGTCCATGGCATGGTACGTTTTGCCAATATGAAATGAGATACCTTCAATATCACCCTTTCAGATCAATAAATCACTGTGCAACTGAGATTTCTCTGCTGTCCACTTTGATGCAATTTCTTTGTTTCGATTTTCTGAAGCTAAAGACAAGTAAGTAATACTGTTCTGCATGTTCATGCCATTCATATTATCCACATTTTTTTTTAAACCTACAACCTGTTTTCCAGTCAATGACCGGGTCTGGGATGGAATGAATGAAGCCCCCACCTTGCGGCGGGGTTAGGAATCGTGCCGGCTGCCGAAGCCTGTCGCACTCCTCTGGGGCAATGATTAATCACTGACAGATGAAATGAAATGATATTGGAGAATGTTGCTGGAATGAAAGATGACAGGGAAAACCAGAGTACCCGGAGAAAAACCTGTCCCGCCTCCGCTTTGTCCGGCACAAATCTCACATGGAGTGACCGGGATTTGAACCACGGTATCCTGCGGTGAGAGGCCGGCGCACTGCCGCCTGAACCACGGAGGCTTACATTTTATTTAATAGTTACGAAATTTAAAGGTGTGTTTACAAAGAAAAATTTAATAAATTGCAGCTGATGGCAGACATCTGCTGAATTCTTTAATGTGTAGTAGAGTTCATGTATTATTACTATTATTATTATTATTATTATTATTATTATTATTATTATTATTATTATTATTATTATTATTATTATTATTATTATTATTATTCATAGCTTATGAACAGCAGAGACATTTCGGTGTACAGCTAAAACTTTCTCTAGTCAAACAGCTGATACATGACCTCTAACCCGTGACGTCGGGAGAGCCTATGCGCCTTATCACCAGTTTGAAAGGCCAAGTTTCTGGTGTTAGTACTGTATCATATTTGGTACCAACTTAGTGCTTCCATGATGCAACGATTGTACGATTAACCGAGCTCGATAGCTGCAGTCGCTTAAGTGCGGCCAGTATCCAGTATTCGGGAGATAGGTGGTTCGAACCCCACTGTCGGCAGCCCTGAAGATGGTTTTCCGTGGTTTCCCATTTTCACACCAGGCAAATGCTGGGGCTCTACCTCAATTAAGACCACGGCCGCTTCCTTCCCACTCCTAGCCCTTTCCTGTCTCATCGTCGCCATAAGACCTATCTGTGTCGGTGCGACGTAAAGCAAACTAGCAAAAAAAAAAAAAAAAGATTGTACGATTACATAAATATAGTCTTCAAAGAGCAGAGCCCATTCTGCAACTCTGAGACTCATATTGTGGATCGTCTTCTAGAAAGTTGTATAATGTATTAAGATCTTCAGGGTGCTTATCTGAGGCGGTTAAGACGCACTCGGTCCATCCGGAAGGATAGGAGTTCGATTTCTCATAAAAAAAAGTCGGAACATTTAGGAACGAGAAGTCAATCTTTGAAGTGGCACATTACAATGCGATTCACTCAACCTATAACAAAAATAGAATCAGGAAATTCCTGGAGCAGTCTTTCCTATTTAATACTGAGGTTAAGGATAATGGAAGTCCATTCTTCCAAGGGCATTCAATCCCGAGGTGGCTTTGCTGGGTTTTTCTTTTCTTTTTTTGGCTTCACATTATTGTAAATTATTTTCATTGTAAGCAAATCCATTATATTCGACATTATTTTATACATTTTTTTCAGACACGGTCTCTACGTTCGTCTTGAAGAAAGAAGATTAATTTGACTTAATTCAACAAGCTTGTGGATGCACAAGTTTATTTATAAGTCCGCTAAACTAGGCAGATCTTCGGAACAAGTTCGCTCTGGAGCAAAGGTAACCAGCGGGACGTGACTTGACTGATACTAGACGACCGTCCATCATTGCACACACAGCATCAGACTGAGTCAATACGCGGCGCGTCTGGGCTCGGCGTCGACTAAAGTGGATAGCTACCTATCGCCAGTCAGCGAGGAATTGCAGGATATGAAAATCAGCCTCGATTGGTATTCTGTTAAGCGTGGCGTTTACTTGTAATCATTTGGTTTACTTAACCTCTTTCAGCCTGATGTTTCTGTTTTTATACTTTTATTTTTACAATTTGCTTTACGTCGGACCGGCACAGATAGCTATCTTATGGCGACGATGGGATAGGAAAGGCCTAGGAGTGAGAAGGAATCGACCGTGGTCTTGATTAATCTACAGCTCCCAGTATTTGTCTGGTGCAAAAATGGGAAACAACAGAAAACCACCTTCAAGGATGCCGACAGTCGAGTTCGAACCAACTATCTCTCGAATGCAACCTGACGCAAACCACACAGCCATTCGCTCGATCAGCCTGATGTAGGTTTGCCAGAACTTCCGTATTCCTGTATTTTTACCTTAATTTTTAAGTCTCTCGTCCCCTGTCTCTATATAAAAATTAATCTTTTCATGCGTTGGAAATTACGCGCAGATTATTGTGTGTGTGAATATCCGGTTCCGATAAGACTTTTGTGAGAAGCTTTCTTCGCTTTTTTATATAGTTGTAACACATGTAATAATCTAAAATCATCATGGGTGCAGAAAAAAGTGAAATGAGTTTGTGTACGCAGTTTAGAGAAACTGTTCTGGTTTATTATGAACAATCCAGGTTCAAATGTTTATAATAGTGTCTTTTTTCAATGAACCACAAAGGGACAGATGCAGAACATAAGAGTTTTGACTTGAGAGTTTAGTAATTTCACTTCTTCTTTAAAAGAGTTTTTTAACTTTCTGAAATCCAACCCAAGTTTCTTTCGAAATTATTTTCCCTACACCTGTGGGGTCTTGCGTGCGAAGTGTGTCACATGTATGGATTTTCCCTCTTTTATGACTGGATGCCCTTCCTGAAGCTATATGCAGGGATGTAATCACTATTGCGTGTTTCTGTGGTTGTTGGTGGAGTATTTTTTAAATGTAAAGCAAGATGTGTTGGGACAAGCAAAAACTCCCAGTGCCCGAACTAGGAGAATTAATTTGAAGCGATTAAAATCGTGAATCTAACCCAAGGCCCCTCTGAACTGAAGGCTTCAACGCTGATCATTCAGCCAAGTAGTCGGAGAGATTTTGTTCGAAATATTTTTTAATATATCTGTACTGTTGAAAAGTGTATTTACTATAGTTTCTTGAAGTCGTGTCAGAATAGTTTTCTGGCCTTTCAAATCTCCCTTATTTTATATTGTGACAGTCTCCCATACTTTCAACTTTTAAATCTGGCAGTCTCTTATTTTCTTATTTAAAATCTGGCAACCTTAACTTGATATATTATTTATATGGGATACACTGGGTAATTTCATCCTTTCCAAAAATTTTGAGGCGTCAACAGGTTTGGGTATGTGGAATCACGTGTTATGAAGATGCCATATGATTGCCATCATTCTTTGTGTTCGTCCTCTCCTGTGGTGACATGTAGGGTGGCTATTGTTCTTAAAAGTACGAAATAAAGTATATTAACAAATACAATGTGTTGTACGTCGCACCGATACAGATACTGTATGTCTTATGGCGACGATGGGATAGGAAACAGCTAAGAGTGGGAAGAAAGCGACCATGCTATTAATTAAGGTACAGCCCCGGCATTTGACAGGTATGAAAATGGGAAACCACGGAAAAACCATCTTCAGGGCTATTGGCAGTAACCCAAAATTTATAAATAAATCACATGGTAGAAGAGAAATATCCTCTAAATAAAATTAGAGTTTATTGCCTCTAACTGCAAATTCATTGACATAAAATACGACTTTCGTTTCGTTCGTCTTCTCTGCCCTGCATAGAATTTCGAGCATCACACGAGAATGTATAGAAGCATTGTTTGGCTTCATAACTTTGCAAATATGGTAATAATAATAATAATAAGAAGAAGAAGAAGAAGAAGAATCCATTTAAATAAAGCAACCTTTTACCCTTGTTGATTCGTTCTAAAACGGCTCCAAACGCCAAACAGAAGCATCATTTTCGAGACAATAGTCTCACTTGTTAGAGCGTGTGCGAAGATCTGATAATATTTTCGGCTGTTTTCTATGCTGCAGATAACTTATTTCGGAAAGAGATGGGCGTATGTTTAAAGACATTGCCAGATTTCGTCGTGATTACGAAGGACATTTATTGAATGATCGACAGAGTGACTTTAATCCAGTTCTCTTCTGGGTTATCCATATGGAATTGTATGCATCTTGTTTCAATCCTCACACCGAGATTGAAAATCCACAGCCTGTTTCCAGTCATTAAACCGCCTTAGGGAATGAATGAATGAATTATTTAATTAATTAATTAATTAATTAATTAATGAAGTGGTGAGGATAGGAATTTTGCCAGTTGCCGAAGGCTGTCGTACTCCTCTGGGGCGATGATTAATGACCGACAGATGAAATGATATTGGAGAGTGTTGTTGGAATGAAAGATGACAGGGAAAACCAGAGTGCCCGGAGAAAAACCTGTCCCACCTCCGTTTTGTCTACCACAAATCTCACATGGAGTGACCGGGGTTTGAACCAAGGAACCCAGCGGCGAGAGGCCTAAGCGATGGAGGCTCACTCGAATCGACATTAAGGCCATATTTTAACAGTTTTTAACGCCGCACGAATCTATCAGTCATTAATAAATCACTTTGGGTGTGGCGACCCCATCGTACTAACAGCCTATATCTGCTTCATTAATTACATTCCTGACCCGGTCAATGACTGGAAAACAGGTTGTAAGTTTTCATTTTTCATTTTTAACGTCGCACGAATACGCCGAAGGTTTAAGGTGATGCACGGATAGTAATGGGCTAGGATTGGGAAGGTAGAGGCCATGGCTTTAACAAAGGTAAAGCCCGAGAACTTGTCACGGGAAACCATCTTGAGGTCTGCCGACAGTGGGATATGAACCTACCATCTTCTGAGTGCAAGCTCACATTTACGCGACCCAGTCAAATCCGGAGCAAATGAACTGGAAGCTAGGAGAGAGAACTTACGTTGGTGGCTGCCTCGGTCAGTTTTTCTGTCCTTGACTTTTCCCAGTCATCTGGGACAGACACTAACATAGATTAAGCCTATTTTGACGGCGAGATGCCCTTCTTGATGCCAGCTTCTGCGAGGGGATGGAATCGCTATTGCGTGTTTTTTACGGTAGTTGGGAGTGTGATGCCTTGAAACGTTGATAAAGATGTGTAATGAGACGGCCAGGCTGAGTATCTCAGGCGGCAGAACGCTGGCCTTCAGAGCTCAAGTTGACGGTTTCGATTCCGGCTCAGCCAGGTGATATTTGAAGGTGCTGAAATATGTCAACCTCGTATAGCTAGATTTAAGGGCACGGTAAAGAAGTCCTGCGGGACAATATTCCGGCACGTCGACTTCCCCCAAAACTGCGAAAGTAATTAATGGAATATAAAATTATTATTATTATTATTGTTATTATTATTATTATTATTATTATTATTATTATTATTATTATTATTATTATTATTATTATTATTATTATTATTATTATTATTATTATTATTATTATTATGCTTCGCCGACTATAGACCATGTTATTTTAACCGTTTGCAACCTTGAGCTTACTTCTTCGCCAGTATTCCCGCATACGCCTTCTGTGAACCTCTTCTCTTTCATCAGTTCACTTCACCTGTTTTGAATTTCGGCTTTTCTTGAAACTGCTGGTATGCTCGAACTCTCTTCTGAAGAGGAAAATGTTCCTGGATGTCTTCCTGTATGATCCCTATTTCTTGAAGGTTTTTTCAACTTCGGTGAACCAGGATCCGTTGGTTTTTTTGCTTACAATATGGGGAAAGGTCCGGTTGGTCAGTCTCATACGTGTTATGTGGCCATAAAAATTAATTCTCCGGTTTCGAATGGTGTCCCTTATCCCATCCACATGTAGGTAGAGTTCGTTGTTATACCGTCTCCTGTACTCACCATTTTCTCTGATTGGTCGCAGTATTTCTCAGGATTTTCCTTTCTTTGTTCTTTCTTTCTCTTCCCTCTTCTTCTTCTAATGATTATTGCAGTAATACGATCGCAGATACCCAGTCCCTGAGCCAGAAGAATTAACTGCATGCAGCTAAATTTCATGGCCCCGGAATCGAAACCGTAACCCTCTGACTAAGGAGCCAAGGAATAAACGATTAACCCGATCAATTCGTGAAATTAATTTAATAGAATTTCACAAGCATATTTTTTTTATTCTTTCTTAATCCGTTTACTCTCCATGGTTGGTTTTTCCTCTGGCTCAGGAGGGATCCCACCTCTACCGTCTCAAGGGCAATGTCCTGGAGCAAGAGACTTGTGTACAACTGTGGAGGAGGACCAGTACCTCGCCCAGGTTGCCTCACGTGTTAGCTTACGTATTTTCTTTTTTAAATATTGGATTTCGATCTTATCGACCATGCGGCCAGCTACAATTTTTATTTTTTTAAATTATAATTATGAATTAACTTGATGAATTGAACGTTTGAGACGAGCACAAACGCCCAACCCCCGAGCCAGAGAAATTAACCTGACGAGGTTATATCCCCGACCCGCCGCAAAATCGAACACGTCCCCTCCCCACCCCTACCCAACAACCGAAAGTCACTACATCAACCATTCTGCCACGGAGCTGTATTTTACTTAGATACACCCTTCGTCAGCCACGTGGAGTAGGGGTAGCGTGTTTGCCTCTTATCCAGAGGACATGGGTGCCATCTCCAGTCAATCTATGTTTCTCTCAGTCTCATGAGACGAACTGAGGAGCTGACTGGTATGAGAGGCAGAAGATTCCGTCAAGAAAGACAGGAATACGGCTGAGGGTGTCGTCAGGCTAACCACGTGACACTCTAGTATCTGCTGAACATCCGAGTGAGGAACAGTTGTTGTTCTGGCACGCCAAGGCCCTTGATAATCTGTATGTGTAACACAGAGGTTAAAAATGGCCAAATATAATACATTCTGCTGTATATACATAGGTATTGCTAGAGTTCTTCGGAAACCACTTATAATATTAAGACAATGGAGGACTGAAAAGAAATAATTTACAATAGCATGAGTATTTATGAAAGGTCCCAATCAGGGATAATTATAATTCGGATAATTATTTGGGTAGGGGCATAATTAACATGAATACAGGCGTGTGAAATGAGGAACACTATTAATGCAAACATTTCTAAGTAATGAAAATATTCACAAAGTGAAAAAACGGAACAATTCCCCTAGTGCACCGTCACTGCATTGTCCTACATAGGAGGCTTGCAGTGGTGTCTCAACGGTGCACTAGTGCCATCGCCTTGGAAAGGTGTAGCATTCCAACTAATGAGCCCGCTGTTCATTGGGGCGAAATGCTGGTAATTTCACGATTGAAAAGGCCTAATGTTTTTAATAATAGATCATTTTTCCCAAATAAATTTTTGAATGATTTTTATGTACGGAGTTTTGAATAATATTCACAAGTAAACAGGAAAATATAACTTAATATACAAATAAACGTTTTGAAGGAATGCTTTATTTATTTATTTATTTATTTATTTATTTATTTATTTATTTATTTATTTATTTATTTATTTATTTATTTATTTATTTATTTATTAAGTGGCGAAGTTAGGGCTCTTGGCCCTCTCTTACACTTAACCACATACAATTTTTTTATTTTTACCGTATTAATCTAAAGTATCATTGTAATCAATTACTGTTATTGAGATATGTATGTCAGATAAGGAATTACAATAATACAATTAATTAAGGTTACTACTGATGAAAAATTATAGGATAAATAGAGAGTGGATAATAACAAAAAAATATATCAACTTATAACCTAAAGAATATATCTACAACTAGCTTAAAGAAAAACTTATTCAAATATAAGGCTAAAATAAATTAACTAGTATGTTACGATCTGGGAGTGTACTAAAATGAATGTTACTATGTAGTCTATTTCTATGAACAGTCTATAGCCTTAAATGAGAGTAGTAAGAACGTAAATGGGATAGCCTAAGAACTTAAATCTAGTACGTCATTTTTGGTTTCATTCACACGTCATTCACTCTTACATTCATTCGAATCAACTGTATGTACTCTGGAGGAATTTACGGTAGGCTGTTTTAAATGTCCTAGACGAGCAAGACTTTTTAGTATCATCCGGGATCGTATTCCATAACCTCGTACCGGAGACCAGAAATGAATGGCTGTAGGTATTCGTTCGATGCGGTGCTATTTCAAGTAGTGATCCGGAACGAGTGTTAATTTCGTGGAACGAAGAAAGAAGCCTAAAATTGGACGACAGGTAGCTGGGGCTGTTTGAAGAAAGCAACTGATAGACAAGGGTCATTTGGTGCATTTATCTACGGTCATTTAAACGTAGCCATCCTAACTTTTTGTAGCATGGTGTTATATGAGCATCATGTCGGAGCTGGAAGGCATATCGAATGCAAGAGTTCTGTACACGTTGTATCTATGTTGCTTGTTCACAGGTTACATCAGTCAATAAACTGTCACAGTAGTCAAAGATTGGAAATAGAAGTGTTTGTATGAGTTTTAATTTAAGGTCCAGTGGGAGAACATTTTTATGACGCTTCAAAGGATAAATAGATGCGTGTACTTTTCTGCACACATTAGTTATATGCTCATTCCAGGTCAGAGTCTCATTTAAGGTGACCCCGAGGTTTGTAACAATCTTCGAGTAAGGCACTTCGGTATCATCAGTGGTAATTGGAGGAGGATTGTGACTACTATTTAGAGCACATCGTAATTTCTTGTGTCCAATTATTATGCTTTGGGTCTTTCGTGGGTTGATGAGTAAGGCGTTGTTCCTGGCATACGTTGTGAGTCGTTGTAGGTCTGTATTCATATGCTAATACTGAGCCATATACACCGCTCACGAGAGATTCGGCTTACTCTGTCATCTAGTAAAACGGAACGTCGAAATTGACGAGCAGACAGCCATATGGCGTCAAATTGAAACGTTTGTAAATTGTAGCTAAGGCCAGACGATTATTATTATTATTATTATTATCATCAAGGTACGAATGTTAAGGAAAATCATATTTCTTTCCTGAGCACATTTCACACGAATTGTGGAAAATAAGGATGAATGACGGGTCCCTGACCCCATTTACAGCAATTTTATGTTACATATACATGCATATCTCGGCCACTTTTATTGTTTAGGTCATATTTTGCTTATTTTAGTGATATGGGGTTATATTTGATTATATTTTAAGCATTTTTGTTCAAATTTAGGCGTCGCTTTTAACAAGGTACATGTTATCTGCGTCGAGTTCCAAACACAAGATTTCCAAATACTGTAGTACAGTAGATGTATTTTTTTTCTTTTCCCGAAACGGATAGGTAGCAGGTTTACAAGGCATGGATGTTCGTCTCGTTCGCTGAATGGTCAGCGTACTGACCTTCGGTTCGATTCCCTGCCGGGTCGGGGATTTTAACCTTCATTGGTTAATTCCAATGGCCCGGGGGCTGGGTGTTGCTACCCAGCTACTCGCTACTTGCTACCCATCCCTAAATTGAAGTCATAGTTCACTATTTAGGTCATATTTAGCTAGATTTTAGGGCTTATTTGCTTGCCTATTTTGTATTTCTTTAGGTCCTAAACCTCCGAACCCTTCTTCTTCCCCTTCTTAATATCTTCTATAATCATAATCCTTTTACCCTCCAGGGTCGGTTTCTCCCTCGGACTCAGCGAGGGATCCCACCTCTACCGCCAGGGCAGTGTCCTGGAGCGTGAGACATTGGGTCGGAGGATACAACTGGGGAGAATGGCCAGTACCTCACCCAGGTGGCCTCTCCTGCTATGCTGAACAGGGGCCTTGTGGGGGGGATGGAAAGATTGGAAGGGATAGACAAGAAAGAGGGAGGCAAGTGGCCGCGGCCTTAATTTAGGAACCATCCCGATATTTGCCTGGAGGAGGAGAAGTGGGAAACCACGGAAAACCATTTCCAGGATGGTTCAGGTTGAAATCGAAACCACCTCTACTCATTTGACCTCCCGAGGTTGAGTGGACCCCGTTCCAGCCCTCGTACCACGTTTCAAATTTCGTGGCAGAGCCGGGAATCGAATCCGATCCTCCGGGGGTGGCAGCTAATCACACTAACCACTACACCACAGAGGCGGACATTATTATCATTAATGTTATTATTATAAATTGTCCCTGAGGTGTGTTTCATCGTCATGGAAAACCGTTGACTTGAATACAGTGGAGACGCAGTGGCGTATGCTGGGATCAAGACGTGGGCTATCGCTAGACCACTAGACGTACAGTATGTTACCCCTTTTCGATAGTTGGTTTAGCGAAGTTCAAGCCCTAAGCGTTCTGAGCTGCAGGTAATAGCCAACGGAGTAGTCTGGTGCTGTTCCACAACCTACTGCCTTGCCCTCTGCCATTGTTAATAATCAACACCTGATCAGTGGAGACAGTAGCATAAGGCTTAGCAAATTAAAGTTCGGCTTTGTGGCGAAATGGATAGAATGCTTGCCTTTGGTCGATGGGCCCGGATCAATTCTTAGAATCAACCCCCTTGTACTCTTAATTCCCCTGGCTTTGGAACTTGGTAACTAGGTGTTTATCACGTGTTTTCACGTGTTCGCTATTCATTTTATCCTCGTCAGGTCACCGCAAAGCCTATACAGATTCCATGCACCATTATTATTATTATTATTATTATTATTATTATTATTATTATTATTATTATTATTATTATTAAATTACAATTTTGAATTTTACAGCATTACCAAAAGTCGTAACCATCGTTCACTAGTTTATTAGCTTCCTCTGGAGATCAGTGGTGTTGTCCGACCCACGGTCACAGGTTCGATTCCAACGAACCAAAGAGAACACAACCTAAAAGATTGCTTTTCACTCTAGCATATCTACCTATAAAAAGAAAACTATATCACTCCTCTAACAGTAGCTCTGCAGTGTCTTCCTACAAGGCTGTAAAAACAAAAGGGAGTGAAATACCAGCACTCCGTTATCCGTATAATGAAGTCAGAAGTGTGAGGTGAGGAGGTATACTACCTACTTAATTCAATGCATTCGTGCATGCGCGATGTAGATGAGGAACGCATGTATCAATTCGGAAAATTCCGGAGAACTTCCAGTCTTTGAGCTATCTCTCCTTCGTTAGAGGTGGTGATCTGACGAACCGGTCCCCGCATCTATCGGTCATTCAGTTGCAAGCCGTGCTAGTTTAGGCGGGGAGAGAGAGACGAGTGCCTGGGTGCAATATCTTTCTCCGATGCCTTGCACTCAGAAATACGAGCGACGTTTTATTGCGTTCAAGTTTTTGTTATTTGCTTAACGTCGCACCGACACAGATAGGTCTGATGGCGACGATGGTATAGGAAAGACCTAGAAGTGGGAAGGAAGCGGCCGTGGCCTTAATTAAGGTACAACCCCAGCATTTTCCTGGTGTAAAAATGGGAACCACGGAAAACCATCTTCAGGGCTGCCGACAGTGGGATTCGAACCGACTATCTCCCGGATACGAGCTCACAGCTGCGCGACCCTAACCGCACGGCCACCTCGCCCGGTCGTTCAAGTTTTGTAAATGGAACAATGCGCCAGATGCGTACAATATAATGTTCTTTAGATTTCCATCGTTCACATTTGAGGTTAGGGCTTCACCGATAGCCTTGGTAGCCCACAGTATACTCCACTGGTGGAGAGGATTATCTTTGTCCGCAATTGTACAGCTACTGTAGTTATTTCGTACAAGCCATTTATACTGATTAGGAACTGGATTGGAAGTGAAATGCCTGGATAAGACTCTACATCGCATGCACGGATGCACTGAATTAGAGTAGCAGGAGGACTAGAGGATTCTGTTGCTATGGATACCATTGCCTGGGAATCTCGACTTCAGTGCACAGGGTGTGGGGAGTGCTTACGCCAATAACACCTGACATAGTGTACCTGCGAACTGAAACAATTATGCAACACTGTTTATATTATGTATATTCTCCAGCGTTATGGAGATGACAAATTATCAGAAGTGACAGGTAACATATTGTAATTAACTTATACATCGGTGACACTGTCATTTTATGTACTCAACAATCATGTCATCGTGTCCATCAAGTTTAATGCGATCGGAAGTTCAAATTCAGGCGAAAGAAGTTCTATTTAGAATAATGAACAATTCCGAAATTAATATCAAAATGAATTTTTTTTACAAGTTGTTTTAGGTCGCACCGACACAAATAGGTCTTATGACGACGACGGGACAGGAAAGGGCTAGGAGTGGGAAGGAAGGGGCCGTGGCCTTAATTAAGGTACAGCCCCAGCATTTGCCTGATGTGAAAATGGGAAACCACGGAAAACTATCTTCAGGACTGCTGACAGTAGGGTTCGAACCTACTATCTCCCGAATACTGGATACTGGCCGCACTTAAGCGACTGCAGCTATCGAGCTCGGTCAAAATGAATTGAGGCAATAATAATAATAATAATAATAATAATAATAATAATAATAATAATAATAATAATAAAAATAATAATAATAATCTTCGGCGAGAGTGTAAAGACAAGGGTATCGGTCTGCTTGACAGAAGGAAGATTGTGTACACGTGGCCCACAGGTAGCCGTATCGATTAATAATAATAATAATAATAATAATAATAATAATAATAATAATATATTTAAGAGGTTTAGAATGTATTTCATTTTCTCACAATTCATAAGCCTTACTATTCTTTTGTGAATACACTCGTTTTTCTTTCGATTTATTGGAACTCTTTTAATTCCTGCATGTCGTAACAGGCTACTAAGAGGGAAATAACCACGAATCTGTACTCATTCGCTTGTCTTCTAAGGCCGAAACATACACATGATCCTATACTTTTCCGTATAGTGGAGAAAATACTCGAGTGCGAGGAATTTTTTCATCGTCATGGCGACCGAATGCCTGTGATTTGGCCAGTCCTGGAGAATATTACGCCTGACATAGCGGCACCATTGTATTATACTTGGGACAACTTGGACATGGTTTACAAAATTTGGGAAATTATCTAAAGTTTTAAAACATTATCATCGTTGGCATACTGGAAAGAGGAATAGTATTGAGCTGTGTCATCGTAACACTTCTCAGACTTCAACTTCACACAGTATAACCTCATGGAATCATACGACTTACAGAAGCGCACAAGCCGACTGGTGCGGAATGATACGGAATGGTACGGTTCGCGCCTGCTCTAGGCAACCAGACAGATAAGTTGGTTTGCGATGCACTTTAATTCTTATACCAGTCCTTGGAAACCGAGAGAAGTAAATAAATTATTGTACGTCTACCAATTAGTCCCGTTTCCTTGATACGGGGTCATGGATGGTGTGAGATGAAATTCAACGGCATGATTTTACGCCCGGATACTCTTCCCGTCGGCAAACTCAGTTGAGCAAATGAAGATGAAATGTGTGATGGTGAATGAAACCAGGTTAGGATATGGTAGGAATCGGCTGTCACAAAGAAATAGGGACTGTACCGGCATTTGTCTGGAAGTGAAAATAGGAATCCCCACAGCGGGGTTCGAACCCACTCATCACCGGGCGAGTTGGCCGTGCGGTTAGGGGAGTGCGGCTGTGAGCTTGCATCCGGGAGATAGTGGGTTCGAACCCCACTGTCCTGCAAATGGTTTTCTGTGGTTTCCGATTTTCACACCATGCAAATGCTGGGGCTGTACCTAAATTAAGGCCACAGCCGCTATCCCATCGCGGCCATAAGACCTATCTGTGTCGGTGCGACGTAAAACAAATAGCAAAAAAAAGAGACCTTGGTTCCATAGCCGTAGCACGTTAACACGCGCGACCATAGGGCTCGATAAAGAATAAAGCAATAAAGGAATTAATACCGGACATAAATTTCGACACTGAAACACCGACCTTGATCACCGGTAACTTCAATGCAGATCCCGGTGTCCCACAGACAGCTCGGCTTTTCAGATTCATGGCAGCTTGAATCGTGTTATTACCTCTCCAACGACCCTTGGTAACACTACCATTGATCTTACATTCTCAAGGAACACCTAGCTCACTACGATGCCATTCGTCTCTTAATACAGAAACTGTTTGTTCGGCTACGTGGCTGAATGTTAGCATGTCCAAGCGGTCCCGGGCTCGATATATGGCCGGATCAAGAATTTTACCCTTCATTGCTTATTTCCTCTGGCTCGGAGACTGGATATTAAACATTATATATTCATCCTAAGTACTGCATTTCCCTTAGAGACGCGCAGGCCACTGGCATCAACTGAAAAAAGTGCACCAGGCTTCTCTGGAGGCTATGAACCATTATTTATTTATCGGCCACTTCCAAATAGGATTGTATTGCATTGACTATCTCACGTGCCTTTCATTTTACCGAAGTCAGACTCGTGTCGCGCGACGTTGTCACGAAAACTCAGTGAGACCTCTCTCACCTCGCTCCACGCGCATTTTTCTTTTAGCATTTCAACGTTGCCCTGAAGTAGATAGGTTTTCGGGGAAGGGGTAGAAAAAGTTTAGGTCTGATAAGAAAGCGGCATCCTAAATATTTTTCTGGTGTGAAAACGAAAAACCATAGAAAATCATATTTAGGGCTCCCGATGGTGGAGATCGATCCCACGATCTCACAAATGCAAATTTACAGCTACGCAGCCAACTCGGTCGACGTCATGACATGTTTGCTATTGGTACGTGCTCACGCAACTGACAGCTCTCTGGAAGCACCCCCTCCGGTATTTCCTGGAAGGGATAAGTGAGTCAAGGCTGGGGTGCTCCCGGCAGGCCTGAGGGCACGCTACGGCCTCTGCTTTTATTGTGCCTTCCGTCCGTTGTCTCCGTGGGTATCCTAGTGGGCGAAACTAGAACGTTACTATTCTGGATGCATCCCGGAAATACTAGAACTGCATTGCCAGGTATATAAAAGCAGGCTTTCCGCGAAAAACAGTAGTGCTGCTGAGTGTTGGAGTTTTGAGTTGTTGGGGTTGAGAGGAAGTTGAGTTACTGCTGTATTACTGTATCCATGAGCGATTTGTGTAGAGTAGTTTAGTATGTGGATCAGTCACGTGAGTTCATTGTGCGAGTTATCGGCCTTGTCTGGAGTCAGGACAAGTGAACAGCCGCCGTGTGTTGTGATAACCAAAGTTCTTGTGTTCGAACCTAACTCCAAGGATTTGCTGTGGGAAGAGACTGATGCGTGTGGAGCAAAGTGAACGGTGAACCTGACAGTCAAGAATACGGAAAGATCGCCTGTTCCAGGAAAATACCAGCCACGCGGATATCCGCTGTGTGGAAAAGTGACTTTTTAAAATGGCCACTAATTAGCGAAGTGTTTCCATTCATTGTCAATTATAATTGTGTGGGTCTGTGTTCTGATTGGATCATCCTAGATTAAATTAGTCCGATAAAACGGTCAAGGTTTTAACAGTAATATTATGTTATAGCGGTAATAAAATATTAAAAGAAGTGTTCTGAGAGCTAGCGCAGGAGGGAGTACCCATTGCACGGTGTTGCCACAATTCTACATTCCTTTCTCCTTCTCGCTCTCGTGTTCATTCGTTCCGATCCCTGTAGTGCGCCAGACGACTTGGTCAGACTACGACTGACTTGCTCTCAAGTTCGATGCAATACTTTGGTTTAGTACTTAATAACGGCCACACAACAGAAACACCGAGTGAGCTGGCCATGCAGTCAGGGGCACGCAACTGTGAGCTTGCATCCGGGAGATAGTGGGTTCGAGCCCCACTGTCGGCATCCCTAAATATTGTGCCGTTTCACAGTTCTTCATAAGAGCTGTAGGAACAAAGATGGAGTCTCTGCGATCAAAATGTCAAATAAAATGCATTTAACGTCAGTACGGGCCGAAATGTAAGTCCTTTCGTCGGTCGATTACGGAAATAACCGCGTATAGAAGGCGCTGAAAAAAATGACAAATGGACATTATTTAAAACCATTATTCAAGAAAAATATGCTCATCATTTATTATATAATCTGAACTCGAAGCTGTAAGAAGACTCAAGACTAGATTGAAAGGGATTATCCAGCGGAGCTAAAGATTATAAGTTGGAAACGAAAGATAATTCGCGACTACACGCCAATCAGCTGATATCAAGATTAAATCGTTGCGCGGAAGATTAAAAACGTAAAAAAAAGGAGATAAATAGACTACAGTAGAACTACGTCACGAAGTGGCGCAGGGCTTCAATAAAATTTTCTCGTTACTGTTTAATGTTGAAGGACACCTACTGATCAGTTGTTGAGTGCATTTACGCCAACAAAAAGATAGCGGAAAGAAATTTATTTTCAAATTGGAATATATACAGAACATCTGTCTTAGTCGATTTTGAACTAGTTTATTGGATCAACTGTACCCTAACGAAATCTATGCAATCTGAGCAACGCAAGAGATTTATTAATTGGAAGATGTCAGCAATGAATCAAATATTCTATTATTGTTCTGTTTCATACGCACGAGTCTCCACCATGGGTCTGTAAGGAAGCAAGGCAATGCTGCTTGGATCCTGACAAGGCGATACAATGTTAGCTGTCCCGGATGACCAGTGATCAGTGTTGAGAAGCTACGATGTACCCGACCACTTGTGGAGGAACCAGATGACGAGATCCTAATCTCAGATGACCGGAGATGAGGAAACATCGAGACCATCTTGAGCAAAGCTAAGTCCATTATCTAAGTCGTTTTCGTAAGTAAGAGTATATTATTTCTTTTATTGCATGTTGATGTTTGTTTTGTGCGAAGACAGTGCGTAGATAAACGTCTTGCTGATGTGATTGGAAGTAGGTATTCATCCATATGGTATGTCAATTCCACTTTTAGGCGTGGTCACCAAGTGATTTTCCGATCGTTATGTTTTCCAGTGATATGTGAGGAGAGATAGCGAGAGTTATTATTATTACCAGTGTTGAGTAAAGAGTGAAGTTGGCATTAATACCTGTGTGTCCTAACTTAATCAATGTCAATCAGTTCGAGATCGTATATAGGATGTGTTTTATGAAGGAATATGGCAGTAGACTACTCCAAGTACATGTTAAATTTGGCACTATGACAGTAGTAAGTAAAGTAGGCATTTTATGAATGTCACGGCACGTTGATGTGCAAATTAAGGTAGTGATTTACATATGATGAAGTGAAAGAGTTGTTATATATGAAATATGAGTATTAATTAACGCGGCATAGATATGATATAAGGATGTTAATGATTTATGATGGTGGTATTTATTGTTTTCTTCGAGAGAGAAATAGTCATAGTTGTGCGAAGTGAGATCTAGTCATTTCAAATGATGTTTCGGAGAGTGTCACAGAATTCTCGCCAATTCCATGTAATAATTCTGGATCATACGCATTGTACATAGCTTAGGATATGATCTCGAGACGAGTAGTGCAATGTTTTTTTATCCATGTTAGGATTACCTAGAGAACCATATATGTACTCAAGATAAGATTTGAACCTTCACTGATTTACTTAGGATGATCTTGAAAACTCTCGCGATGTATAACTTTATTTCTGGACAAATTTCAACCTAATAGGCTGATCACTGGTGACATAGATTTTCAAGGGAGAATTATTGTTTTTTTTTTTTTAGTCGGAAATAGTGTCATCTGACCAAGAAGATTTTCCGTTGATAGTATGTGTTATGATAGCTACATATGATATGTGTGGTGACGTTTTTTTGGTTTTTTTTGCAACCATGTACGCACGTAGTCTGATAATCAATAAGCTAAGGTCATTTTACCTTAAGTTCATAAATTAAATCTTGCGATAACGTTACTTGTAGGGTGATTACGACTTACAATGGACGTAGCTTAGCTTATGATGTGCGACACAAGGAAATATGAGCGTCTAAGAGGCAACTAAGTAGGCAGAAGTGAATGTTTAAAATGTAAAACATACAAGAGAGTACTTGTCAAATCAAAGGCTTGTTGATGCTTGTTGTTTAAAGGGGCCTAACATCGAAGGTCATCGGCCCTCAAATCAAAGGAAGAAGAGCTTTGTGATAGCCTTATTGAGAATTCTAAACCTGCATCTAGACAAACAGTCAGTGAAAATTAAGTAATGTGACAGTTTATAGAGTAAGGAATAGGTGGTAACTAACAGAATCTAATGCTTATCCCAAGAATAATTGATTCAGACAACTTGAACTCCATTTCTTGACTGAACATTAACTCGGCAATTCTACTAGCGTTTCTTTATTTTCTCAAGAGAGTATCACTAGAAATACTGTAAATAGTAGTTAATACAATTTTTATTTTTCTTCTTTGAGGATGCATCCTATATTCTTAGTATACTTGATTTTAATGTTTACTTTCTTGCCAGTATGGCACATGTAAATACCATTATCTGTATTCACATTAATTTATTTTATTATCACCCAACTTTGTAAGTGAGTTGTATACGAAGGAAAACATAGCTTTTTCAAAAGTTTCCCAGATGTTACATAGAATTTATTCTAATAATTTATGATTTTGGAGATCAATGGGCTTATGAAAGGAAATAATATGATCCGAGAAGACATTTATTTAGGATGAATTCGGAAGATGTATTTTTTCTGAAAAGTTGTTGACGGATATAGACTATAGGGTTGACAGTGAGTCACTCATTTCAAGAACTATTTCATTGGTAAAAATTTGAGATAATTTTCTTGAATATTTGACTTAATATTTAAAATAAATATGGAATAGTGAAACCTAAACACTCTTTCTCTGTGTTCTTAGAATAAGAATTAGTTGTAAGACTGTAGTAGTTTCAAGCGACGACAATTTCTATAAGAGTTAATAAGAATATGGTATCTAACTAGATACGAGTAAGAGACGTCTTTCTGCGTTAGTTAGAAACTTCCATTAATCGACCTGGGCGTTCTTCTATTACGGAACTCACACCCGTAGAACTCAGTCACCGGATTAATTGAATTTAGAGCTAGTCAGGATCTCTTGTGTCCATGCCTGGACGCGGGAACGGCGCAATATGGTTTTCCGTGGTTACCCATTTTCACGCCAGACACATGAAATGAAATGGCGTATGGCTTTTAGTACCGGGAGCGTCTGAGGACATGTTCGGCTCGCCAGCTGCAGGTCTTTTGATTTGACACCCACAGGCGACCTGCGCATCTTAATGTGGATGAAATGATGATGATGATGACGATACATATACCCAGTCCCCGTGCCAGCGAAATTAACCAATGATGGTTAAAATTCCTGACCCTGCTGGGAATCGAACCCTGGACCCCTGTGACCAAAGGCCAGCACGCTAGCCATTTAGCTATGGAGCCAGACTCCAGGAAAATGCTGGGGCTGTATCTTAATTACGGCCACGGTCGCTTCCTTCCCGCTCCTAGACCGTTTCCTATCCCATCATCGCGGTAAGATCTGTCTGTGTCGGCGCGACGTAAAGTAAAATTGTAAAGAGGACACAACATAAAGAGAAATAGAATATCACTCACACTGAATCATTAGCGATAAGATCCAATTGAAAAGTAAAAGATTTGACAAATCCAAGCAACTCCAGGCGGGCAGCAGGCACGTCTTCATGACGACTGCAATGGGTCTGCCCAAGTATACATGGCAACCATAGCGTGTTATTACCACAAAGACGCACCCTAATGATGCCAATTCTGTACACTATTTTATTTACAAATTATATATTATACATATTCTACACACACGCACTAATAAACTGCCATCTTGAACAAAACACGACTACGAAGAAGAAGAAGAAGAAGAAGAAGTATAAGAAGAAGAAGAAGAAGACTGCTCCATTAGCATGTCAACAGAAAAACATGAGTTCAAAACTTTCACTAGCAAGTCTCGTTAACAACTCCACTCAACCCTCAAGACTCCCTCTTTATATAAATTGCCTGACCAGGTTTCTAGAAGAATATGACACAACATATTTTCTCCTAATTTCGAGAATCTCCAATAGCCTATTTACAATGAACGGACTTTTCTGTAACTCTCTAGCGCCAAAGATACGTTGTTCTGGAGTATTACCGTGTGCTGCACAACACTGCATTGGATTTATACTTCGTATATGCAGGTAATAATACATTATATTATTTTATATACTATTAATTACGTGTTCTTACATCAAACAAACTCTTATTAATATACATACAAGCAAACGTGTCGGAACATAACCTCACATACAACACACAAATAATAAAATCACGATTTATACCAAATAAATTCCGGACATAACCACGTAAATAATAATAATAATAATAATAATAATAATAATAATAATAATAATAATAATAATAATAATGAATAGCTGGTGCAGGGATGTAGAGGATCTTTTCTACCTGCCGATATGTCAACCGCCTCTCTTGCTGCAACATTTTCCTCACAGCTTTAATGTTTTCCTCAGTCACTGATTCAGACGGTCGCCCAGAATGAGGATCCTCTTCAACCCCAAAATTTCCCCCCTGGAACTCTTTGTACCAGCAGAAAATTGTTGTCCGATGTAACAAATAACGGTTGCGAAGTAGTAACGGAAATAAGTAAGAAACGTTTCGGAGTTGCTTACCTTTTTTTTATGACCTGGATATTTTACATTGCCATTAAACGAGACTGTCAACTCGGAAAGCAAAAGCAAGTTGAAAACCATTTTTAATTCCTCTCAAGGAATTGCATTTAATTGGCCATTTTGTTCTCCAGAAAATATTCTGTTCTGTACAGATTATTAAAATGAAAAATGCTTCCATTCGATGTTTTGGAAGTTACGAGCTTTGTAGACAAAGCGAACATACATTCATTTCTGATTAATGAAGTGTTGATTTACATGCGACTGTTCATCATGCCGAGCAGAAACAATATTGATGCGAGGGATTAAATGAGAATGTCAAAACAATATTCAACTCATTAAAAATCAGCGACATCCATATAATCAGTAGCAAAAACTTTCCCAAATTTAGTACAATGTAACGAAAGGGCATTAAAGTGCAGAATGTTGAGTTATGAGTGACGATTCCGAATGAGGAATACAGTCAGTTGTCGATATAATGAAATTCGGGGGTCTGAAAATGTATTTTCCTTGTCTTGATCCTTTGCTGAATCGTCATGTACAGTAGAATGTACAGGGGGCCCTGGGTTCGATCAACGGCGGAGCCGGGCATTTTAACTTAGTATAATTAATATCCCATCCGGCGAGTTGGCCATGCGATTAGGGGCGCATCCGAGAGATAAATAGGTTGGAACCCCACTGTCGGCAGCCCTGAAGATGGTTTTCCGTGGTTTCCCATTTTCACACTTGGCAATACTGGGGCTGCACCTTAATTAAGGCCTCTGCCGCTTCCTTCCCTTTCCTTGCCCTTTCCTATCCCATCGCCGCCATAAGACCTATCTGTGTCGGTGCGACGTCAAGCAAATACGAGGAGGGATCAAATATAAACGGGATTTTATTTTTATTTAAATTCATCTATTGAAAAACAAAAGGCAATTACAATTTATTTTCCACATAGTTTCCTGCTTTGGAAATGCATTTGTCCCAACGTATGGGTAGCTTTTTTATGCCCTCATCGTAAAAAGAACAGGATCATGTCACCGACCAGTTGCGTACGAAGTCTGCCACGCGCTCGACATCTTCAAATCGTTGTCCGAACAAATGGGAATTGCAGGGCGATAAATCCGGGCTGTAAGGAGGATGATCAAACCTTGCTGTAAGCCTCTGACAGACCTCCAAACGTCTCAACTTGAGATTTTCGGTCAAAAGACGAGGGACCCATCTGGAACACACTTAACGGAACTGTACGTCGTTTGTGATGATTGCTTGACAGCTCCTATAACTGAGTCAGACTTGTTCTGCAATTTCTGATACTGTCGCCCGTCGATCGTCGTCAATAATATCTTTAACCGTACGAATCTTTTCGTCTCTAATGCTGGTCCGAGGATGGAGATCGTGTTGCTGATTTTCCACACGTTCTCGACCTTCCTTGAACTTTTTATGCCAGGCAAACACATGCGTCCTTGACAATATTTGATCACCGAACTGTGCAGTCAATCTCTGGCGAATTTCCGCCGCTGTAACTCCTTCACGAGCAAGAAATTTTATAATTATGCGTCGCACAGTGGAGGGGTGCACCTGTTGCTCCGACATCGTGAGCGTTCCTGACGAAAGGGCGGGAAATATCTAACAGCACCTTCTCCCCACTCCTAACGGTCCCGCCTAAGCATAGCAGAAGTGCGGGGCCAGTCCAACCAACTGTTGATATTCAGGAACAAAAGTTCCGTTTATATTTGATCGACCTACGTAATAATAAAGATATTAATACCCCTGGCTCGGGAATTATGTTTTTGTGTTCGTCTCAAAACACTTCTTTACATTTACATACAACACACCACTAACTAACACAGAAAAACGCAATAGTGAACTCATCCCTCCATGTTACATTTTCTTTGCCGGGCCGAATGGCTCAGACGGTTGAGGTGCTGGCCTTCTGACCCCAACTTGGCAGGTTCGATTCTGGCTCAGTCCAGTGCTACTTGAAAGTGCTCAAATACGTCAGCCTCGCATCGATAGACTTACTGGCACGTGAAAGAACTCCCGCGGGACTAAATTCCGGCAACTCGGCGTCTCCGCAAACCATAATAAGGTAATTAGTTGGGCGTAAAGCAGATACTATAACATTATTATTATTATTATTATTATTATTATTATTATTATTATTATTATTATTATTATTATTATTATTATTATTTTACATTTTCTTTTGTTTTGCTTGTGTTTGAACACACGTTATAGGCCTATTACTAGAAAATCTTCTAACAGTTACAATAATACAACAATTTCTTTAATGTACTGAATCATGTTGGTGAGAAGAGTAAGAATTGTCTAAGTTTCATCAAATAAAAAGAGAGAGAGAGATTGGCATGACACATATTAAAACATTTAGAATTTGTTAGTTTTGGAGACAAGTGTGGCAGCTAAGAATGGCATAAACATCACAAGCACATCAGAGTAGATGTAGGCTGCAGTATCTGCACTGAGGTGAAGAGCTTAGCACAGGTTAGGGGGCATGGGAGTTGCAACAATCCAGTCTCGGAATGGTGATAAAAAAGACAACATACAGTAAACGAAATGACAACGGTAATTAAAGAAATGTTGATAATTTACTGAAATTTAGAGAATGTGTTTCTCTTTATAAAATTACCATCTTCAATTTTTACGCGGTAGTTCCCTGAATGAGGGTATGAGAAACATCACCCAGGGATTATTATTGAGATTAACTATACTATTTACTTGAGCAAATTAACGTATTAATATTGATTGATTCTGAGTGATTTAACATATTTTATTGATACACGTAATTTACGGGCCTGAATCCCGCAGACTTATTAACCCTATGTAATTAATAATGGTAATGCTAAATTACATTGAGATTAGCTCAGCCTGCAGCTGTGTCATTCGTGTACACAATTACAGGAAATTTGTTTCTAAAACTACAGCTTCTCTCTTCAAGTTTACGCACCCTCTGAGTCCATTTAAATACATTTCACTTCACGTTTCACTTCATAAAATTATTACTGCACGACGTGGACAAATAGAATCGTCTTTCTGTATATAATCTATATAAATAAAGTTGTAGGGGGTCCGCTTTCTGTAATTTTGTTTGTTTTGCCATTTTTTAAAATATTCATCCGTTCCAGGTCAACTGAAGACCGCATCAGTGATTTTTATTTTTCGTGTCTGTTTGTCTGTTCGTTCCACCATCACGGCGAAACGGCTGGATGAATCTCACCCAAACTTCATATTTAGAGTATAATCATCCCGAAGAAGGTTTCGATATGCATGTGACTTAAAAATGTGTGAATAGTCGGGGGATTTATAGGAAAACCAGAACAGTTTTCTTCCATTTTCCCCTACACTATTGATTTTCTGTAAAATCCGTAGACTGTATGTGAAACGTCCCTTCATTATAAACACATTTTGTTATGTACATAATTTCGCCTGCTCTTCGAATGATGGAGAAACATACTATTTTCTGGGGGTCTCATGCTCTCCATAGAGTGCCCGATAATCCAATAACGAACCTACAGGTTACCATGGCTCGCCAGCAGAGAAGTAACGTATTGCCATTTTCGTCATCATTCCTGTAAATTCGTGGCTGTTCCTTGGGTAGAAAGCAAGAGAGACGTTAATCGGCCATTTTGCGGGATATTGGCGGAATACCGTTAGAGGTTACAATTGTCCTCGAATAGCACTAAGAGGCGTTGTTAATATTTGAAGAGTACTGCGGAGTGTAGCCCATTATTTCACACCGTAAGTTATTTTCTGGTATTTGCTATCATTTTTACTGTATTTCTTTTCTACATCTGTTTTTCGCTTTAATTTCTTGCCTCTGCCTTGCCTCTTTAGGCTTATATCATCTTCTTATCTGTTTATCTACGAGTAAGAAACCATGCGCCTAAATTTCTCCTCTGTTACCGCCTTCTTATATCCGTAACTCATACCATCACCATTTATTGAGGGGTATTTTATTTTCGAATACATCAACTTGGTATTTACGTATTTGTCCTATCCGACTGTCCTCAATTATAATCGCATTTCCTATTAATTTTAACTTTCTTAACTGTATTACTTTCTTCATTAATATATCTGTATGTATGAAATTGCTAATACCAAAACCTGGACACTCTGTTCTTTGAGGAAAAATTCCAAGCTATTCAAGTGTATAACTTTTGGCCCCGAAAGATTTCGAAAATATCGAATTTTAATGACGGTCCAGACCTTCGTTTCGGGGTAGCTTTTTTAAACGGCAAGTCGTATTGAAAAACTGATAGCACAATTGCAGTTCCATTTGGAGAGATCTACAGCTATGGTCCTATGATTTATTGTCGTGTTTCGATTGTTGATACGTTAGATAGCGCTGCATTTCTCGATTATAATCAAATATCTCCAACTCGATTGTGACTGGCATTAGGAAAAAGGGCCTGTCTTTATAATGAAAACTCCATCTCTACTGTGAATGGCGGTTGCGAAGTGAGCCTGCCGTTATAGTAGAAACTCCCGAACTCGACTGCAATGGCAGTAGGGAATGTGGCCTGCCATTATTGTGAAAACTTCCTCGATGCCTACCTTGC
This sequence comes from Anabrus simplex, assembly GCF_040414725.1. Lineage (NCBI taxonomy): Eukaryota > Metazoa > Arthropoda > Insecta > Orthoptera > Tettigoniidae > Anabrus > Anabrus simplex. The sequence goes on along the minus strand of NC_090265.1, from coordinate 1,611,460,631 downwards.
ATCGGAAACAATATATGGCGTCCTGCCTGTTTTGTTCTTCGGATAGCGCTAAGATTTAATATAATCTTACTCACTCTCCTTACAGTAATTTAGGAGCAATCCGTATACAATGTAGAATACCGTAGCGAAGCACGGGTACATTTGTTAGTTATTTAATATTAGCCTGATGGTTTTTATATGGAACAGAGTACGTAATGGCCAATGTTGGGTCCAGTTTATGTTCTTAATATTTGTCTGTCTATTATAGCTTCACGGAAAAATGGCTGAGTGTAATTTCATTGAACATGGTATTTAGGTGAAGGACAAGGATGATCCGGATTTTAACTACACGATTTTTAATTCGTGTTAAAAAGGAATACTACCTGAGAAGAGCTGAAGGCAACCAGAGAAAAACATTGCTAATATTTTCCTTAATATTAATCTAATCAGTATTATTTATTTATTTAGCGCGTGGTTAGAGAAATTAATCGGAATAATGTGTATTAATAAAAATGTATTAAACGTTGCTTCACAGTTATCTACCTCCAATCTATCATATATATCATTTCAATAGTACAGATCCCTTTTGCGGCGCTCACAAGTAACCGATCGTGACAAATGAGCATTCGAAACAAAAAGAATAGACATTAGCAGGGGCGAATTGCATTCTCATTTCATAAATAAATATAATTTCTTTCAAAAATGAGTTAAAAAATTGTATGAAGTGTGCGATTTGCAAATACTGCTGCTGTAGGAAAATACGCGCGTCATTGCTGTCTACTTCACATTTTCGCCACTGGGACGCCTGATTTATGTCATTATAATATGCTGTCATTATCAGTTAAGAAAAAGTAAAACCAAAAGTTACTTCTGGAAACTCGTCTGTATAATAATGCACTAGCATTTGCTTCCGTTCTAGTGGATACCATAAATGTTAAAAATCAAAGATTACATTAAGTGGTAAGTACAGTAAGACTGTCTAATATTGTACTGATTTGTGTATTCCTTAGTTCACCAGTAGTTCACCAGGGGGCTACTCTATCACATACTTTATGAACATGCGAGATTTCTCGCACGGGTCCCCTAGTATACATAATATAATACAGAACGTCCTGACTGACTGATTCATCATAGCCGAGCCAAAACTACTGGACATAAAGAAATGAAATTTCGAGGATAGGCTATATTTATATTAGAGCGTAGGTGCTCACTAAGGGAGAATTTTTGGATATTCCGTCGATAAGGGGGTGAGAAGGGGGTGAATTGTTTAAATAAGCATATCTATATCGCAAGAACTTACGAGTTTACAGTTATAAAAATTGGTGTTTAGAATCTCCTTTAAAAACATAAAAACACGTATATTTTCGTTTTCGGAAAATCCCCTTAAGGGGGTGAAAAAAGGTGAGAAAGTGGTTGAACACCTTTTATGAGGATACTTTTATCTCAAAAACTGAAGATGTTAGAGACATGAAAATTGGTGTTTGGAATTTATTTTAAAAATAAAGAAATACGTATATTTTTGTTTTTGGAAAATGCAATTAATGGGAGGTGGATGAACAGCGGTGAAAAGGGAGGGGATTAAAAAAATCATATCGACAGTATATCTCAGAAACGTAAATTGTTACAGATGTGAACATTTGTATTTTTAATCTCTTTTAATTTTTTTCGAGAAACAACTTACAGGGGGTTAAAAAGACTGAAAAGGGGGTTGAATTCTTTTTATAACGATAGTGATATCTTAAAAGCTGAAATGTTACAGAGGTGAAAATTGGTATTTGGAGTCTCCCTTAAAAAAAGAAACACGTATTTCTCTTTTTTTTACGGAAAATCCACTTAAGGAGAGGATGAAAGGAATTAAAACATTAGTTGAATTCTTTGTACGAGGATACTTATGTTGAAAAACTGAAGATGTTGCAGACGTGAAAACTGGTATTTGGCATCGCCTTTAAAAATAAAGAAAAACATATTTCTTTGTTTTTGGAAAACAAATTAATGGGGGGTGTACAGCAACGAGAAAGGTGTGAATATTTGAAAATAATCTATCTACAGTATATCTCAGAAATCTAAATTGTCACAGACGTTAAAATTTGTATTTTTAATATCTTTTAAATATAAAGAAACCTCTTTATTTCGAAAAACCACTTACCGGAAGGTTAAAAGGACTGAAAAGTTGGTTGAATTCTTTCTTTATTTAGGATAGTGATATCTAAAAAACTGAAAAGTTGCAGAGGTGAAAATTGGGATGTGGAGTCTCCTATAAAAATAAACATGTCCTTTTTTGTTTTCGGAAGATACACTTAAAGAGGGATGAAAGAATTGAAAAATTAGTTGAATTCTTTGTACGAGGATACTGATATCACAAAATTTAAAGATGTTTTATACGTGAAAATTGGCATTTGGATCTCCTATAAAAATAAAAAAACGACTTCTGAGGGAGGCGACAGGGATATCAACTTAACGGTGGCGGTGGGGAGGAAAGGTGCTGATTTCCTTTTTACAGGTATATTTATATCTCAAAAACTGAAGATGTTGAAGTGGAAATAGGTATCAGTGATTTTATTTTTACTTTAGGAATTTTCAGATAATGTCTTAGTACAGTACCGAGGAACGATTACTTTTATAAGGTTACGAAATCCACGCGAGGGAAGCCGCAGTTAACTGCGAGTATTGTTTTTTTTTTTTTTTTTTTTTTTTTTTTGTATAATGCACAACGAGACGGCGTACCCTTTTGCTGGGCGAAATGTACTGGGAACGGTGGGAGGAGTTGAGTCAGCAGACATGACTTCCCGTCAACAGGGCGTACAACTGGTTAATGAGACTCGGGAACGTGTGTTACCCAAGCCATTTGCACTAAATTGGTGTTAATGTATGAGTAAATTGCACGGCTGTCCCTATGGGGTTGGAGAACTATGTATATCACCCGCTATTTCCTCGAAGGGTGTAGGGCTTACAGACCAGGGACTACGCAGAGGGGGAGAATTGGGGGCGGGGGTGTTAAATACCCGCCCACTACCCCTCCCGAAATTTTGAAGTTTAGAGCATTTAATAAATTGTGGCAACCATGTAAATATCCGGCTCCGTGACTAAATGGTTAGCGTCGTGGCCTTTGGTCATGGGGTCCCCGGTTCGATTCCCAGCAGAGTCGAGAATTTTAATCATAATTGGTTAGTTCCTCTGGCACGGGGGCTGAGTGTATGTGTCCTCTTCATCATCATTTTATCCTCATCACGACGGGAAGGTCGCCTACGGGCGTCAGATCAAAAGACATAAATCGGGCGAGCCGAACTTGTCCTTGGACAATTCCGGCACTAATAGCCATACGCCATTTCATTTTATACCATGTAAATGAAGATTTTAGGTGGCTCTTTGTTTTACTTTGTAGATTCTGAAACTTCAAGCAAGGTATTTTCGTTCGTAGCTTTGATCTATTCTGATTTTAGAATATCGATGGTTATTGTTTATCATTTTTTCAGTTTGTCCCTTGAACTATCTGCATTTTTTTTTTTTTGCTATTTGTTTTACGTCGCACCGACATAGAAAGGTCTTATGGCGACGATGGAATAGGAAAGACCTAGGGACGGGAAGGAAGCGGCCGTGGCCTTAATTAAGGTACAGCCCCAGCATTTGCCTGGTGTGAAAATGGGAAACCACCGAAAACCATCTTCAGGGCTGCCGACAGTGGGGTTAGAACCCACTATCTCCCGATTACTGGATACTGACCGCACTTAAGCGACTACAGCTATCGAGCTCGGTTAACTGCAGTTTTTCAGTCAAAGCAGTTAGATAGAAGACCTATGTTAATCTGTGAGAATATTGTGAAAAACTGCTAGACAAATACAAGTTCAATTTGATTATATTGCTGTCGGAAGAAACTGCGAAACAAATTAGAGTTGATGAGCCAAGGATTCCTCGGAAAGTTGTCGACAAATACATGGAGATAAGTATAAGACTAATGAGCCGGAGAAGAATTACAGGATATCAATTTTCTTCCCCTTCATCGATTTCTGAAAAAAACAAATACATCCTGATGGACACGGAAATGATTTTCCCTCAATCAATTGTGAAGGCATCGTATGATGAAAGAAATATTGCTGTTGATCTCATACACCGGGCGAGTTGGCCGTGCGGTTAGGGGCGCGCAGCTGTGAGCTTGCATCAGGGAGATAGCGGGTTCGAGCTCCACTGTCGGCAGCCCTGAAGATGGTTTTGCATGGTTTCCCATTTTCACACCAGTTAAATGCTGGGGCTGTACCTTAATTAAGGCCACGGCCGATTCCTTCCCACTCCTAGGCCTTTCCTATCCCATCGTCGTCATAAGATATATCTGTGTCGGTGCTACGTAAAGCAACTTGTAATAAATATAATAATAGTTGATCCCATTATGACTCAATGGCCAGATGATATCGACGTGTGTAAAATAGTAATCTCCAGTAAAATCAAAATATGATAAAGAAGTTTGTTCATTTCGCACAACATTTTGCGACAGTGATATTTTCAACAATACATCGAATACCGAAACTGTTTGCTGTCTTTACAAATGTCGCATCAGGACGCTCTTTTTATCCCTGAAATATGTATAGTTTATTTGCATAATATGACTACACAGAAACGATTGAATGTGTTAGCTCCTTTTTATACACACAAAGAAGAACATGCGACCGTAGAAAATATTATCCATGAGCTGACCAATCAACCCAGGGGATGTCTGTTATTGTTATCACCATGAATACAAACGTGGCTTAATTAAATAATGGTATTACTTTGAGTTTTAATTTAGTGTTTATAATTTCACAATATAAACCCAGCATTATTTTTGAAAAGTCCTGAAAATTTAATATTTAATATCCCCCCCTTCGGAAATTAATTTCTGTGTTCGCCCCTGCTAACACAGTATCAGTTGAAGTTGCGTGAAATGATCCTACGCCAAGCTTCTCTTTATGAACTTGCACAGCAAATTTATTAGTATGTCCAAACCAAACCCTATGCCACAATAGCCCAGAAGAGCCTTGGCTTACCAAGTGACTGCTGCTCATCCCGAAGGCCTGCAGATTGCGAGGTATAGGTAGTCGGCACGACGAATCCTCTAGGCCGTTATTCACGGGTTTTTACACCGGGGCCGCTATTTCACCGTCAGATAGCTCCTCAATTGTAATCACATAGGCTGACTAGACCTCGAACCAACCCTCAGAACCAGGTAAAAATTCCTCATCTGACCGGGAATCGAAGCCGGAACCTCCGCGTAAGAGGCAGGCACGCTACTTCGGGGCCGCATTATTAGCATCTCTGACACGAATATATCTAGTAATAACTCATTTTCTACCCGCAGCTAAACTAACCATATGAACACATCAGCTCTGCTTGTCCTTTTGAAGATCAGGCACACTGCGCTGTGCGAGGAGCCCGCCAGCGAGCAGAACACACGTCATGATATCACTCACGGGTAAGACGATACTGTCTCCCATCCTCCACTATTACATACTCGTAGTAGAGCTGGCTGTATGGAACATCAGACTAATCGTTTATAAAACAAAGAAGACCTCATCCCTTACACTCAAAATACGACAATGCATAATATAACCATCTTCAGTCGGGCTGAGTTGCTCCTACAGTAGAGTCTGAGTTCAAGCTGGCATGTTCGAACCCTGCTCAGATGGGTGTTATCTGAAAATACTAGGACCGAGCGAGTTGGCCGTGTGATTAGGGGCGTGCAGCTGTGAGTTTGCATCCGGGAGATAGTGGGCTCATACCCTACTGTTGGCAGCCCTGAAGATGGATTTCCATGGTTTTACTTTTTCATACCAGCAAATGCTGCGGGCTGTACCCTAATTAAGGCCACGGCCGCTTCCTTCCCATTCCAATGCTTTTCCTATCCCAACGTTGCCATAAGACCTATCTGTGTCAGTGCGACGTAAAGCAAATTGCGGTGGGCGGGGGGGAATGCTGGGTCGGCAGATTTACGGGCGGAGGAACAAATTCCTGGTCCCTCGGAGACTCGGTACTTTGTAGAAATAGTTAGCAGGACATAACTCCAACAACACTATTACTCACCATTTCCATTCGAAATCATGATGATCTACATAACATAGTAACATAGCTGTATATAACATAGTAAGTTACGACTTTCCTATTTGTAGAATCAAATGTCTATTCAGTATGACAATAGTGTTGAAGTCTACAAAATCCTCTTTTTTGATTTAGAAGAATCACCTTGTCTGGACGGTATGGCTAACCTTACGAACAATTCTTAAAATTATGCCTGAGACTGAAAATAAACATGCTTACCTCCTACCATTATTATTATTATTATTTCTTTCTTAATCTGTTTACCCTCCAGGGTACTTTTTTCCTCGGACTCGGCGAGAAATTCCATCTCTATCGCGTCAAGGGTAGTGTTCTGAGCGTGAGACATCGGGTCGGGGATACAACTGGGAAGGAGGACCAATACCTCGCCAAGGCGGTCTCACCTTCTATGCTGGACAGGAGCCTTGTGAGGGGACAGAAAAACTGGAAAGGATGGACAAGAAAGAGGGAAGGGAGCGGCCGTGGCCTTAAGTTAGGTACCATCCCGGCATTTGTCGGAAACCACGGAAAACCAGCTCGAGGATGGCTGAAGTGGGAATCGAACCCGCCTCTCCTCAGTTGACCTCCCGAGACTGAGTGGACCCCGTTCCAGACCTCGTACCACTTTTCAAATTTCACGGCAGATCCGGGAATCGAACCCGGGCCTCGGAGGGTGGCAGCTAATCATGCTTATTATTATTATTATTATTATTATTATTATTATTATTATTATTATTATTATTATTATTATTATTATTATTATTATTATTAGACGTTTACCGACATTAAAGACTACAATAAGCAACAATTAGGCCTACACATTTTTAGAAGTCCTCTTTGCAGCCCAGTATCGTTGCAATCTCTCTTTGGCAGCCTGTCTTCTTTCTGCTGTCCACCGCTGTTCTGCTGTTCTTCTTCACGAAAGCCCTTGAATTTATCGAACTGCTGTCGGTACTTGGTTCTGTTAATAATGTCTTCACGATTTAGTCTTTTTTCGTTTTCTTTTTTAGAATCTTGCTGACCTCCCTGAACCACTTATCACATGTGTTAAGTCTACTATCGAGTATGGTAAAAAAATTCTTAGTCAACCGCTTGTCTTCCACTCCGAATAGGTGGCCATAGAACTTGAGTCGTCGCTTCTTGATGGGTTCCATCAGTCGTATGGTTCTCTGCTAAGAGTTTCTCTCGTCCTCCCAACTTGTATTGTCCAGCCACGATCTTTGGGCAATTTGTCTTTCGAAGGATCTTCCTCTCAAACTTCTCAGCTTCTTTCAGACCAGCCTTTTCAGTGCCTCAGGCATTCACTTCCATAGAGACATTCGGGTTTAATCGCCGTGTTTTAATGTCTGAGTTTACCGCGCTCGGTAGTTGTATTCGACTAAGATCAGTCAGTATCCAGTATTCGGAAATAGTGGGCTCGAACCACACTGTCGGTAGCCCTGATGATGGTTTTCCGTGGTTTCCCATTTTCACAGCAGGCAAATGCCGGGGCTCATTTAAGGCCACGGCCGATTCCTCCCGACTCCTGGCTGTTTGCTGTCCCATCGTCGCTGTAAGACCTATCCATGACAAAGCAACTTGTAATATCTGAGTTTAGCTTGCATTGAAATTGCCTTTTATTTATACAGGTCGTGTGTTCTGCGAAACGCTGCGGTCATCCTATCTCGCCTGCTGTTGTTAGTTTCTCTTTCATTCGATTCCATCTGGACAATCTCACCGAGATATTTGAAGCTGTTAAGTCGTTCAGTCTTACCGTAGACTACCTAGTATTTAGTTGTTGAGGAGCTGTGGGAATGTTAGTCAAGTACTTTGTTTTTTCAAAGGAGATCCCAAGTCCAGCCTTTTCTACTTGTTATTTCAAAAGATTTTTCTGTTCTACAGCTGCATCTGTGTTATTCATTTTATTATTATTATTATTATTATCTTTTTCTTTGCTAGTGGCTTTACGTCGTACCGACACAGATAGGTCTTATGGCGAGGATAGTATAGGAAAGGCCTAGAAGTTGGAAGGAAGTGGCCCTGGCCTTAATTAAGGTACTGCCCCAGCATTTGCCTGGTGTGAAAATGGTAAACCACGGAAATCCATCTTCACTTCAGAGCTGCCGACAGTGGGATTCGAACCCACTCTTTCCCGGATGCAAGCTCACAGCCGCACCTCTAACCGCACGGGCAACTCGCCCGGTTTATTATTATCTATATAGTAAAAACGTTTACTAAAACAGCTTTGTCCAGTCAGTCCGACCGTTCTACTCTACCGATTTGCTTCATTCCTTTTTATTCTCGCCAGAATGACTTGCCGTTGAATAACCAGGTGTTGATGGGTCTCTAATTTCAGTTAGTCAACTTTGAGTAAGTTAATCCTAAAATCAAGTCACTAAATGCCTGTGCTTAGCGGGTGGCACACAGATAAGGAGCAATACCTCCACGTAAAGATACCAGCGAAAGCTAAACTATTAAAAATGACAGGCGTCTATAGGCAAACCTACTGTTTAAACCAAACTTGGAACACATATGACTGGAGAGAAATACTCTGGGGGAATGGCACCCCTAGCACCTCTAAGGGTGGAGCGGGGAGAGAGTGACGTGTAGAAATAATCGAAAACGACATATATTAGGATTGAATCCATAGTTTTCGGGGCCATGGAGACGCATAGTGACACTCCGGATGCCGTTTAAGTCTCAACAAGCATTGTGGGTGAAAAATATCCAAACTGACCGAAATTATGGTTGTATGTGTTTCAGCACAGCTCTCAAGCTAATTTGGTATACATACGACTTGATGTCAGGAGATTTTTTAAAAAGTTGTTTTACGTCGCACCGACACAGATAGGTCTTATGGTACAGGAAAGGGCTAGGAGTGGGAAGGAAGCGGCCCTCGCCTTAATTAAGGTACAGCCCCTGCCTGGTGTGAAAATAGGAAACTACAGCAAACCATCTTCAGGGCTGCGATCGAAAGCACTATCTCCCGAATATCGGAGACTGGCCACACTTCAGCTCTCAATCTCGGTAGAAGAAAAGTACTGTGAGGGTAAGACACTCGTAGCACCCCTACGATTGGGGTTTGAACGTGAGTGGCGAATTCATACTTTTTGGGGTATGAAATGAAATGGCGTATGGCTTTTAGTGCCGGGAGAGTCGGAGGACATGTTCGGCTCGCCAGGTGTAGGTATTCAGATGTGACTTCCATAGGCGACCTGCGCGTCGTGATGAGGATGAAATGATGATGAAGACGACACTTACACGCCACCCCCGTGCCAGCGAAATTAACCAATGATGGTTAAAATTCGCGACCCTGCCGGGAATCGAACCCGATACCCCTATGACCAAAGGTCAGCACGCTAACCACTTAGCCATGGAGCCGGACACTCTATGGGGTGAATAAGATGAATAGTTTTCGGGGTCGCTGAAACGAACTGTGATAATCTGCTCGCCGTTTAAGATAATTCAGTCCAAATCGGCAAGGGGATGAGAACGGGTGAAGAAAAGAAAAATGTCCAAAACGGCCGAGTTTAAGGACGTATATGTGTGTGTATATTACTGTAGCATACCTCTCAACCAAACTTGGTACACACACGACTTAATATATAGAATAAATTGTGTATGGGGGTAAGATGCTCGAAGTGGCGGGGATGAATAATTAAAAACACAGAAATACGGGTGAAATATAAAAATAATAGACAACGGCAAATGTTAATGTACAGTCCATAGCTTTCGGAGTTGCTGACGTGAATAATGACACACCCGATGTTGCAGCTCAGCCCTCATCGTCATGGAGATGAGAAGGGGTGGAAAATAAAATGTTCAAAATGACCGAAATTACCGATGTATGTGTATTGTGTATGTGTATTGGTACACCTAGGACTTACCGCCTGAAAAAAGTACTGTTGGTGTAAAACACCCCTAGCACTCCTAGGGGAGGTAGGTAAGGGTTATTCTGCCCGAAGGCAGGTCCGAACCTCCGAAGAGGTATTCCTGAGCCGGAGTTTACGTGCGGTAGGGTGGCCAGTTCCTTTCCACTCCTCCATTCCCTTACCCCCACCAACAGCGCGTGGCAACCCATCCAACATCTGACCACGTCCAATGTTGCTTAACTTCGGAGATCTCACGGGATCCGGTGTTTCAACACGGCTACGGCCGTTGGTCCTAGGGGAGGTGGTGAAATATAAACAATAAACGGAAATGACTGGTCGAATACATTGTTTACGAGGTTGCTGAGTTAAACTGTGACACACTGCATGATTAAGTCATACTTCAGCCGCAATCAGTATGGAGGTTGAGAACGGATGAAAATATATTAATTAACCGAGATTATGAATGGATGTGCGTATGATCCAGAATAGCTCTATAATCACCACCACTCAGTGAAAGTTGGTACACATATGACTCACCATCTGGGAAAGAAAATACTATGGAAATGAAACATCACCGCCCCCCCCCCCATGGGGGTGGGGAATGGGAGCGGATGATGTGTAAAAATAATGGAAAATAACGGATAGTAATGTCGAATCCATTGTTTATGTGTCGCTGATACGAATTTTGACACTCTGGATACCGTTTAAGTCCACGTTCAGCCACCATTAAGACGGGGCACTGAGAGGGGCTTAAAAGTAAACAGTCGAAAATGAACGAGACGAGTAGTGTTGAATCCACTACTTTGGTGGACACAAGGCTGATTGGTGTCAGTCGCAATAGCAGTTGAAATCATGTCCTTCATATCTACAGCACGGTGGGTAAATATATATATAGTTATCACTTATTGTCTTTTTGAAAGGATCAAATACTTCCCATTCAATTCGGCTTCCACAAGGACAAAGTTTTACTCTTCAGGGCTGCGATCAGTGGGGTTCGAACCCACTATCTCACGAATACTGGGTACTGGCCGCACTTAAACGACTGCAGTTATTGAGCTCGGGAAAATCTTGTTCTTGTTGAAGAACATTGCAGCCAAGTATTTCCTGATCTCCAGTTGAAAGTAAATCTTCATATAATTTCTCGCTTTCTTCAGATCATCCAGGAATGTATTCTTTCCGGTATCCTCTGGGTATAGGCTAAACGTTTGTGCTGTACTCAACACTGCACCCACAAATCTCTCATAACTTTTGCTTGTAGGTGGAATCCAACCTGACTTTATCAAGGTTTTCAGAGAAACCAGACCAGTTTGCCTTTTGGACGTTCCAACGTGGACGAGGTATAGAGGAATGGGATTTTCATGCCAACTTCTAATATCACTGGACGATGCTGACTGTGTGGAAAGTAAGACAGAACTCTTCGTGTAGATGCTAGCGGTAATTAATTGATATTTGAAGTTACAAAGCAAAGATCTGAGTTGTATTCTTGGTTCCAGGCAGCTGATCTAAACGTACCTTCCTCCTTGGCATCAAAAATGAGGAGTAAACTATTTTCTTCAGCCCATGCACTAAAGCTTCACCACTGAAGTCATTCGAATTATACTCCTATTGTTCGTGTTGGCTGTTAAAGTCTCCCAGCTGGATGAGGATATGGGTGAAGGACTTCGGTTGGTCATTGAATAGCTGGAGGTTTGTAGATATTTACAACTGTTACGTCTCCAACTTTTATAGCAACTTCGTGGATGTCATTACTGATCCTTGATAGGATTAAGAAAGCATTATGCTTGGTGGTATATTGCACCCAGTAGGTCGTAACCTGTTAGATTTCCTCTTGAGCTAAGTTGGTTTTCATCAGCTACATACGTTTCTTGGATGGTGATCACATCAATATTATTTTCCAGGCATAGTTTGGATAGATATTGACATTTAGATAAATATGAAAATATGCGTAATATGAAATATACGTAATATTAAAAGGGAAGACATCTTGTATTTGAGAGAAATTCAAAACCGGTATTTGCACGGAAATGAATTGGTTTAACTACAATACATTATTTCAAACATGACCGTTCGTGGAAGTGAAGCCCGTTCATCTGCTAAATGTAGCCCACCTCATCTACTGTTTCATTTCGCTCAGCCAACCTCAAGAGGTTTCTAAAGCACTATGCACTCGTATGTGATGAACAAATAAACCTAACAATATAAAACAAATATTGTGTGATTTTCCTCTGAACAACCGCGTCAATTACTTAGTATTTTGTACCTCGTAGTCTGTATTTGCGGACAAACACGCTCGAAATTTTTAATCTTCAATGGCATCAGTGTCATTTTGATACCTTCCTCAGTTAGAAATAATAATAATAATAATAATAATAATAATAATAATAATAATAATAATAATAATAATCAAACCCGTGCTACAACAGCCTTGGTCTGCCAAGACGTCTGCTACGCAACAAGATGGCATGCAGAAACTGGAGTTTCACTTGGTCAGCGTAACAATAAACTTGACCGAGTCCACTGCCTCTCGTATCAGTCAGCTCCTCCGTTTACCATACTAAGACCACATAGGACTGTCAAGAGTTTAGTAAAACTATGAACTTTCTTCTAGTAATGATGTTCTGTAATGTATCCATAAATCAACTGATATGAGTTGCTTGCCTTGAGGATCTTCAGAAGACCACTGATAGTACTTAGATTCGATCCCGTAACCCTGATCACAGAGAAACTAAAAGAAACCAAGCTTGTAATTTTACGTTACTGTTGTCATCGTGATCATATCCTCTAGAGCTCCAAATTTACGTGGACTATTTTAAACAACCCCACATTCATTCGCCGGGATTCGAACTGCGACCGCCTTGGTAGAGGCCGGTGACAATCTCACACAGCTAAATTTAAAATAATCTAAAATACCACTGGGCTGAGTGTCTCAGATGGTTAAGGCCCTGGCTTTCTGAGCCTAAGTTAGCAGGTTCGATCCCCGCTCAGTCCAGTGGTATTTGAAGGTGCTCGGTAGATTCACGGCCACGTGAAGGAACTCCGCGTGACAAAATCCAGTACCTTGGCATCTTCGAAAACCGTAAAAGTAGTTAGAGGGAGGTAAAAACCGATAACATTATTATTATTAAACTAAAAGACCCCGCAACCCAGAGTGTTTGAAAACTCAGCATTAAATTTATTGTACCGTGTCTTAATCCAGTAATAAATAATGTTGTTTGCTTTATAACCTACTATCTATTTTTACGGTTTTCGGAGACGCTGAGATGGTAGAATTATGTCCCAAAGGCGTTCTTTCGACACGAAGCTATCGTATGTCAGCACCTTTAAATACCACTGGACTGAGCGGGGATCGAACCGGCCAACTTTGTATTAGTAATATTCATTTACCACAAATCCGACACCAGAAATATGGAAGGTCTACTGATATAAAGTGCGAATCCAGCGTGCATATACAATGTTTACTAGAAATGTTCAAAATACAGTTATTTATGCTACTCGTGTATTAAGTGGACCTTTTGTTCGCGTAAGTGGAAAGATATAAGCGTTACCTGAGAGATTAAGTTACACGAATGCGAAAAAGAAAAACTTTCACGTGGCACAAGTTGCATATATAATTTTGCACATAACAAAATAATTCCATGGAAAGACACGTATTAAAAAGAAATAAGATTATGTACAACATATTAGAATTGCTGGGAATTTAAGTGTGCAATCTTTGTATTATGTATTAAAGCTCCTTGTCTATTGAAGTTCATGGAGAAGGCTATGCGTTATAGTACGCCATGAACTGTCTTGGGATACAGAATCATTATTATTTACTAGCAAATGTACCCGTGCTTTGCTACGGTATTCTACCTTGTATACGTATTTCTACGCAAATTACTGTACAAGCAGTGAGTAAGATTATATTAAATTGCATGTCTTTTAGCGCAATCCGAGGAACAAAACGGAGAGGACCCCATATGTTGTTTCCGATGTAAATTGCGTGTTGCGTGGTTTTGATGATAATGGCAGGCCACATTTCGTACCGCCATTCAAAATCGAGTTCGAGAGTTCCTACTATAACGGCAGAATCACTTGACAACTGCCATTCACAATAGATATGGACGTTTTCATTATAAAGACAGGCCCCCTTTCCTAATGCCAGTCACATTTGAGTTAGAGGTTTGATTATAATCGAACAATGCAGCTCTATCTAACGTATAAGGAATCGAGATAAGACAAAATATCATAGGACCAAAGTTGAATATCTCTCCAAATTGAGCAACGATTGTGTAATCTGCCTTGTGATATGACATACCGTTTATCCAACAGTTACCCCGAAACGAAGGTATGAACCATCACTAAAATTGCCTCAATATTTCGATATTTTCCCGGGCCAAAAAGTTATACATTTCAACATCTTGGAATTTTTCATCAAAGGAAAGAGCACCCAGGTTTCGGGATTAGCACTCGCATACATACGGAGTAACTAAAGGAGGAAGTAATACAGTTAAGAAACGTGTCATTAATATATAATACGATTATAACTGAGGACAGCCGGATAGCACAAATACAGTGTGTAAATACCAAGCGGATGTATTGAAACATGAAATGTCCCTCACTAATTTGTTACAGATTTAAGAAGGCGGTAACAGAAAAGATGGTTAAGTTCAGGGAACGTTAGGTAAACATATTATACGATGACATATGGTGTTATTACTTAACCCTAAAGAGGAGGGACAGAGGCAAGAAATTAAAGCAGGAAATAAAGGTAGAAGAGAAATACACTGACTGACAGAGCAAATGCAACACCAAGAAGGAGTGGTCAGAACGTTATGCCAATTGCAGGGTAGACTGACGTCACTGAGGTATGCTCATGATGTGAAATGCGCCGCTGTGCTGCGCACGTAGCGAACGATAAATGGGACACGGCGTTGGCGAATGGCCCACTTCGTACCGTGATTTCTCAGCCGACAGTCATTGTAGAACGTGTTGTCGTGTGCCACAGGACACGTGTATAGCTAAGAATGCCAGGCCGCCGTCAACGGAGGCATTTCCAGCAGACAGACGACTTTACGAGGGGTATGGTGATCGGGCTGAGAAGGGCAGGTTGGTCGCTTCGTCAAATCGCAGCCGATACCCATAGGGATGTGTCCACGGTGCAGCGCCTGTGGCGAAGATGGTTGGCGCAGGGACATGTGGCACGTGCGAGGGGTCCAGGCGCAACCCGAGTGACGTCAGCACGCGAGAATCGGCGCATCCGCCGCCAAGCGGTGGCAGCCCCGCACGCCACGTCAACCGCCATTCTTCAGCATGTGCAAGACACCCTGGCTGTTCCAATATCGACCAGAACAATTTCCCGTGGATTGGTTGAAGGAGGCCTGCACTCCCGGCGTCCGCTCAGAAGACTACCATTGACTCCACAGCATAGACGTGCACGCCTGGCATGGTGCCGGGCTAGAGCGACTTGGATGAGGGAATGGCGGAACGTCGTGTTCTCCGATGAGTCACGCTTCTGTTCTGTCAGTGATAGTCACCACAGACGAATGTGGCGTCGGCGTGGAGAAAGGTCAAATCCGGCAGTAACTGTGGAGCGCCCTACCGCTAGACAACGCGGCATCATGGTTTGGGGCGCTATTGCGTATGATTCCACGTCACCTCTAGTGCGTATTCAAGGCACGTTAAATGCCCACCGCTACGTGCAGCATGTGTTGCGGCCGGTGGCACTCCCGTACCTTCAGGGGCTGCTCAATGCTCTGTTTCAGCAGGATAATGCCCGCCCACACACTGCTCGCATCTCCCAACAGGCTCTACGAGGTGTACAGATGCTTCCGTGGCCAGCGTACTCTCCGGATCTCTCACCAATCGAACACGTGTGGGATCTCATTGGACGCCGTTTGCAAACTCTGCCCCAGCCTCGTACGGACGACCAACTGTGGCAAATGGTTGACAGAGAATGGAGAACCATCCCTCAGGACACCATCCGCACTCTTATTGACTCTGTACCTCGACGTGTTTCTGCGTGCATCGCCGCTCGCGGTGGTCCTACATCCTACTGAGTCGATGCCGTGCGCATTGTGTAACCTGCATATCGGTTTGAAATAAACATCAATTATTCGTCCGTGCCGTCTCTGTTTTTTCCCCAACTTTCATCCCTTTCGAACCACTCCTTCTTGGTGTTGCATTTGCTCTGTCAGTCAGTGTACATAAAAAATTATAGCAAATACCAGAAACAACTTACGGTGTGAAATAATGGGCTACAATCCGCGGTATTGTTCAAACATTAACAGACTTCAATAGTGCAATTCGAAGACGATCGTAACCTCTAACGGTATTCTGCAAATAACCTGCAGAATGGTAGCTTGACGTCTCTATGGCTTTCGACTCAAGGAATAACGACAAGATTACAGGAATGATGACGGAAATGAAATAACGTTCCTCCCCTGCTGGCAAGCAGCCAGAGACGCTGCCATGGTAAACGTGATAGTAAAACAGACAAACATACACGAAAGCTAAAAACCACTTATACGGTCTTGAATTGACGTAAAATGGATAAATATCTGAAAAATTTGCAAAACAAACGAAATTACAGACAGCGGACCACCTACAACTGTATTTACATAGATAACTACGGGCACCTTCCCTGCGAGCTATGTTACCTTGCCGCGATGAGGAGGCTTGCTTGTCCCAATGAAGCAGATAGCCGAGCCGCAGGTGCAACCATATCGGATGGGTATCTGTTGAGAGACCAGACTAACGAATGGTTCATCGAAAGGGGGGTGGCAGCCTTCCAGACCTCAGCATTCGGGTAGCTATAGTTACAATAATTTCAGATGCTGTGCCGTTCTTGATCGTTCTCATCAATACATGATCTGGACCACCAGCCGTGTCAACCGAGATAGGCTACCTCTCATCGCTTCCTGACATTCATATTTGGAGATCTTGGATTTGAATGTCTTAACTCAACGTCACAGTTTTTCATGGTATTCATCATGAACTCAGTTGTTAAAAATAGAAACTATGGGTAGAGAAGGATGACTGACGTTAACAAAAAGCGAGACGTTACGGATTTATACCCGAACAAAGAAACAAAACAAAATTTCAGGAATAATTATGTTTTCTTTTTCAGGTAGTTTGTAAATGTATTTATTGCTCAAAACTAGTCTCGTCAGACTGAAGACCCTAACAGTTATAACTGAGTCGAAACTGCAAAGAGATGGCTTCAGATATTACAAAATACTACTGTATGTAAGCATTGCTACCGGAATATCCTCCAATTGAAATGTATTTGTTAATAATAATAATAATAATAATAATAATAATAATAATAATAATAATAATCCGACACCTTAGTGAATGGTCAGCGTTGAGGCCTTCGGATCAAAGGGACTCGGGATCGATTACCGAACAGGCCGGGGATTTTAATCGTGTCTGATTAGTTCTTCTGGCTCGGGGACTGGGTGTTTGTACCAACTTTCTCCCTCTTCATATTCAGACAACCCATGTACTACACTATCAATCACCACAGAAACGCGCAATAGTGATTACATCCCGCCATATAGGGTTGGAGTCAGAAAGGGCATCTGACTGTAAAACAGGGCCAAATCCACATGTGCGACACGGTTCGCACACGCGACCCCACAAGTATGGGAAAAGCGGTAGAATAATCATAATAATAAATCTAATTTTCCTAAAACAAGTATTGGCTTATTATGAATTAATACTCATCAATGAATACTAATGTTGTTCAAGTCTCTTAAACAAGAGAAGAAAGAAAGGGGGGGGGGGAGGAGTTAAGAAAACGGGGAACCAGCACTCCTCGAACTCGCTACGTCCGCTCGGAAGTCAAGAACTCTGACCGCTCGATCAGTGGTACTGCGGGTATTCGGATGCACATTGCCAACATGTATGCAGGCCGTGATATTAAAGGAACATATCTTTTTTTTTTTTTTTTAATAAGGACCAGTGGCTAAAACCTTCGTACATGTATCATGTTTTTTGTTTTGTTTTGTTTTGTTCTTTAAACATATCAACATCCCAAAGTTTGAACGAAATTGGTGACCCCAATAGCTGTATTCTTCTCTTGTGAGGAATGTAATTCACCATAAGATGCACGGGCCAGAAACTAGCCACCTTACTTTTAAATCCTCTAGTTTTGTACTACTAAAGAGTACCACACAAATTGTTTCCCCACTGAAAGCAAAACTAATCTTTAAACCTCGTTAATCTCAATATCTCATGTCACACGCTTAGTCGCACGAGAGCATTTTGTTGCACCGAAGTCTTACAAGATGTGTGAATTACGGGTGTTATCAAACTAAATTACTGGCTATGAAATAAACACATTTTTAACCAGATATAACCTAATTATATGGATTACAAAAGAAATATAATGACAGCTAAGAATGAAAATCTCGTATCTCCGATTTAACTCATTTTGCACCAGAAGCAAAATACAAGAGCCGCCACTACAACGTAGTGATTAGCGTGATTAACTGCCACCCCGAGAGACCCGGGTTCAATTCCCGGCTCTGCCACGAAATTTAAAAAGTGGTATGAGGGCTGGAACGGGGTCCACTCAGCCTTGGGAGGTCAGCTGAGTAGAGGAGGGTTCGATTCCCATCTCAGCCATCCTCGAAGTGGTTTTCAGTGGTTTGCCACTTCTCCTCCAGGCAAATGGTGTGATGGTACCTAACTTAAGGCCCCGACCGCCACCTTTCCTCTTCCTTGTCTGTCCCATCTAATCTTCCCCTCCCTCCACAAGGCCCCTGTTCAGCATAGCAGGTGTGGCCACCTGAGCGAGGTACTGGTCCTCCTCCCCAGTTTTATCCCCAACCCAATGTCACGGGCTCCAGGACACTGTCCTTGAGGAAGTAGAGGTGGGATCCCTCGCTGAGTCCGAGGGAAGAGCCGACCCTGGGGGGTAAACAGATTAAGAAAGAGAGAAAGAAAGAAAGAAAGAAAGAAAGAAAGAAAGAAAGAAAGAAAGAAAGAAGCAAAAGCAATTTGTTGTAGATTTTAGTCTTTCTCAACATGTACATTGATGATCATGTTCCATGACATCTTTGAAAATTGAGTGTATTATTAATTTAATTTAATCCATTTACCCTCTAGGGTTAGATTTTCCCCCGAACTCAGCAAGGGATCCCACATCTACCACCTCAAGGGCAGTGTCTGAGGCGTGAGACATTTGGTCGGGGATACAACTGGGAAGGAGGAACAATACCTCACCCAGGCGGCCTCACCTACTATGCTGAACAGGGGCCTTGTATGAAATAGGAAAGAAGAGGAAACGAAACAGCTGTGGCCTTAAGTTAGGTACCATACCGGCATTTACCTGGAAAAGAAGTGGAAAACCACGGAAAACCACTTCGAGGATTTCTGAGGTGGGAATCGAAACCCCTCTACTCAGTTGACCTCCAGAGGCTGAGTGGACGCCGTTCCATTCCTCGTACCACTTTTCAAATTTCGCTGCAGAGCCGCGAATCGAAATCGGTTCTCCGGGAACGGCAGCTAATCGCATTAATCACTACACTACAGAGGCGGACACTTGCGTGTATTGCCAATTTAAAAAAAAAATTACTTAATGCACCTGTTAAAAAAATGCGAGTTTTTAATACTGTCACGGTTAGGTGTTACGAGGTTTTCATTATATTTCAAAATATTTTCAGAAAATATAGTGTAACTCGCGTTATACAAAGGTGGAGATACCTTAAATTTTACATGAAAATATTACTTAATTTAGGTGACTGCGAGGTAGTGGGTTCGAACCCCGCTGTCGGCAGCCCTAAAAGAGTTTTCGCGGTTTTCCACTTTCACACCAGGCAAATTCTGGGACTGTACCTTAATTAAGACCATGGCCGCTCCCCCCCCTCCCACTAGCCCTTTAACCCCATCCTTACCATAAGACTTATCTGTGTCGGTGCTACGTCAAGCAAATTGAAAACGACAAAAAAATCTAAATCTAAAATATGTAATCATTATCAACAGCCAGCGAGTACTACATATCATATTAAAGTCTGCATACTCATCAGATATATGCGGTTCACTAGCTGCTCACTGGAGGTCGGTTTAATTATTTTTCTATTTTCCATCAATGAGTAGTATTTCAGCCTTTTGTCTAAATATTTCAATTTCAGGAAAAAAAAGCCGGCTAACGAGCGTTTCAGTCTTACGTATCGATACATTATAACAACTGTCCGGCTCCATGGCTAAATGGTTAGCGTGCAGGCCTTTGGTCACAGGAGTCCCGGATTCGATTCCAGGCAGGGTCGGATGTTTTAACCAAAATTGGTAAATTTCGCTGGCACAGGGGCTGGGTATATGTGTCGTTTTCATCATCATTTCATCCTCATCATGACGCGCAGGTCGTCTACGGGCGTCAAATCAAAAGGGCTGCATCTGGCGAGCCGAACTTGCCCTCGGATACTCCCGTCACTAACAGCCATAAGCCTTCCATTTCATCATAACAACTACGAATATTTGTCAATGTTAATTGTAAGATGTTAAACTAACCATGAACTTACCAACGTTTAGTTCCTCTAGATCTAGCTTAATCATTTTCAGTCTTATTTTGCAAATAAATAAGATGTCAATAATTGTATATCCCACACAATGTTCAAGCTGGAAGACGGTTGCACTACTAAAATAAGTAGCATTCTGAAAAGAAACTATGAACTATTTATTTTTGAGATAACTCTTTTTAATAGATGCCGGGATCAGTAGCACACACAGTAGAGCGCTGGCTTTCTGAGCTCAGGTTGGCGGGTTCGATTCCAGCTTAGTCCTCGGCGTTCCCGAAAGTCATAAGGAGTGGTTAGTGAGACATGAAACCATTAATAATAATAATAATAATAATAATAATAATAATAATAATAATAATAATAATAATAATAATAATATTTTAACATGTAGACGACAACACTATACAAGTTAGTTGGAGGGGGAGACAAAGTTACGATCTTCACCATTTCCGAGAAAATGGGAATCCCAACGCACTGATAGCAAAATGCTCAACGACGGGTTTTACAGGAACAAGTAGTACTTTGCAGACCAGTTAATAGTAATATACTTGTTGCATTTACAAACAGAGGAAGACCAGTTGTATCTTTGTAATGAATCAGAGAAGTGCCTACCTTGTTTGCCGGCGAGTGGTGGAGAGACACTTGTTGCATGCGGTAATGTCTAGCAATGACAGACGACGAACGGGCAGTTCTCACTCTCCGCTCAGCTGTCGAGTGGGTACTGGGGTCGGGGTCGCCTTGACCGAGGCCAGATCGGCATCCCTTCCCCTCCGCACCGCGCACGGCTCACGCGCAGTCCCCTCCCAAGTGTGATCACAGAGAACAATCGACACACAAAAAACTAAACATTATTCATGAATAAGAAACACGTCAAGGTGGAAACTTCAACGGTATGAGGGTTTATAAACTGTGAGAAACAAGTGGGATATGTGGACCATATTCAACAGTACCGCTGAAATGGTCAAAGGCGATGAAATGCAAACGTTTTCATTCACGCCGATTTCAGTGCCACAGTCGGTCAGTTGCGAAGATTGAGGGTTCGATCCCGGGTGATGTTGGTTGAGGGTATAAAGTCGTTTAAGTCCGTGTCGTTTATCCGCCTCGTTAAAGATCTCTAGTGGGATGAAATTCTGTCATTTAGTGTCTGTTAAGACCGTTAGCTGCTTAAACTAGACGCAGAACAAACAGTACTCAGGTAGCCCCTAACCCGAATTGTAAAATAATATTAGGGAACCAAAAATTCTCATGACGATCCTAAAAAATGGACAGTGGGGTGGGGGAGTTCCGAAAATGAACAGGAAATTACAAAAGGAGTCCTTTCCATGATCGTAAAGAGTTTTCGTTCATTGACTGATTTTAAGACAACGTACAAGCGCAGTTTGGAATAAATAACTCACTAGGTGGAGGTTATCCAAAAATGAACAAAAATTTCTCAAAGACTAGGAACTCAAAGTTTGCATTCAGGAAATTGCTTTGTAAGAGTACTTGATGACTGAAAATTCCTACGTAGAGCGTTTTCCTAAATAATCTGAATAATTTACAAAAAAAAAAAAAAAAAATGTCGGTTCGACTTCCTAACTGACTTCTTCTTTCTTAATTTGTTTACCCTCCAGGGTTGGCTTTCCCCTCGGACTCAAAGAGGAATCCCACCTCTACCATCTCAAGGGTTATGCCCCAGTGATAAAACCGAAGAGGAGGACCAGTACCTCGCCCAGGCGGCCTCACCTGCTATGCTGAACAGGGGCTTTGTGGGGGATGGGAAGATTGGAAGGGATAGACAAGGAAGAGGGAAGGAAGCGGCCGTTGCCTTAAGTTAGGTACCATCCCGGCATTTGCCTGGAGGAGAAGTGGGAAACCACGGAAAACCAATTCCAGGATGGCTGAGGAGGGAATCGAACCCACCTCTACTCAGTTGACCTACCGAGGCTGAGTGGACCCCGTTCCAGCCCTCGTACCACTTTTCAAATTTCGTGGCAGAGCCGAGAATCGAACCCGGGCCTCCGGGGGTGGCAGCTAATCACAATAAACACTAAACCCCAGAGGCGGACCTTGTAGTACTGTACTTGATGACTGAAAATTCCCACGGAGTGTTTTTCTAAATAATCTGAATAATTTAGAAAAGAAGTCGGTTCGATTTTATAATTGACTTACCTCTCGCACTATTCCAAGGCCAATACCTCAACAACGAGGGTGTTTTCTGCAGAGAACCAGTATTTTTCTATGGACAGCTATATGTTGTGCTCGCCAGAGGAAAGTTTAGGAAATTAAAAGAAAAATTCAAGTCGATGAGGAAAAAAGTCACCGGGCGAGTTGGCCGTGCGCGTAGAGGCGCGCGGCTGTGAGCTTGCATCCGGGAGATAGTAGGTTCGAATCCCACTATCGGCTATGGTTTTCCGTGGTTTCCCATTTTCACACCTTAATTAAGGCCACGGCCGCTTCCTTCCAGCTCCTAGGCCTTTCCTATCCCATCGTCGCCATAAGACCTATCTGTGTCGGTGCGACGTAAAGCCCCTAGCAAAAAAAAAAAAAAAAGGAAAAAGGTCGTAATCTAAGAAACGTAAAATATGTAGAAGAAATACAGCTTTTACGAAAATATGCCAATGAAGTGCATCTTCCTCCGTATAGTTGAATTAACAGGCCGTATAAAAAGTTATCGTGTTGTCAAGAACTACGAAAATGACCTCGTTTACTTTACTTTATTTTACATTCACCACCCAAGAAATTCCATTGGGACACAGTATACGGCCACCTAAATTGTTTCAGACAGCCAGCGTTCACTGTCTGAGCTGCATAACCCACAACAACAACAACAACAACAACAACAACAACAACAACAACAACAACAACAACAACAACAACAATAATAATAATAATAATAATAATAATAATAATAATAATAATAATAATAATAATAATAATAATAATAATCTTCACGTAGCAGGACACGGTATTTTACCGCACAGGGATCTTCAACCTGGTGCGTCGGTAGGATGAGTGTCTCAATGCTCACGGCGATTTTGCCTGATTGGCATCCCGATTCAGGACTGGACGGCCGTCGAACGAAACTTTTTGATCACCCCTTTATACATTCTTTCCTTCTTTCTTTCTTAATCTGCTTACCCTCCAGGGTTGGCTTTTCCTTCGGACTCAGCGAGGAATTCCATCTCTACCGCCTCAAGGGCAGTGTCCTGAAGCTTCAGACTCTGGGTCGGGGGATACAACTGGGGAGGATGACCAGTACCTCGCGCAGGCGGCCTCACCTGCTATGCTGAACAGGGGCCTTGCGGGGGGATGGGAAGATTGGAAGGGATAGACAAGGAAGAGGGAAGGAAGCGGCCGTGGCCTTAAGTTAGGTACCATCCCGGCATTTGCCTTGAGGAGAAGTGGGAAACTACGGAAAACCAATTCCAGGATGGCTCTACTCAGTTGACCTCCCGAGGCTGAGTGGACTCCGTTCCAGCCTTCGTACCACTTTTCAAATTTCGTGGCAGAGCCGGGAATCGAACTCGGACCTCCGGGGGTGGCAGTTAATCACACTAACCACCACACCACAGAGGCGGACCCCTTATACATACTGTATTAATAATGTTATGTTTTAACGTCCCCCTAACTACATTTTGGAGAGGCCGAAGTGCCGGAATTTCGTCCCGCCGGAGTCGTATTACGTCCCAGTAAATGTACCGACACGAAGCTGACGTATTAAAGCACCTTGATATACCTGCGGACTAAGCCAAGATCGAACCTCTTAAGTTGGACTAATAAGGCCATCGTTCTACCGTCCGAGCTACACAGCCCGGCACATAATGTATTTGAATTAAAAGGCAGACACATGGAGTCATTTATCATGTGAGTTGACATAGTTCAAATTTAGGACAGAGTCCGAGATGACCTTTCACCTTGTTATTATTGACGACAAAAGCAGTGTCAAGGAGTAAAATAATAATGAGGAGAGTGTCTGTTTATTCATTTTCTTAATAATATTTTGAAGTTGGTCATTGCTGGAAGAAGTTCGGTTCCTTGGTTGAATGTTCAACGTAGTGGCCTTCGGTTGAGAGGGCTTCGGGTTCTATTCACGGCCAGATCAGGAATTTTAGCCACGATTGGTTAATTCCTCTGGTTGGATGTCAAGGTGTTTGTGATCATTTTATTACACAATTTTTATTTGCATACAGTATATCACACTATAAAGGGGCTGCCTGGCCGAGGCGGTAAAGGCGAGCTCGGTTCGCCGGAAGGACGTGGGTTCGAATCCCCGTCAAGAAGTCGCAACATTTAAGAAACGAGATTTCCACTTCCGGAGGTGCATATGGCCCTGAAGTTCACTCAGCCTATACCAAAAATGAGTACCAGGTTAATTCCTGGGGGCAAAGGTGGCCGGGCGTAGAGCTGACCACTCTACCCCATCACGTGCCGAGGTTAACAATGGTGGAAGCCTTTACCTTCCACTCCTCCAAGGGCCTTCATGGCCGGTACGGAGGTGAAAAAAATATCACACTATAAAGTACTACAGAAACGCGCAATAGTGAAGACATCCTTCCGCATAGGGTAAGCATCCGGCCGTAACAGTGGTCTTACTCCACCTTAGTACCGACCCAGGATAATTGGGAAGAAGAAGAAGAAGAAGAAGAAGAAGAAGAAGAAGAAGAAGAAGAAGGGCTACATGAAGGAAGTGAGGACCAATTATAAGTTGAACGGGTGGGTAGCAAGGAGAGAGAAAGAGAGAGAAAATGAAAGAACAGCCGGCCTAAACTGACCAATGCCGGGGATTAATTCTTGAGCTGAATTCTACTAACGTATTGACACCCTTTGCAAGATGTATGGTACACGGATCACAGTCATAAAGATGGAATCAAAATTTCCACATCAGTTCTAATAATAATAATAATAATAATAGTAATAATAATCGTAACGATCGTGTGTCTTTGGCGAAATTTTCGTACATTTATCCGTTTCGGGTGTAATAATGACAATCTGAATATTTTTGTTGTTGTCTGTATGCCGGTTTGCCTGTTAGTTTGTCTGTTTGTCGGTGTTCTTATAACTTGAAAGCTACTAGATATATTTCTACCAAACTTGATATTTCGAATCTACCTGTCTTTGGGTAGGTTTTAGGGCAAATATTGTTTCTGAATACCTAAAATTACTGGGAGTTAATACGAAACCGAAACCGTGGTTTTTAATCCCCACAAAAATGTACACAACCAAATTTTATGAAAATTTCCTTCTTTAAAGGAAATTAATTTCTAAAACTTGTTCTCATGTGCATCATTTCGATAGGAGGATATATAAGGGAGATATCATTAACGGACTGTTTTTTCAGTATACAAGTCCCAGAGGACATAACTCAAAAGCGGGTGCATGTAAAGCGTATTTCTTGTAAGTTGAAAACTACTGGAGATACTCGTATTTTAACCAAACTTCATATTTAGCATCCGCCGATCCAAAGGTAGGTTTACAAATTCCTGGAATTGACTAGGAGTTTATATGGAACTGAACCGAGCTCGATAGCTGCAGTCGCTTAATTGCGGCCAGTGTCCAGTATTCGGGAGATAGTAGGTTCGAACCCCACTGTCGGCAACCCTGAAGATGGTTTTCCGTGGTTTCCCATTTTCACACTAGGCAAATGCTGGGGCTGTACCTTAATTAAGGCCACGGCCGCTTCCTTCCCATTCCTAGCCCTTCCGTGTCCCATCGTCGCCATAAGACCTATCTGTGTCGATGCGACGTAAAACAACTAGCAAATAAAACTATGGAACTGAAACAGCGATTTTACTCTCCCACAAAATACACATGACCAATGTGAATGGAAATCTACCAATATGAATGGAAGTTGATTTTTGAAACATTTTTCTCATATTCACCTATTCGATAGGATGATTATTAAGAGAGATATCATTAACGGGCGGTTCTACAGGCTAAGTTGCAGTGGACATTGACCGAAAGGTGTTGCACGTGGAGCAGATTTCTTATCTATATAAATAAAATCGTTACGACCCTCTGCCTGTACATTGATTATTTTGGCGAATTTTTCGTAGTTATCCGTTTCAGGTGTAATAATGACCGTCTGCATATTTTTTAGTTTCCTGGAATTCCTAATTTTACCCCCCTCGCCCAATCAAGACAGTGGCACAATCTTACAGACGAGCTAGAAAACTGAAATTTGGCAAAATTAGCTTGTAACAGGCGAAAAAAATTCCAAGGTTTCCACGGTTTTGGGAATAATAATGATCATCTGCATACTTTTTAGCTTTGTTGTCTGTTTGCCTGTTTGTCCATACGCCCAAAATATATCGAAATATGGAGGCAATTTTAATGACGGCGCGGACCTTCGTTTCGAGGTATTTCTTGGCTAAACGGTAAGTCTTATCCCAAAACGGATGACATGGATGCCGAGATCTACAACATTGGTCCTTTGCCTGTTTGTCGTATCTCTACCCCTCATACGTTAGATTTGGCTGTATTTCTCGATTATATAAATGTTGCTCTTTATACACGTTTAATTAATACTTCGACACACTTATAAGAAAGACAGAATAAGCATATCCGGCTCGAACATTGGCCCATCTACATGTGAGACAAATTCTATGTTTCTAGCTGCCACGTAAGTATCCCAAAAGTTACCCAAATTTCACCCTATTCAACGTTACTAACTCAGTCTGACCCATAAATAGAGGAGAGACGAGAAAATGTCAAAGGATAAACCATTTAGACCGCTAAAAGTGGCGTCATATGGTGCAATCTGTTTGTTTGTCGATATGACGTACCGTTTAGCAACAGTTAATATGTGAATGAAGGTGTGCAATATTGTAACCATGCATATAATTTCGTATATCGATCTATGTAGGCTATATATCCATTGAAGTTGATTTGTAGCGATCTAGAACAGGTGGGTCTGCCACTATAACTAATACTTTACAAATCGATAGTGACTGTCAGCAGGAGGTGCCTGCTATTGTAATCAACACTCCCCACACCGACTTTCACTGGTAGTAGGCATAAGGTCCTTCTCCAGCTCCTATGTAACTGGCATTAGTAAGGACAGCCTACCACTGTAATTAATAATTCCCTACTCGATTTGACTGGCAGAGTGCAAGGGAACATGCAATTTTGTTCAAAACTCCCCTACTCGTTTGTGTTTGGCATTAGGGAAGGGTACCTGCCATGATAAATCAATTTACCCATCTAAAGTGACCTGTTATCATAATGGAAACTCAGCAACTCGGTGTGACTGGCAATGAGCTAACTGGCATCAGGAAAAGGGGCCTGTAATTATAATTTTAATAGCACAACTCAATTTTGACTTGCAGTAGGGAAGGTGCCTGCCATTATAATAAAATCTTCTCAACTGTAATGTGTCTGGAAGTAGGAAATGGGGCCTCCCATTCTAACGAAAACTTCCCAAATCAATTGTGACCGTGCAGTAGGCAAGGGGGCTTGCCAGTATAATAAAAACATCCCAACTCGATTGTGAATGGCAGTAGGCAAGGGAGCCTGCCGTTATCATGACAACTCCGCAACTCGCCCTTTACTTTGGAAACAACGTATGGGGACTTCCCCACGCTCTTTCTCCCCATGCCAGTAATTCTATCGACAGTAGGCCGACGTACTTGACCACCTTCACATACCACCGGACTGAGCCAGTATCGAACCTGCCAACTTGGGCTCAGAGAGCCAGTACCTTAACATCAGTTCTAGTCCCGTAATGTCCAATAAAATATAAATCAACATCTAGAGAAGTGGCATCTAGTCTTTTTCGTTTGCGTACCCTTCAATGTAACGTCTTTCTGATTTTATAGTCCCACAGTTGTTAATACAGTCTACAAGAGATAAAAAAAACTCGTGCTTCTAAATTATGTGCATTTCATTGAACTCGGACTATCTGTAGCTAAATGCGTACATGGTTCTATTATCCATAATAATAATAATAATAATAATAATAATAATAATAATAATAATAATAATAATAATAATCTATATATATAAAATAAGAGTTTTGTCTGTACATTGCTCAGAATTTGAAAATAATGGTATTTCTGTATTGGTCATGTCCACAGTAACAAGAAAATGCATTTTTTTACTTTTCCGTAATGTCTGTCTGTCTGTCTGTCTGTCTGTCTGTCTGTCTGTCTGTCTGTCTGTCTGTCTGTCTGTCTGTCTGTCTGTCTGTCTGTCTGTCTGTCTGTCTGTCTGTCTGTCTGTCTGTCTGTCTGTCTGTCTGTCTGTACACGCATCACGAGAAAACGGCTGAAGAGAATTTTATGAAAATCGGAATGTAAAGTCGGGTGATGAACCGCTACAATCTAGGCTATAAATTATTTTAATCACGCTGAGTGAAATGGTAGTTTAGGGGAAGGCCTGAAAATTATTTCTCAAATATTTATGTTATTAGTGGTTGTGTCTTAATGAAAATCGCTAGACAAAGATGGAAAATAAGTCGCTACAATATAGGCTATACACGCTGAGAGAAAAGGTAGTTTAGGGGAAGGCCTAAAATTTAATTGTCAAATATTTATTTTATTAGTGGTCGTATCTTCACGAAAATTGGTATGCAAAGTCGGGGACTAGGTCGCTATAATCTAGGCTATCAATAATGCTATTTGCACTGAGTGAAATGGTAGTTTAAGGGAAGGCTTGTAATGTAATCTATATATAAAATAAGTGTTTTGCCAGTGCATTGTTGAGAATTTGAAATGAATGGTATTTCTGTATCTGTCATGTCCACAGTAACAAGGAAATGCATTTTTTACTTTTCCGTAATGTCTGTCTGTCTATCTGTCTGTCTGTCTGTCTGTCTGTCTGTCTGTCTGTCTGTCTGTCTGTCTGTCTGTCTGTCTGTCTGTCTGTCTGTCTGTCTGTCTGTCTGTACAAGCATCAATAGAAAACGGCTGAAGAGAATTTAATGAAAATCGGTATGTCGGGTGATGAACCACTGCAATCTAGGCTACAAATTATTTTATTCACGTTGAGTGAAATGGTAGTTATGGGGAAGGCCTGAAATGTAATTCTCAAATAAGTTATTTATGTTATTAGTGGTCGTATTGATAAATACTACATAACTAACATAACTTTAGTTATGTCGTAAGTTAGTAGTAATTATTAAGAAGTTATTACATTTTCGATCACTAATGTCTTATACATTGTTACCGTACCGCATATAATCAGAGATATTCATGAATTTGGATTTTTGTTACTAAGTCCATATCAGCGCCGAGTCATGAGAAAATGGGTAAACAGAATTTAGTGAAAATCGGTATGTAAAGTCTGAGAATAAGGAACTACAGTCTACGATATAAATAATTTTGTAGGACACCCTAATATCACAGAGTCGAAAGAAAACTAATGTGAAGGCCTGCAATATAGAAAGCTCATAAACTTTATCAACAATAACATTACATTGACCATTTTTTGTTGTGATGTGCTTTTTGTCTGTTTCCTCTCATCCCCGATAGGTAGGATTACTGCACCGTACCGAGGTTTTTTAAATTTGTTTGATGTCGCACCGACATAGGTAGGTCTTATGGCGACGATGGGATAGGAAATGAATAGTGTGAAGGAAGCGGCCTTGGCTTTAAGGTACAGCCTGGTGTGACTGGTGTGAAAATGGGAAACCACGGAATACCATCTTCAGGATTGCCGGCAGTGCGGTTCGAATCCACTATCTCCCGCATACAAGCTCACACGGGCAACTCGCCTGGTCGTACCGACTGTAACAGCCTGCCTGTATATTGGCGGGAAGTAGATGGGGAGTAAGATAACTTTCTTCTTTAGCATGCCATTCGTCTGGTTCATTCATTTTATGACATATCTGGTACGTAACACACTGGTTCATCATAGTATTCGAGCTATACAATCCCTACTCTGAGCCACTGATTGGATTGAGTAGTGTGCATATTTAACGGAATAATGACAGAGGAGTGTTCACGGCAGTCTGCGACCTGGTTATTCAGCTCTGGAACTTAGGACTCTTAGATCGGCACCATCATACTGTTCGTTGAAAGTGAGGAAGTGTGCGGTTTTTCATTTGATCGAATATTTTATATGATAACATTGCTTTTAATCGCTACATTCCTACTGACGTTTTTGTAATGACCTATGTTGAATTCAGTTAGGAAAACCACCAAGTCAGTCTTTCTGAGAATCCCGTAGCGAAGCACGGGCACATCAACTAATAATAATAATAATAATAATAATAATAATAATAATAATAATAATAGCTGCCTGTTGCTTTGCAGCAGTGAGGGAAGGGAATGGAGGTGAAGTGGGAGACGGAGGTACTGATATTATTATTATTATTATTATTATTATTATTATTATTATTATTATTATTATTATTATTATTATTATTATTATTATTATTTCGACCTACTAAATACTTTACCGTTTTCGAAGACACTGAGGTGCCGGAATTTTGTCCCGTAAGATTTCTTTCACGCGCCAGTAAACCTACTGACATCAGGCTGACATATTTGAGTAGTTTCAAACAGCAGCGCACTGAGCCGGGATTGAACTTGCCAACCTGGGCTGAGAACAACAACTCTCTACCGTCTGAACTACTCAGCCCGGCTTTTATGATTCAATTATTATTCTTCCTGGGCTTATATCATTACATGGGGTCGAAGCTATGTGTGGATTAAACCCAGTTTTAAAGCTGGATGACCTTCCTGGCGTCAAGCAAACGAGAAGGGATGTACTCAATGTTGCGTGTTTTCTGTGGTGGTTGATAGTGTGATGTGTTATGTGTTAAGACGAGCACAACCATCCAGTCCTCGATATAGAGGAATTAACCACAGGAGGTTACAATTTCTGATCTGCCGGAAATCGAACACTGGACCCACTTAACCGAAGGCAACTAGGCTGGTCACTGAGCCAAAGAGCCGGACGACTTTTATTATTCAAAGTTTCGAATGAAATGATACTCGTATACTGTATACCGCAATTAAAAAATGTTACGGACCCCGTAAGTTGTCTTTGCGAACATCCAGTTGAATACCACCGGTCTATGTGTTAGTGTAGTAAATAAACAGAGGAACTTCCTAGATTCATTCCACAATCTACGCAGAGTTCATCTTCTCTACTAATAATTTAATCGACCTCGGGACCCCCTTGACCAAAGGCCAGCACGCTAACCACTTAGCCATGGAGCTGGACAATTTCTCTGCTAAGAACTTAAGACTGTATGCATCCTTTTCGAGAACTGTAGAAAGAGGTGTTGGTGAAAGTTCCACTCCTATATAGAATATAGAATATAGAATTTATAGATTTGATCTTATTTGGTATTTCTCATCTGCTCATCTGGAGATTGGAATGGTACCTCAAATAATGGCTACATCCGCTTTCATTTCATGGATGTGGATGCATACAACAATGATTTATTATTATTATTATTATTATTATTATTATTATTATTATTATTATTATTATTATTATTATTATTTCTTTCTTAATCCGTTTACCCTCCAGCGTTGGTTTTTTCTCGGACTCAGCGAGGGAAGTGTTCTGGAGCGTGAGGCATTTGGTCGGGGGATACAACTGGGAAGGAAGACCAGTACCTCACCTGCTATGCTGAACAGGTACCTTTCGGGGGGGGGAGGGAGGTGGGAAGATCGGAAGGGATAGACAAGGAAGAGCAAAAGAAGTGGCTATGACCTTAAATTAGATACAATCGCGGCATTTGCCTGGAGGACAACCCCTTCGAAGATGGTTGAGGAGGGAATTGAATCCCCCTCTACTCAGTTGACCTTCTGAGGCTGAGTGGGCCCCTTTCCATCCCTCGTACCACTTTTCAAATTTCGAACCCGTGCCTCCGGGGGTGTCACTAACCACTACACCACAGAGGTGCACTTTACAATTATTATTATTATTATTATTATTATTATTATTATTATTATTATTATTATTATTATTATTATTTTACAATCGATGTATCGCGCATTGTAGATCATGCTTTCAAATTTGTATAGTAACACATTACAGCGACAAACTTTTAATATAGTGGTCGCTATGCACTATTTTATGAACGTTCATGCTATATCACTGTCCCTATTTGAAATTCTAACCACCTCTTCTTATCGCAGTCAAAATCATCTCTAGCGGTCTGTCGTTTCTAACCATTGGGAGTACATCTTTTGATAATTAGTTCGTGCCCAGGCTCCTAATTAGAATGTTCCGTTACTCTGAACTTCCATACCAGTTGATTCAACTCTAATACAGTCGAAATTTAGCTGTATGTTTTACAAAGGGGAGGTCGAGAGACATAGCTACGCTGTATGGATAATAAACATGGAGGGTTTGAACTCCGCCGTCAGCAGCCCTGAAGATGTTTGTTCGAGGTTCTCATAACAGACAAATGATGGGGCTGCAACTTATAAGTAGGGATCGGATCGTAAGTTCTAAGAACGATTAAAATATGCTGGCAATTATGCATTATAAAGTAGAATGTGTTTAGTCCTCAGCCCGAAGGCTGGTTGGATCCTCAACAGCTCTGCCATCAGCTGTCATAGATGGCCTAGGCATCACTGAAGAGGCATACTAGGGAAATGAGGAGTGAGGTGGTTTCCCGTTGCTTTCCTCACCGGGCCAGAAGTTGCTATTACATATCAGTCTGCCAAGCCCACTGAAATGCATGCACCAACTGACCCTATGAGCAATATTTTCACACCATTCAGAGCAGGGACTGGCTGCAGAAGGAATGGCATTACTAGCATCACTCATACCTCAGTCACTTTCATTTCGTCAAAGCCAAGGATAAAGCTGAGACAGATCAATGAAAGTAACAAGATTGCTCTAGCCCATACCAGAAGACATAGTGCACTGTAAACACTAGGTCCCGCCAGCAAAGGCATAAAGTAGAATATATGCATTAAAAATTGAATAATATTCACTTATGAATAAGCCAATTTTATTGACTCACTTTATACATGTATCGTTCACTGCAGAATGAAGCATCACAATAGATAACTGAATATTGTTCAATGTTTTCTGGAGACAAATTACATAATTGTCTGTAAAAGTAAGTTTATAAGCCGAGAATGATCTTTCTGCATCAACTGAAGTAATGGGACAAAATGTATACACTGTAACTATTTTGAGATGATAATAAATAAATAAAATCATGAATAAAAATACATAAATAAAATTACTCAAAAACTTAATAAAATTAATAATCATAATTAACCGAAATGTCCGTAGTATGGGCGCCAGAGTTCTCCAGAGTGGATCCCTCGAATTTAGATAAGAGCATGATAAACTTTATATCCCAGGGCGTGTACATAATGCTGCGTACTGGTACATCTGCTGCAGGCCTTACCTAACCTCCTGAAAACGACTAATTAGGTAGGAACTGCACCTAGGTTCATCAATAACACTGATTCTAAAATAACTAACTATATTCTGAACAAATTCCGTGCATGAGCACCTCATCAACATACAACATTATACATATAATACACACATAAAATATTGCTGGAAGACTCCATATTTACAACAACAACAATAATGAAAACCGTGGGAAAACGAAAGTGAGAACTAAGCTACCATTTGTAGATGGTCCGATGAACAATGTACATGTATGAAGATAAATACCCTTCACTGTCTCTTTATCAATTCGACTTACCGATTCTCATAATCGGCAGTTATCACATCACACAGATACTGTACCTTGTACTACTGTGTTCACATATTTTAACACTTGTTGTAAAGATATATACACACGTCTGTCGACCCTCAACATAAATTATGGAAAGTCTGAGATAGCTTTCACCAACATATAATGCTAGGCCGCCACAAGTGCTACAATACTTAATGCGCAAGCACTCTCCACAATCATCCACTTTCCACGAACATAACAAGACTACACTCCACGAACGTTTGAAGTCCAGTCCATTGCAGCCGTGTCACTCCAGTACCGTGTATCAGCACCACTTCCTTCCCGTACAGTGTGTCAGTTGTAGTTCTCTCATACAGTGTTACTGCTTGTAGTTATCTTCCTTCTCGTTCCTTTACAATCACCTTTACAATTACCCTTACAATGTTCCTTACAATGTCCTCTACAATCACCCTTACAATATCCCTTTACAATCTCCTCTACAATCACCCTTACAATGTCCCTTTACAATGTCTCTGGTTGCCGCCGTATCATCAACCTTTATAGACATCAACATCCCCCTCCTCTCAGATGATACGTCTGGATTGGTACTTGCCAGCCAATCATGGGTGGTCCTCTTCTCAAGCCCAAGCCCTGAACTACTTCTTCCTCCCAAGACAATAACAAACTCTGGGGTATATTCCATGAATCACCAAACTTTCCCTGGTACAACAACAAGCACTGGGGCAGCCATATGACTCATTCAAATTACCAGAGTTATTAAAGCAATGTTTTCCCACTCATGCAAAACATATTACTCATACGTACATATGTGGATATCTTCCAGCTTACCAATATAAATGGCAAAATATATAAATGAAATACTGATAATAATAATGATAATAATAATAAATCGAATACTGACAATAATATCTCTAACTTCTACATATAATTCGGGTTCCAAACATTCATCTGGGAAAGACACCCTGATTCCACTCAAGTACTGACTAATTGTTTGAATCTTAATTAGTCCTGGGATATTTCGGTTTACACAATATTTCTTCAAGAATGATTTCAGAACTGCATTGTTTAATTTACTCCATGGAATACTGCTGCGTAATAAAGATCGGATGAAAATGTTTTTACGTGCGTAAGAGGTAGTTGTAGTGTGTTGTTCTTATTTCCCTCCTTTGCCGTAATATGTGCAGTTGTGCAGTCGTTTTTGCATATTGTTTCAAGTTGAAATTTCTTTTCACATTTCACTTCCTTCGAGCATACTCGACAATAGATGACAGTGCCACTTGTTGAATAACTATTACCAGGCACCCACTCTTTAGGCATTCTGAGTAAAGGATATGCAGACTAAGAATAAAGAAACACGTTAACTGAAGAAACTCCTCACAAAACTAACTCCGTGCTGCTGGCTGCTGAGATGGTGAAACTGATGTTCCACTCCATCCCTTTCTTGAAATAGCCAGGCCGCATAATTGCCTAAAAAGTTGTTATATCATCTTTTAGTCAGAATGTTGTTTACAGTGGATATCCAACACGCAGGCGAAACCAATTTTGTTCGGGATGTTTTAAATTATACTTAATTTCAAATTTATATACTGAAATATGCGTTATGTTTAGAATATGCAATGAGCTGCCTTTAAGAACAAGATATGTCACATGCTCCAAGACTCAAAGACTCATAATTTTTTAAGTCTTTTACACGATTAGGACATGGTGTCCTTAACAACGTGTTTTGATTGTATCTATGAAACCTGTACTTTGTGTGTATTTTAATCTTTAATTTTGAACACGGCTGAAGATGTTTTCAAAAGAAACGAAACATTCACAGTTTTTAAATAGATTAATGTTATTTTAATGTAAGAATAACCAAAGATTATTAAAGTTGTGGTAAGGTGGAATGTTTTAACTTGTTAATTGAGTTTTATACATACTAAAATTCCACCGCGGAGCAATATGAAGTTTATAAAATGTGATATATGCAATAAACCCACAAAATATGCATTCGTATTTGCGCATATGCATTTTCAAAACACCCGGTCCCAACTTATAAATCTCCTTACTCCAACGTCACATACTGTATGTGCTAGTGTGACGTTACACTAAGAGCTACTTTCAAAGGGAACTGCAAATAGGACATTTAAATGACACTTTATTGAATACATGCTGCGGAAATAAGCGTAAGAACATCACATGGAGCCCCTCACAGTTACGTCTGACGAAAATCAGGAAAGCAAGGCTAGGCTCTTCGCCAGATTGCACCGGAAAAGCACATGCTGAATCTTAGATTGAAATATTGTCGACAGGAAATCGAGATTTAAATTGGTTGAGCTCCCAGCATCTGTGCCCGTACGAATTGTACGATAGAATAAGAATCAAGTCTTCAGTTCACACACATGAACGAACTTCTTATAGTATTTTCAGTGCGATGTGAGTTTTCATAGAATAAATTCAGATATTTACATAAATTTCGGGAATTCTTAATATGACAGGTTCATCAACACCTCTTTTAATGATCTAAAACCTATGTGGCGTAGCCGGTCAGTCATTGTCCTTCTAGTCCCAACATAATGGATTAAATCATGACTAAGGAATCGGAGGGTGCTGAAATGTGACAAGTACATGTCATTGGAACTTACAGAACTCCAATAAGACGGAAGTAGAATACCCTAACGTCTCTTAGAATATATGGCAACTCAACGGACGTTGAATATCGCCATCTTCATCATCATCATCATCATCATCATCATCATCATCATCATCATCATCATATCTTGTGTTTTACCTTATTGGCGTGTCGACATAACACATCTGCGAAACACCCCGAAAATAGCACGTTTACCAGCAAACGGAACCCATCTACTCTCTTGTGATGATATCGCACTGCGCAATGTTTGCAGCAACTCCTCGTAAATCGCATGGGTATCCAAACATTTAAAATATTGTAAGCAAGATTATTTTAAACCACACTGAACTATGTGAATAAAATTACAAATTAATGAAATGACATAACCTACTTTCTTCATTTTCAGTATACCAGAAGTTTCTAGCAATTGTTACTCATGATTAGGAATTGTGCAAAATCAACAGTGCTTCAAGAAATATTTGTTTAATATCTTAACTTTTCTGTATCTTTCTTCCCGGAACTTAATGAAGAAAGCAGAGGGAGAAGAAGAAGAAGAAGAAGAAGAAGAAGAAGAAGAGGACATGGAACGTACGGTTATTTTTTAAAGATAGGGGCAAGAAAAAACAGAGCTACATACTCGCTTGCTGAAC
Source organism: Anabrus simplex (assembly GCF_040414725.1). Classification (NCBI taxonomy): domain Eukaryota; kingdom Metazoa; phylum Arthropoda; class Insecta; order Orthoptera; family Tettigoniidae; genus Anabrus; species Anabrus simplex. The sequence continues at coordinate 1,611,423,369 of NC_090265.1, read as the reverse complement.
TAAATAGTCTGTCACTTGACAGACATCTGTGACTTTTATCTTATCGATGATCGAAAATTGTATTCAAGAAATTGCTTGATCTTGCAGAAATCCAGAAAAATTTTGTTTGGAAGATGCCAAATAGATGTAAGGATGATATTTCTAGAATATTTTGTAAGATCGGCTAATGAATTATTTAATACTAGTCGTGTTACTCGACGCAGAATAAATGATTCCCACACAAATTGAATGAAATAAATTCAGAGCATTCCACTGAAATTTGAGGAATAGCAGACCCATTGTACTTTTGATGTAAAACTAAAAGCTTGCTTTTATTATTACAAGATGGAGCGTCACTGGGCAAAAATTCGCGATCTTTCTACATTCCAGACGTAAGCGATGGCATTTTACAAATGCAGACATCGACAGTAGCCCCAAATTTTCAATCCGTGATAAACTGGCTTTATCTGAAGTATTTCAGCCGAAGTAGATGAAGCCATACTGTTTCATTTATTACTATGTTTCTGAGAAGGAATGAGTGGAGAAATTAGATACCATTGGAACTTGGAGTAGCCTCCTCCTAGATATAAGAGATGCGCGTTGCCTAGCTTCGAAGTAGTTAGGCTAGACTCTTCTCCTTTGACTAGCGTCAAAAAGTAGAGGATCGCCAAATAAATTTTTCACCGTCCCTACAACAGATTTCGCCTAAGGATCAGATCTAAAGGTAGCATAGCAGCTTCCAGGTCGGTTGGTCTTAGTTTGGATACGGGCTCTGGAATAAATGTAGGAGTGATTTGAAGGTCTAGAACTGGGTTCAGTTAACCTCAGGTATCCTAATTAAGTAGAAAATATAACTCTCGGCTATCCTAAGAGTTCTTACCTCAAATAGAAGCGATTTTAGGACCGGTCTTAGCCGATCCTAGAATCAATTATTTACAAAGTATGTGACGTTCGTCATCACAGGTACACAGCTTCTCAAACTGATTTCACACATTATAAATATAATATGAAGCTGTTGACCAAGCTGTCTCAGATTCCCTAAATGAAGCAGGGACAACAACGTTTTGGTCAACATCACTTGGTCATTGGCGAGTCGATCTTTCCATTTACTCATATGCTGATGGTTATGGGTTCAAATCACGGCACAGTCATTGGTATAAAAGAAGTATGCTATAAGATGCCGTTATTAGTAGGTTTAGAGGCATATTAAAGAACTTCACTTTAGGATACATGTCCACTCTCTGGTGTATGCTAATACCATTAGTAGTCGTGGGGATATCTATTATTATTATTATTATTATTATTATTATTATTATTATTATTATTATTATTATTATTATTATTATTATTATTATTATTATTATTATTATTTTCTTTTTATAATAAAATATGGCGGTACTCACTTTCCTTATGGTCCTAAATATTTCTCCTCAAAGATATTAATTGTTCCTTACGACCATCTCCAAAGGTACTGATTTTACCACTGGCCCACTCTGAAGAAATGTTCACTCCAATCTGTTTTTGTGGTGCAGAATTTGTAACATCTTGGCACATCTTAAAACCTACCATTTTATTTTTCGCATAAAGCCACTCGTTTTCCTTAAATAAGTCATTTTACTGATATAATGCCCAACAGTTGGACCCATCATGGTCAGAATTAATTGCCCTCTTGAACTGCAGTAAAACTACCAGTACTTGCGATGTTTTTTTCGCATTCACTTGAGTCACTATTTTCAGGTACAGGAGATACTTCAAAATCATCGTCATGCTTTATTTTATTTCATTTCATTCATTTCACTTCTCTAACTTGTGAACCACGCGTACCCCTTGCTCCTACTGAACAACTATGAACACACTTGGCTCGGCAGCACAAACGAAGCGTTTTTAGCTTTTATATAAAAACAACACTAACATACAATAACACCAGATTAATTATGAAAGAAAGTGCCTCATTTATACTGGTGAGTCTATTTACTACCTGTTTGACAAGAGTAGTTTGTTTGCTGAAGGGTGAGGAAATCAACCCCCTAATTTATTCCACTAGCCAAAAAATGTGCAACGACAAGGAAGAGCAAGATGAAGGCTATATCTTCCCTTTAACTCTGAACTGTGGATACGAAAGTGTTAACAGGACAAGAATTATAATTTTAGAACTGCAGTTTACAGAAACTTCAATCAGGTGCTCGTACGCATTACATGAATAGAAACGTAACAAAAGGGGACAAACAAGCTTGATTTTAAGCCATAAGTAATTATTTTATAGGAATTGTGACAGGAATATTCCGAATAATATTCAGTTAATGTTTTTGTTTCCGAAAAAGGTGCCGATACTGCGTGCCATAGCGTGCCACCACAAAAAGGCACTGATGATTATTATTATTATTATTATTATTATTATTATTATTATTATTATTATTATTATTATTATTATTATTATTTTATTATTATTATTATTATTATTATTATTATTATTATTATTATTATTATTATTATTATTATTATTATTATTATTATTAAGGTTCGGGTGTTAAGGAAAAGTCAATACTACTTTCCTGAGTTCATTTTACCTGAAACTGTGAATGATGAGTCCCTGGCCCCATTTAAATCATTTTTGTGTTGATATAAATGCATATTTCAGCCATTTTTCTTTTTTGTCATATTTTGCTCATTTTAGCGATATAAGGTCATATTTGGTTACATTTTGAGTAGTTTTGTTTAAGTTCAAGCGCCGTTCTTAACTAGGTACATGTTATCTGCGTCGATTTTCAAATAAAAGATTACAAAATACTGTAGTAGATGTACACTGACTGAGCAAATGTCATGGGATAGCGGAGAACTGAAGCGCAGGTGTGTTGTCTGCTCACCGCATGCCCCCTGTGCCAGCGGCAGTTGTATAGGAGACCTTCTGAGCAGTGGCTGCGCATGTGACAGGTATAACATGGAACGTCGTCGTGAGCTGACACCGTTCGAACAGGGTATGGTGGTCGCTGCCCGACGGATGGGAAGTGCGATTTCGGAAGTGGTGCTGGAATTCGGCTTCACACGATCAACCGTGTCCAGTGTGTATCGTAAATAGTTGAATGCGGGTGTCACCGTCCACAACAGACGAACGACCGGCCGACCAGCCACCCTCGATGACCGTGACCGGCGACATTCTCAATAGTGACAGACGGGCAACCGTGCAACAAATCACGGCTCAATTCAACACAGGCCGTGCTAGACACGTCTCCCAGTGGACAATCCGTAGGAACATGGGTTCTATGGGGTTTGGAAGCCGGCGCCGCACACGGTTGCCACTGTTAACCCAACGTCATCGGGCATAACGAAGCGCATTTGTCGCCAATCACCAGGGATGGACACCGGAACAATGGCGTAACGTGATATGTTCGGACGAATCACGATTTCAACTGCACCATGCCGATGGGAGGCACAGTGTATGGCGCAGACCACATGAAGCGATGGATCCTTCCTGCCTCGAAGGTGTGGTCCGGGGCGCTGGCGTCTCTGTTATGGTGTGGGGTGCATTTTCCTGGCATGGAATGGGCCCCCTAGTTCTTCTGGAAGAGACTTTAAATGGTACGTGATATGTTGACCTGCTCAGAGGCCATCTCCTCTCATTTTTGCCCTTTCAGCGTCCAGACGGTTCTGCCTTGTTTCGAGATGATAACACGCCGCCACATCACTCCCACGTCGCCCTGGAATGGTTCCAACGACTGCCATGGCCACCCAGGAGCCCCGATATGAACCCTATCGAGCATATTTGGGATGACCTGGAACGCAGGCTCCGTTCTATGGATCCTGCACCCATGAAGAGACCAGCATTGGCGGCCGCTCTGCAAACGATTTGGTGTCAGCTGCGTTCACGGACTACCAGGGACTTGTCGACTCACTTCCGCGGCGTCTCACTGCAGTTCGCAAGGCCAGAGGAGGCCCCACACACTGTTAGGTGACTATCCCATGACATTTGCTAAGCCAGTGTATGTTTCTTTATTTTTCCGAAACAGATAAGTAGCAGATTCAGAAGACGTAATTCCGAGAAAGAGAAGCTGTACAAAGGTACACCTACAGATACCGAAAAGCATGATAATACGATACTTAAAATTTTGGTTCAATATTGGGAAAACAGAGCGAGAACCGCGCCTGTGGCTTATGATACTGAATCAAGTATAAAGTTTTAATTTACCTAATGTATCTCTGTCAGTATGTGTCTGTTGTATTATCGCTCAGGACTTTTTGACACCTTTAATAACACCCTAATACGTGCTACCTATCCAAAATGATTGAGTTATATTTGACCTTTTTAAAGTCATATTTAGCTAGTTTTGGGGCATATTGCTTGAGTATTTTGTACTTCTTTAGGTCATAAACTTCCCAACCCTAATTATTATTATTATTATTATTATTATTATTATTATTATTATTATTATTATTATTATTATTATTACCGAGCTGGATAGCTGCAGTCGCTTAAGTGCGGCCAGTATCCAGTATTCGGGAGATAGTAGGTTCGAATCCCACTGTCGGCAGCCCTGAAGATGGTTTTCCGTGGTTTCCCATTTTCACACCAGGCAAATGCTGGGGCTGTACCTTAATTAAGGCCACGGCCGCTTCCTTCCCACTCCTAGCCCTTCCCTGTCCCATCGTCGCAATAAGACCTATCTGTGTCGGTGCGACGTAAAGCAACTAGCAAAAAAAATATTATTATTATTATTATTATTATTATTATTATTATTATTATTATTATTATTATTGCCTCCCCTTTGCTGTGCTGTGTGACTCAGATGGTTAAGACACAGGTTTCCTGATCCCAAGTTGGCAGGTCGCTCGTCCTATGGTATTTGAAGGTGCTCAAAAAAATCAGCCCCGTGTCGGTATATTTACTAGCACGTAAAAGAACTCCTGTTGGACAACATTTCGGCACCTCGGCGTCCCCGGAAACCGTGAAAGCAGTTAGTAGGACGTAAAATTAATAATATTATTATTTGAATCTTCCCTTTCACATGATGGTGGAACTTCCATCGACCAGCGAATCCATTTATACGCATTACACACATGTTTGACGAGTTGCCTGACAACCAGGAGTAATGTTAAACACGCACTCTTTCCCTGAGTACTATAGAAAGCACTAGAGAGAGGAGCACGTAAGAAGGCGGGTGAGTGAGAGCGTTCTGTGCATTGTGTGAGACAGTCATTCGATGTGATGTCGCAAGACTGCTTTCACGCCCTCTCTCTGTTTGTCTATTTCTCTCGGCCCTAGGCTCTTCACTACGAACGAGGGCACGAGTGGTTATAAAACAAGCAAACAAGCTTGTGGCTTCTGAGCAGAAATCACAGTACCTACAATTAATGCTGAAATCAGACCACAGGGCGTACTTCCCTTGTCGCAAATCTATAATGCATTAATGGCTAATCTGTGATGCGTCTCTGCCTTAAAACACAGTACGCGTAATATGGGGCGTACTGTACACACACACACAAAAAAATGTTATGCAAGGCCATACTCTTCATGCGAAAAAAGCTCTAATACATGCGTGTTTTAGTAAAAAAAAATTCCGATATATTCGTTTGCTCTACAAATCGAACGACGGTACAATTATTTAGGTATGATACGGCAAAGCCAAAATATTGGAAAGAATAATAGAAAGGAGGATGATAGGTGTGGAAAGACATTTGGAAGAAGAACAGTATGGATTTTGACAGAGGGGGTCAACGATAGACTCTATATTTACCACGAGATTACTGATCTAAAGTCCGACTCGTTGGCAGAACGGTCAGCGTACTGGCCTTCGGTTCAGAGGGTCCCGGGTTCGATTCCCGGCCGGGTCGGGGATTTCAACCTTAATTGGTTAATTCCAATGGCACGGGGGCTGGGTGTATGTGTTGTCTTCATCATCATTTCATCCTCATCATGACGCGCAGGTCGCCTACGGGAGTCAACTAGAAAGACCTGCACCTGGCGAGCCGAACCCGTCCTGGGATATCCCGGCACTAAAAGCCATACGACATTTCATTTTTACTGATCTAAAAACAGTGGGAATATGGAAAAGATCTGGTGATGTTACTCCTTGATCTAGAGAATGCAAACGATAATGTTAATAGAGAAAAGGTGTGGGGAAATGATGTAGAATGCAATTAAGGGAACTAGGGATAGAAATGTACAAGAATTGTTCCAATTGTATCCAGACTCCAGTGGGGAGAAGAAATTGATTTAGAAACCAAACTGGACTAAGAGAGGGAAGGGTATTGTCTCTACTTATGTTTGTAATGGTCACGGATGGAATTATAAAGGAAACAAATGCAAGATATGGAGGGGATATGCAAATATTGTTGTTTGAAGACGGCATGGTGATCTGGGAAGTCAAAAATACAGTAGTGCAAATCCAACTAGAGGCTTTAAATGACAATACTGAGAAATATGGTATGGAAATCATTGTGGAGAAGAGAAAAACGGCGGTGATGACAAGAGGAGAAAGAGAAGGAATAGAAATCGTTAGTATCATGGGACAAAACCCTGACGTTCTTGAATACTTCAAATATTTGGGAAGTGAAATAATGCAAGATGCAAGGTTGGATAAGGAGATCAGCAGAAGGGTACAAGCGGTAAATACGTTCTACCAGAATGTAAGGAACCTGGTGTGGAACAGAGAAGTTCTTATGAAATGTAAAGGGATAATATACAACATGTACCATACCACTGTATTAACGTATGCATCAGAGGAATGGGAGTACAATACAGGTCAGTGAGATGAAGTTCCTGAGGAGTATGGTAGGGAAGACGAGGAGAGACAGAGTAAGAAATGTTGAGGCCAGAAAATAGATAGGGGTACAAAAACTGAGTGATAGGGTGGAGAAAATTAAACTGAGATGGTTTGGACATGTTACGAGAACGGAAGAGGAAAGGATATCAAAAGAAGTGTAGGAGGCTAAGACAAAAGGAAAGAGGGCAAAAAGGAGAGTCAGAGAAAGATGGATGACCTTTGTTAAGAACAGTATAAGGAAAAGTAGACTGGACTGGAATACAAGATCTGAAGTGGAATGGTGGAAGGTGAAGCAACGGTGGAGAAGTGCCACCACACCCAGACCCGGCAGGAGCTGGACAAAGGGAAATGAAAATGATGACGGCAACACTCAGAGCACGATTTAAAGGCACACATCTTTTCTTAATTTTAAAATTAATACATATAATTGTATTAAATTACGAACTTTACATACGTTTAGGCCTTACTCAGGTAGTGAGTGATGATATTACTTCCATAAATTACCCCGTGTCCCTTGTTGGTCCAGTTTTAATAGAAACAGAACCAGTTGGAGACGAAGCATCGGCATGTAGAGCTGCGCAGAAGTGCGATAGCTTATGAATGCTACCTGATAACGAGCTCTGGTTTACTTTAACAACATTTTCAACAAAGAGATAATTAATACATCGTTTCAAATTTTGTGTAAGTGTGGGCATGTTGGCGTTATGCAAAATGCTTCATATCACTCCAAATCATATCTTAGAATATCGACTCATCAATATAGGATAATCCCGGCCACGGTCGATAACGCAATTCTTTGGCTAACTGGAACAACCGTTGCCTTCATTTTGGAACCCTGACGGAAACCAAGACAATTCTAACTTAAGAACGTTTCAGCAATACATTGGGATGGAAAGATGGACATATCCATGTAATCAGAAGATGACAACAGTTTTTGGTTCATTCTTATACCAGTTTTAATTCATGGCCTAACAGTGTTTGAATATCGTAATTAGTACATCAGTATAAGGTGCTAAGGTGACACGGACTGCTTCATAAACTGACAATATCTAAAACGAAGTTAAAATGTGATCAGTGCTTGTCATTTTTTTTATCATAAGGAACTAGATCGATGCACTTTAGACAGTGCATATCATCAGATTTATGTATACATGTTTATTGTAAAAGGTTGATTTGGTAAAAAAAGTGTAGTCCTCAAATACACGTAAAAAATCTTCTACAGATATTTATCAACATTCCTTCTCGCTTGGTCACCAACGTGCAGTCGATAATAAAATAGGTTATTCACTACCCAACATTTCTGTGTTACCAACCGAGAATTTTAAAGTATTATTTAATTTTTTAAAATTTATATTTCATCTTATGTAAAAAAGTTTATATCAGTATCTGAGAGCTAAACTAGCTTAAGTCACATTTTAGTAATTTTACAGGAGAGAACAAAAACATCTGTTGCAGAGCATTTCTGTTGCATTGTGACTTAAGCAATGAATGTTCATCAGTGTTCCTGATATATTTTGTGGAATTTTGACCACTGAACACATTCATTATTATCATTTGCACTTAAAATGATTAATTATTATTTTAGTGCCATAAACAGTTCAAAGACAGCGGACTTACCTTTATATGGCGTTTATGTCGATACTTTGAACTTACAGTGTTAAGTATTACGAAAACATCAAGTAAATACAATCTGATCTGTCTGCTATCCAAATATGCATTGCTTCTCCGATTCTCTCCGTACATTTCATTCTGCAGGCTGTTTTTTCTTGCAAGGGGGGTTTTAAGGACCTTGCCTTCATATTCTTCCCTGCACAGCTAATGTACTGTTCTATAGTTAGTCTATTTGGTTGCGTATATTCATTCCTATCACGTTTCATTCCCTTCCATTCAGTTTCTGAGACTTCCCTTCTGCATCTGTGTTACTGTAAGTGAAACGAAATGAAATGGCGTACGGCTTTTAGTGCCAGGAGTGTACGAGGACATGTTCGGCTCGCCAGATGCAGGTCTTTTGATTTGACGCCCGTAGGTGACCTTGCGTCGTGATGAGGATGAAATGATGATACAGACGACACATACACCCAGTCCCCGTGGCAGCGAAATTAACCAATTATGGTTAAAATTCCCGACCCCGCCGGGAATCGAACCCGGAACCCCTGTGACCAAAGGCCAGCACGTTAACCATTTAGCCATGGAGACGGACGTTACTGTAAGTAACTAACGTTGCTAGAAGAAGTCTCCTTCGTCTTTCAGAAGTTAGAGGTTGAGTGCTTTCAGCACCGAAGACAGTGCTACTAAGAGTCTCCTTTGCTTGAAGTTGAATTGTTCGATGCACTTCATAGCCTAAGTCTTTAAAAGAATCACTAACATGGGCTTTGTCAAGAATGGGTCAGGAGCAAGTCATGCGCAGAACAAGGACTTGAAATGATTATTCGGTTGTTTGCTTAGAGCTAAAACAAGGCATATGGACTTGGCGCTTATAGATATCTAAAACATTTAGAATCATTTTGTAGTAATGTCACTTAAGTTACTTTTGCTCCAAGAGGCACTAGGACTTGCATCATTTTAAACCTGTCTATTTCCTTTCTAAATGAACCTTTGGATTTAATTTAACTCTAATATAAGTGGCCATAGGGAGCTTATTTCCATAGTTTTTTCAGTTCCTACAAAAAGAGGCCTACATCAGTCTAGCTCTGAGGTACAGGTATGTCTTCTTACGTTAAAAATTATTGTCGAGGGATAGAGAGTATATTCTACAAATCAAGCACTCCAAAAATATTTATCTGTTTTGATCATTTGCGTTTTTAATTTGTCGCGTGATTATTAATCTGTAAACATATAGATTAGCACCAAAATAACGTAATTGAGAAAAATAGGCCTCGTTTATGACTCTACTTTCGACATCGTCACGGAGAATTCTCTGTAAGACCACTCAAACATTTTATAAGATTGATTACTTTGTATTATCGAGAAATAGATAACATCGCAGTGATAGAAAAGGGTGAAGCTAGTTTCAGGAAATACGAATGCGAATGAAAGGCAAATACTGTAATCTATCTCCATACTCTATTTTAAGGCAGAGACGCAATGTAGTGGCTCTGACACAAATGAAGTGATGAAAAAGGTTGTCTTCGTAGCAAGTTCTACGGTGAACACCCTGAAATTGTCTCTGAAAATGATACATGTACGGAATAATAATAATAAAAATTATAATAAAATCACACTAATGGTAAGACCTCAACGCCGTTATCTTCGCCGTCCGACTAGGATGAAAGAGATTTATGAAGATTGATAACGAAAGGTTCCATAACTTAATCCCTGCCGATTTCTCTGTCATGAATCACATTCTTCTTCTTCTTCTTCTTCTTCTTCTTCTTCTTCTTCTTCTTCTTCTTCTTGTAATCTTTCTGCATGTCTTAATCCGCGTACCGTCTATGCAAGGTTGCCACCCGAGGCAGTGTTCGCTGCTTTGCCTCGCAACGTCTATATACCATGTTACCTCGAGCGGCAAAACGAACATTGCCGCGCTCGAACTTGCCACGTGTCGAGCCAAATCGGAACGGTTTTTTGTCCTGCGGCAAAGGGATTTCAGTGTACTGTGTTCGCTCAGTTGAGACGGGCTTTGGGATGATTGTTCCACGGCAAAATGGAGAATGAAAACTGTCTAGCTCTCGTACGACTTTATAAATCTAAAGAATTCTTAGCAAAGCAAGTCTCTCTGCAGTGGGATATTCGCCTTCGGTATACCTACCTAATTATGCATCGCATAACATTCTTAGCGAAGTCATCCAGTTCACCTTTTTGCGGTTACGTCCCTTTCTCGGTGACCTGAAAATAGCCGATCCACTGGCTTTAATACAAACATTTCCTTCATTCGTAATTCTCTGTACATTTCTCAGTCCTATGCCTTATATCACATCTGGCAACTGCGAGATAATATGCTTTTCGCGCAGCTTCGAATCCTGCTTCTGGTTCGTGCTTGAAGAAGTTACACGCGTGGAACACCAACTTACGTTTATTTATTTTTTCAGTTTTTATTACGCATTTGCAATTCTCTTAAGTTAAAAAGTAACAATGTAAGCATACATAAAACACAAGGCTGTTTTTATGTGTTCATATTTTACCAATGCATTATTTTATCGGGGCATAGCCAGACAATTTCCGGGCACATATTTTGAGAACCGCTGGAGAAGATACTGACGATCGCAAATGGGAAATTATCTTCCGGTGATCAATCCTTACTTCGTAACGCCTTTCGTTGAAGATAGGCGCAGGGTTAAACAATTTTACTCAATTTAACATAATTTATCATGGAATTTAAAAAATGAGATTTGAGGGTATGTAAAAGAATGCCTGTGAGGCAAAATAATGGCACATTGACATCGTAAAGTTAATAAGTAGGGCGTGAGACCAATACCCGTATTAAGATTGAGGTGACAGAGGCCGTAGTCTCTGTGTGAAAATGAGAAACCACGGAAATCATCTAATGGGCTGCCGCTGGCGTAGTTAAAATCGATCGTTTCATGAATGCAAGCTCATAGTTCCATGGACCGAAATGTTTAATCAACTCACATTTGGAATTTGTGGAATTTGTTCTTGAGATATATTTGCTTCTCTTTATACTGGTTACAGACAGGAAAGGAAACGTCTGCCGGTCGTCAACAAGAGTCCTCGTAGACTTCGAGATAACAATTTATATCAACCCAGATATCAACCCGCCTTTGCTGGCAGGACCTAGTGTTTACAGTGCACTATGTCTTCTGGTATGGGCTAGAGCAATTTTGTTAATTTCACAGATCTGTCTCTGTCTTATCCTTGGTTTTGACAATATGAAAGTGACTGAGGTATGAGTGATGCTAGTAATGCCAATCCTTATAAAGCCAGTCCCTACTATGAATGGTGTGAAAATGTTGCTCATAGGGTCGGTTGGTGTATGCATTACAGTGGGTTTGGCAGACTGATATGTAATAGCAACTCTGGCTCGGTGAGGAAAGCAACGGGAAACTACCTCACTCCTCATTTCCCTAGTACGCCTCTTCAGTGATGACTAGGCCATCTATGACATCTGATGGCAGAGCTGTTGAGGATCCAACCAGCGGCATCGCTGACGGACTGAACATACATACAAGAGATTTGAACGACAAAAGGAAGAAACGTTGCAAAACTTTGAAGAGCTGCTGAGTAACACCCCCAGGGCCAGGCGGTTTAACAGCGCGTCTTGTTAATAGAAACCATTCGGTAGTATAGTTAAACATGATTATACTATTACATAAATAAATAAATAAATAAATAAATAAATAAATAAATAAATAAATAAATAAATAAATAAATAAATAAATGTATTAAGATTGGGATGAAAAAGGCCCTGGCCTCAATTAAGTCACGACCCCGGTATTTGCCTGGAGTGGAAATGAGAAACCATGGAAATCATCTAATGGGCTGCCGATGGCGTAGTTAAAACGTATCATTTCATGAATACAAGCTCACAGATCCATGAACCGAAATAATTAATTAATAAAACACTGACATGTAAGCGTGCATACATACATATAGTGTATGTGTTATATCATCATTTTGGACTGTTATGCTTTTCGGCGTTCAGTCTCCAAGCCTCTCTTTACAATCCTCTCTTTGCAACTACCTCCGTGGCGCCGTTACTTTCGACATATTCAACGTTTAGATCACTAAAACTAAAGTCTATCCATTGTTGCATTGGTGTCCAGCCTACTCTATTTGCTTCTCATGTCCACATCACCGAAGCCGGTTCATACATATCCATCGAGGTCATCCTAACTTAGCATTTTTTATCTACTCATTCTGAGTGCCCTCCTGGTATTATAATAATAATTGTAGCCTTAATTAAAGTTTTGTAATTCAAGGATAGGAGAGAAAGAAAGGAGAAATAGCCGGGTTTCACTAAAATTAGGATGATCATAACTAACTGTAAAATGCCCAAACAGAGTTACTATACTACAAGTAATATAGGGAGGACACTAAAAGCAATGACATTTTGAAAGGACTATATTTTTCGAACAACTATGCGTCTTCCATTTTGTACCTGTTTATACCTACTCTCTCAAGGTAATTTTTTAAACAAGTTACAAGGATAAATTAAAGAATACATAAACAACAATCCGTTCAATTCGGAGTTCATCAGATACCCTATTAAATACCTGCATTGTCAAATTACAATTTAGATTCAAAGTTCTCATAAAATCACCCTACTAACAATTATGTATATCCTAGGAGCTTACCCTGTTCCCCCGACCTGGTACCAGCTAACAAAAATAACTGAGATGTGGATTAGCACTCCAGCACTGAAAAGCTCACTTTCTGCAAATCGCCTCTTCGACGATACCCATAGGCCTACACCTGACAGCGTGTAAGCATAAGATCTCTCTCCTGTATAACAGGTAATATCGGATGTACTAACAAATGCCAGGTCATAGGAACCGCAAAGTTCTCTTCTGTCCGAAGGCCCAGTTCTCTATGCTCAGCCATGAAATGATGTCATTTTCAGTATTGTTCCTGGGGGCACCGCAATAGGAAAACCAAAAGGTTATCAAAATAGTATTGTGCAGACCAAGTCTGTCTCGTACACTAGGAATGGGTGTCGTTCATAATAATAATAATAATAAGAAGAAGAAGAAGAAGAAGATACAGCAAACTGACTTTTTCGGATTTGAACCCAGTATACTGGACGCTGCTCAACCACTGTTCCAACAGAGTGAATAACAATGCATCTACACTCAATCAACAACAATAACAGTGTTTGTTGATTAATGATTAGGTGTCTATCATGACTCATTGTTCGTAGAGGCAGGTTATATGTGCCAAATATAATATGGGTTACTACGAGCCACTCCCAAGTGTGGTTTCTTATAGGAATGGAGTGTCTGCTGTTAGTTTGGATGGTATCTGAATCGCGTCCATTTGCATGAAGTTCTAGCAATGTGCGTGCAACCTGGCAACCGATGCCATTGCAGAAAATACGAAGGAATTGGCTTTAGCCGCTGAGTGTGTTATTGTATCCACATCTATAGAGACATGCTTGGTGAACACGGGTGTCCGATTCTTGACCAGCTCACGTCTCGCTTTCTTTAAACTTCTCTGACTGTTCCCAGATCACATCCTGCTCCTTCCTCAAGGGAGTCGCAAGTGAGAAGACGTGTGTAGTGGCTACTTACCCCTAGGGCACTACTTCCATTGACTGCACATTTCGCAGGCTGCTCCAGTTACATTTTCTGCACTAATTCCCTTAGTCAACGTCTGCAATCTTTCCGTTCCTGTCCATGTTAGATCTGCAAGAAGGCGAAACAATTTAATTTCTCACCTACAATGACCTTTATATTCCTATAAGTGACAGCAGTATTCTAAGTTATATGTTCAGTATTAGGTTTATTGACGTTATTATCTGGATTACGTATAGGCACATTGCTTTCAAATAAGTATTGTAATATGGTCGGATTAGTTAGTGTTATTAGTCTTGAGAGAAAGAGGGATTGATGATTAATTCACAGAAAAATTGATATAGGCATTGGAGTACCTTTCAGGAGAAAGTCCTACAGCTCATAGACAAAAAATACCCATGACACTGCAGCCTTGACGAGCCTTGGCCTGCTAAGCTACCCCGCTTCATGCCGACGGTCTGCAGATTACGAGGTGACGAGCGGTCAGCGCGACGAATCCTCTCGTGGTTATTCTTAGTTTTCTAAAACGGAACCGCAGTATCGCCGTCAGACAGCTCCTCAATCGTAATCCCGTAGGCTGAGTAGACCTCGAACCAACCCTCAGGTCCAGTTAAACATCCCCGACCTGACAGGGAATCGAACCCGAAGGTCTCCATGTGGGAGGCAGGCACGCTACCCATAGACCGCCACGCTGAGTACAGCTCATAGAAAAATCGCTAATTTACCTTCTAAAATATGCCTATTACTTTTCTGGATACCTGAAGATGGTTTTCCGTGGTTTCCCATTTTTACAGCAGGTAAATGCTGGGGCTGTACCTTAACTAAGGCCACGGCCGCTTCATTTCCACTCCTAGGACTTTCCTATTCCACCGTCTCCATAAAAAAATATATCTGTGTCGGTGCGACGTAAAGCAAATAGCAAAAAAGAATGGATTATTTTCCCCACACAAAGTATCATGGATATCACTATACACCGCCGAAAATGAAACTACGACACCCTTTGGGAGGTTTCCTATTCAGTCAAGATTTAACACTTTTTGGAGTACCGGAAATGATTACATTTTCAGATCAATAGCTCAAGCAGTTACGAATTACCAGATACGGATCCTTACTGAGACATCCGTTCTAGTTCGCGGTGAAGTCTTCACAGACGGCAATGCAAGCACCGACTCTAGCATGCAGTCGATCATACAGGTGGCAAATAATGTCTTGGGATACGTTATTCCACGCCTGAATGACCAGTTCGCGTAACACTGTAAGAGTTGTGGATGGACGGGTCATACGAATCACTTGTCGTCCCATTATGTCGTACATTTGCTCGATTCGAGATAAATCCGGTCATCGTGCTGGCCAGGGAAGTTGCTGCATATCTTGCGGCGTACGTTGAGTTGTAAGGCTGTGTGTGGGGTGAGCATTATCCTGTTCGAACAGCACAGCACCTCCCTATTGAAAGAACAGCGGAAAAGCGGGTCGAACAACATTCTGCACCAAGCTCTGGATAGCGTTTCCTCCACAAACCCCAAAGGTGAACTAGTGTTAGAGCTTATCGCATCCCAGACCATAAGGCCTGTGCGTCTTGAACGAATGCACTCTACGAGAAGACGCTCACCAGGTCTACTTCTTAGGCGCGAATGACTATCTTTTGTATACATACAGAATCTGCTCTCATCATTGAAGACCATGGCGCGACATTCCATCCTTCAGGTGATCTTCTGACGACACTACTCGGGGCATGTTCGTCGATGCTGTGGTGTAAGTGGAAGACGGGCTAGAGGTGTACGTACCCGCAGTCCCACAGCCAGTAAACGGTTCCCAACAGTTCATGTTGGCACTTCTGGGATCTCCTTTGCTGAGGTAGTTGTGCGATCTGTCACGGCTGCCCTTTCAATACGACGATATTGGATGGCGTCTATGCTTCGCGGTTGTCCAGAAGCTGCTCTACAAGTATAACAATGTTCATTTGTCCACTTTTGGTAGCATCGCTGCCCGACCGACACGGCACGTCCAATTTGTGTGGTATTTCTCTGAAAGGACCATCCCGCCACTTGAAAGCCACAATTTGACCCCTCTCAAACTCGCTCGGTTGGCTGTATAAACTACGAGTGCGTCTCCGTAGTATGGTGTCTACTTGATCTACGTTTGCAACCACACAGAGCGTCATGGCAGCAGGCATTTACTTTTGAAGGACAGACTCATATAGCGCTCTAGTAGCTATGCTACCATACCAACTGCTGGTGGATGACGATGAAACCGTGGTCAGCACATCTACTTTCCAAGGGGCACATGCTGTCACCAGAGCAAAATCGATATAGTTTTGACTTTTTCCCAGAAATCTACCTCGGTGGCATTCGATAAACTCAGGTACATTCCTCCCCATGAACCTCAAAAGGAAGGAATCCAATATGTGCATCCTACCAGCTGCAACCTATGGCTTGAAACTACGACTAGGCTCAAAAGCTCAATAATCAACTCCGAATTTTTCAGGAAGCGATGAAGCGTTCGATGTTGCGGGTCAACTTGATAAACCGAATAATGAACCAGGAAGTCCGGAAGAGAACAGGAGTCATGTGTAATGGAACGAGTGGCACACTCAAGTGGCAATTGACAGGCCGTATGGAAAGAGGTTGCAAACAAATGGACCAAGTCTACTGTACAAACCGTGGAGACTCCCAAGATTCACGAAAGAGAGCTAGCCGACCTCAAGCAAGGTGGCAAGGTGGTACCCAGCGCCACGCGGGAAAAGACTGGATTGAAACTACCTGATAAAGAACGGCATAGGAACGATTAGAGGAGGCTATTGTTCAGGAGTGGACGTTGAAAGACCAGAGGAGAAGAATAAGAAGTTTATTACCGCAGCAGTTTTTGAAAGAAGATACTGAAGTATGACTGAAGTCTCTATCACTAAATATTATTCAAGAAACCTCCTGTTTTATTTGAGTAATCAATCTCTGGACTGGTTTGCTGTATGTTCATCTCCTTGCCCCTGTCTCTATTCTGACCTCTTTCTCTTCTCTCCAAATCTTTTGAAAGATCCCTGGATGACTCAAAAGGTGTCAAGAGAAGACTTAAGTTACTTTTGCTCCAAGAGGCACTAGGACTTGCATCAATTTGAACTTGTCTATTTCCTTTCTAAATGAACCTTTGGATTTAATTTAACTCTAATATAAGTGGCCATAGGGAGCTTAATTCCATAGTTTTTTCAGTTCCTACAAAAAGAGGCCTACATCAGACTAGCTCTGAGGTACAGGTATGTCTTCTTATGTTAAAAATTATTGTCGAGGGATAGAGAGTATATTCTACAAATCAAGCACTCCAAAAATATTTATCTGTTTTGATCATTTGCGTTTTTAATTTGTCGCGTGATTATTAATCTGTAAACATATAGATTAGCACCAAAATAACGTAATTGAGAAAAATAGGCCTCGTTTATGACTCTACTTTCGACATCGTCACGGAGAATTCTCTGTAAGACCACTCAAACATTTTATAAGATTGATTACTTTGTATTATCGAGAACTAGATAACATCGCAGGGATAGAAAAGGGTGAAGCTAGTTTCAGGAAATACGAATGCGAATGAAAGGCAAATACTGTAATCTATCTCCACACTCTATTTTAAGGCAGAGACGCAATGTAGTGGCTCTGACACAAATGAAGTGATGAAAAAGGTTGTCTTCGTAGCAAGTTCTACGGTGAACACCGTGAAATTGTCTCTGAAAATGATACATGTACGGAATAATAATAATAAAAATTATAATAACACACTAATGGTAAGACCTCAACGCCGTTATCTTCGCCGTCCGACTAGGATGAAAGAGATTTATGAAGATTGATAGCGAAAGGTTCCATAACTTAAACCCTGCCGATTTCTCTGTCATGAATCACATTCTTCTTCTTCTTCTTCTTCTTCTTCTTGTAATCTTTCTGCATGTCTTAATCCGCGTACCGTCTATGCACTAAATATTATTCAAGAAACCTCCTGTTTTATTTGAGTAATCAATCTCTGGACTGGTTTGCTGTATGTTCATCTCCTTGCCCTTGTCTATATTCTGACCTCTTACTCTTCTCTCCAAATCTTTTGAAAGATCCCTGAATGACTCAAACGGTGTCAAGGGAAGACTTCAATATTCTGTACGATTTGTGTAGCCTATGAGATAATGTTACATTTACAATGTAAGTAGCAAGTCATACCACAAAATCTATTGTAAGTGGCAGTGCTACGATACTGAAAATATTTCATTTCTCTGTGAAGTTGAATGCGACTGCGTTGTAATTATTATGCTGCATCACTTGTAATGGAATATTTTTAGTTATATTTTGTAGATCATGGGGTCAATTCCTGAGTTACTGTGCTTATGTAAGACGTTATTTTTGAATTATATTCTTTACATTTCGTAAATAATTCGGCTGCGATTGCTCGTAATTATTGTGTTACTCGTTAGTAATTTTTAGATCCTCAGAAACATTTAAACTAAAAATAAATTTAAAGAAAACAAAATTCACGATACTAGACAAAAAGAAGCCTACAGGTACAAACTACTTAAAATTAAATAACACACCGGTAGAACAAGTCACAGAATTCTCCAATTCGGGTAATGTATTTACCTCTAATAACAGATACCTTTCAGAAATCAAGAAAATAATAGTGGTAGCAAAACAAGCCTTCCAAAATAAGAAAAACGTATTGCTAAACAACCATCTCAGTTTGGAGACCAGAAAATAATTTCTTAACACCTTTGCTTGGAGTGTGCTATTGTATGGATGCGAAACCTGGACATTAGGGAAACAGGAAGAAACAATGAGGAATGTGGTTTTGGAGAAGAATTACATAAACAAGTTGGATGAATAAAAAACAAATGACCTTGTTTTAAAGAACGTAAAATACGTTAAAGAAGAGGAAAACAAAGTTCCTTGGACACGTACTGAGACATGACTCTCTTCTCTAAACAACCAGTGAAGGTAAAGTACTGGCAAAGCTACCCAGAGGACGACCAAGGATGTCAAACATCAGGACCTCGGTCGCTGAACTGGCATGCGGTTCATATAGCAACATGAAGAGGCGAACAGAAGGTCATCAGATGTGGCTACAGCGACAAGGCATTGCCTTTAGTAGATGATGATGGTGATGGTTATTTTATTTTATTTTTCCTCTTATACCATTATCATAAAGTCTGGTATTTCTTTACCCAGCGGGTTTTCTGTGCAGTTAGGATTGCGCAGATATGAGCTTGCATTGGGAAGATGTGGGTTCGAATCCAACAGTCGGCTACCCTGAAGATGGTTTCCCATGGTTTCCAATTTTCACATAAGTCAAATGCTGGGGTACTTTAATTAAGGCCACGGCCGTTACCTTCCCAACCTTGCCCTTTCTCATTTTTGTGTCGCCTAAACCTGCGATATCTTAGCAAACCACTTGCAAAAAATTGTTTTATATTATATATTTTAATATATTGTTCTCACTGCCTGCTCTCAGTTCTTGATGGATACAGTACTTTTGCATCCATCTCATGGCGCAGGCCGGGAGCAAAGTGTAGCATCCACCCAAGCCCCAGCCTCATCCAAGGCTGTGACAATATGGAAGCTGCTGGGGTATGGGTGGTTCTGAGTAATGACAATAGAGCACCGCTAGTGCGTCCGAGTGCTGCGAAAGGTGTTGCTAGTTTTCGTAAATACCACTTGGGAGGAGAGGGGGTTAAAAGTGACTGAAAATGGTGTTGATTTCTTTTATTTAGGCTACTGTTATCTCAAAAATGAAGATGTTACAGACGTGAAATTTGATATTTGGAATCTGCTTTAAATGTAAAGAAACACGTATTCTTGGAAAATCATGTGAATGGGGGTGGAGGGGTGGGGTGAAAGAATTGAAAAATTAATTGACCTAATTGTATAAGAATACATACATCTAATAAAAACTAAAGTTGTTACAGACGTGAAAACTGGTATTCGGATCTCCTTTAAAAACAAAGAAAAACGCGTTTTGGTGGGGACCATCTTGGGGGGCGGGAGTGAAAAGGAGTTGAAGTCCTTTCATGAAGACACATAAATCAAAAACTAAAGAAGTTAGAGTCGTAATAATTGGTATTTAGAAAATCCTTTACTATTAAAGAAACAAGCATTTTTTGCCGGAAAATTCACTTTGGGGGGGGAGTGTGAAAGGAAATGAAAAAAATTTATTTTTATGGGGATACTCTCAAAGCTGATGGTAATAGACGTCAACATTGATGTTTGGAATCTCCTTTAAACATAAAGAAACACACAGTCTTTTAATTTTCTTTTTTTGGGGGGGGCTAAATAAACTTAACGGCGGTGGGACGTGTAAGGAGGTGGGACCAATTGATTTTACTGTTCATAATCTATATATATATAAAATAACTTGTCCTGACTGTCTGACTGACTGACTGACTGACTGACTGACTGACTGACTGACTGAGTGAGTGAGTGATTCATCATCGCCGAGCCAAAACTACTGGACATAAAGAAATGAAATTTTGGGGATATGTTCATATTAAGATGTAGATGCTCGCTAAGAGAGGATTTTTGGATATTCCTTAGCTAAGGGGGTGAAAAGAGGGGTTAAATTTTAAAATGAGTGTCTCTATATCTCAAAACTTTAAAAGTTTACAGATGTAAAAATTGGTATTTAGAATCTTTTTTAAAAATAAGGAAACACGTATTTTTTTGTTTTCAGAAAATCCCAATAGGAGGGGTGAAAATGGGTGAAAATGGGGAAAAATGGGTTGAATGCCTTTAATCAGGATACCGGTACTTATATCTCAGAAACTGAAGATATTACAGACCTAAAAATTGGTACTTTTGATCTCTTTTAAAAATAAAGAAACACGTATTTTTTTTTTTTGGAAATCCAATTAATGGGAGGGTGAAAAGGGGGGTGAATTTTTAAAATGAGTGAATCTATATATCCAAACTTTTAAAGTTTGCAGATGTAAAAATTGACATTTAGAATCTTCATTAAAAATAAAGAAACACGTATTTTTTCGTTTTCGAAAAATCGCAATAGGAGGAGTGAAAAGGGGTGAAAAAAGGGTTAAATGCCTTTAATGAGGCTACTTATATCCCAGAAACTGAAGATATTACAGACCTGAAAATTGGTGTTTGGGATCTCCTTTAAAAATAAAGAAACACGTATTATTTTGTTTCTGGAAAATCCAATTAAGGAGGGGGGATAAAAAGGGGGTAATATTTTAAAATGAGTGTATCTATATCTCAAAACTTTTAAAGGTTATAGATGTGAAAATTGGTATTTAGAATCTCCTTTAAAAATAAAGAAACATGTATATTTTATTTTCGGAAAATCCTAATAGGAAGGGTGGAAAAGTTTGGAAAAGTTGTCCAATGCCTTTCATGAGTCTACTTACAGTATATTTCAGAACCTGAAGATATTACAGACCTGAAAATTGGTGTTTGGGATCTCCTTTAAAATAAAGAAACACGTATTTTTTGTTTTTGGAAAATTCAATTAATGGGGGGTGAAAAGGGGGTGATTTTTTAAAATGAGTGTATCAATATCTCAAAACTTTTAAAGTTTATAGATGTAAAAATTGATATTTAGAATCTCTTTTAAAAATAAAGAAACACGTATTCTTTTGCTTTCGGAAAATCCAAATAGGAAGGGTGTAAAAGCGTGAATAATGGGTTGAATGCCTTAAATGAGGCTACTTATATTTCAGAACCTGAATATATTACAGACCTGAAAATTGGTATTTGGGATCTACTTTAAAAGTAAAGAAACACGTATTTTTTCGTTTTTGAAAATTCCAAATATTGGAGGGTGAAAAAGGGGGGGGTGAATTTTTTAAAATGAGTGTGTCTACATCTTAGAACTTTAAAATTTACAGATGTAAAAATTGGTAGTTAGAATCTCCTCTAAAAATAAAGGAACACGTATTTTTTTGTTTGCTGTAAATCTCAATAGGTGGGGTGTAAAACGGTGAAAAATGGGTTGAATGCCTTTAATGAGGATACATATATCTCAGAAACGAAAGATATTACAGAACTGAAAATTTGTATATGTGATCTCCTTTATAAATAAAGAAACACGTATTTTTTAGTTTTTGGAAAATCCAGTTAATGGCGGCTAAACAGGAGTGACAAATTGGGGTGAATTTTTTGAAAGACTATATCTACAGAATATCTTGGAAACGTAAAATGTTACAGACATAAAAAGTGGGTGTTTGGAATCTCCTGTAAATGTAAAGAAACATAGGTGATTTGTTTTTGGAAACTCCACTTAAGGTTAACTCAAAAGGGGAGAAATTTTAAAATGATAATTTTTACAGTATATCTAAAAAAAAACTTAGCATGTTACAGAAGTTAAAAATGGTATTTTTTATCTCTATTAAACATAAAGAAACGTGTATTTTAAGTTTTCGGAAATGCCACTTGGGTGGAGGGGGGAAAATGTTACTGAAAATGGTGTTGAATTCTTTTAATTAAGCTACTGATATCTCAAAAATGAATATGTTACAGACGTGAAATTTGATATTTGGAATCTGCTTTGAAAGTAAAGGAACACGTATTCTCGGAAAATCCAATGAAGGGGGGGGGGTGGAATAATTGAAAATTTAGTTGACTTAATTGTATGAGAATACATACATCTAATAAAAACTAAAGCTGTTACAGACGTGAAAATTCGTATTTGGATCTCCTTTAAAAACAAAGAAAAACGCGTTTTTGGGAGGAAACCATCTTGGAGGATGGGAGTGTAAAGGAGTCGAATTCCTTTCATAAGGACACATAAATAAAAATCTGAAGAAGTTAGAGTCGTGATAATTGGTATTTAGAAGATCCTTTACTATTAAAGAAACAAGTAATTTTTGCGGGAATATTCACTTAGTGAGAGAGGGAGTAGTGTGAAATGAAGTGAAAAAATAAATTATTCTTATGGGGATACTTATATCTCAAAACTGAAGGTAATAGACGTGGACATTGGTGTTTGGAATCTCCTTTAAACATAAAGAAACAAGCCTTCTTTTAATTTTTTTCGGGGTTGGGGGGGGGGGGAGTGGGTGGCGGTAAATAAACTTAACGGTGGTGGGGTGTAGAAGGAGGTGAGACCAATTGATTTTACTGTTCTTAATGTACTAATAAGGATCCTCCGTTGCTCAGGCTGCAGCGCGCCGGCCTCTCACAGCTGGGTTCCGTGGTTCAAATCCCGGTCACTACATGTGTCATTCGTGCTGGACAAAACGGAGGCGGGACAGGTTTTTCTCCGGATACTCCGGTTTTCCCTGTCATCAGCCATTACAGCAACACATAATAGTAACAATAATAATAATAATAATGTTCCGGAATGTCGTCAGTTGTGCGGACTGCGCTGGAAACCGCTCCTGGACTGTAATGACTAAGAATGCAGTCCGGCCGCGGGTTTAGTGCCACCAAGGCACCCAATATGACACCACGCCGGTTCTCCTGAAGGATTTTATCCATATTAAAAATGATTATAGGAAAATATGGCAAAGATTTAGGGACCCAACTGACCGGGAGGAATACCTGAGCCTAGCCCGGGAAGTACGAAATCGATTGCTGGAAAGGAAGATTGAAAAATGGGAGGAAACATGCCGTAATCTAATAGAAAACGAGTCAGATCGGGAATTTTGGTGGATTCTCGCCGAAAACGAGTCAGATCGCGAATTTCGGCGGATTATATATCTAAAACAATAAGCATTCAATTACAAATTTCAGTATAATACTGTAGCGAAGCACGGGTATCTTGCTAGTCAGTCATATAACAGCATACCATCTATCACCGAAATATTCCTCATCATTTAACATATGTCGTGTATCACGTATCTCGAACAGTTTCCTTATCAGCTCATGAGTGTTATATAATATCTCGATCAGATTCCTCATGGCCTGACATGATATTGTCTTATAAAAATAAAAATAGGACAGGAATGGATGAAATACGTCGTTCTGTGTTTGTTAGAAGCGAAGGTTATTATTTTAATGGGAAATACGAATAAAAGAAAATAATGAAAACACCCATCTCTTAGAAGATTAAAGATATCGGGTAAAGAAGCACAAAAGATCACGAAGGTTGTGTAAGTGAAGACCTTGCAAATCTAATACCGTCCTTGTCAGAAAGAACAAGTTAATGCTATAGACTCAAAATCGTCTAAAGACCACTCTGCTTATTTAACATTGATTTCTCTATTTCAAGATGTGTATAAACACATATTGAAGTATATTCTGAATCCCGTATGCATGTTCTGAAGATGGACATTGTACAATATAATTTATTTAATACCCTGTACAAGGAAAGGGCTAAAATTGGGAAGGAATCGCCTGTAGCCTTAATTAACGTACAGCCATAGCATTTGTCTGATGTCAAAATGGAAATTAACTGAAAAACACCTTCAGGCTGCCGTTAGTGAGGTTCGAATCCACTATCTCCCGAACGCAAGCTCACAGCTGCGTGACCCTAACCACACCACCAACTCTCGCGGTCTAGATTATTCAAGTGTTGACCAAGGAATCTTGCACAAATAGATGAAAGCAATATTAAACTCATTCAGAAGCCCCGTCAACGCCAACATACACTTCCATGTTGAGGACCCGTGCGGTTATTTCTTGTTTAATGACGTTTTTGTTTTTTGTGCTTCATTTTAATTTTCGTTTATATGGTAAACTAGCCGTGGTACTTACCGTTAACAGATTATATTTTGTATAAATGCACAGAACATAACTTCGTAACCTCTTCAGCAGTAATGCCACCTGTTGAAGATGAGTGGTAACTGAAGAGCCAGAGTACATGTCAACTCTAACAATATTCAATCCAACATGAGTTTACAGGACTGATGAATATGGCGTCATATGACTACCTCGGCGGCATGTTAGAAGTTGTAAGGAGACAGCAGCGTTGCCAACGAGTAAGTAAGGTAAATCCGGGACAGATGCCGCCCCGGTAGAGATGCCGCATACACTGTAGCTAAAGGTTCCCATCGTTACAGCTAGATGGCAATATGTGTGGTTTTTCAGTTTCTAAGGAAGAACTACTGTCCGCGAGTGTGACGAAATTTGCTCGTATATTACGCCAATTATAGCCGATATCATGAGGCGAGTACATGTTTCCTCCTGACAAAGTTTTTGCGTGTGTTAATTTATTGTATATTAAGTTGGCTTCAAATGCTTAAATCAGACGTTTTTAGTACAGTAGACGTCAGAAACATAACTGTAGTTGAGAGTAAGCTAATTTTGGGCCAAGATAGCCTTGAGGTATGAAAACAGGAGGGTGCGGCGTCTCTCCCTGATAGTTGGCCTTCGGGCTGAGCAGCGGTCGCTGTGCAGGCCAGAGCCATTTCAAGGGTGTTAAGTGCCGCGGGGTTTTATATAACACAGTGAAGAATCCATTGCACATGCACATTTATAGTAAATCGAAATTAAAATATGATTTTAATGTTGTAAATTATCAGATAGATTTTTTCCATTGAATGATTATATTATGTGGATATAATTGTCTTGTAGTACGTTCTAGTGTTCGGTTATATTAAAGTTGAAGAAATTGGCTTAAATTTGATTTTGTCATTAATTATTTTACTCGCGGCATCGCTCCCGAGCAAAGTCGGCATCTATACCGGGATCCAGGGAGAGACGCCGCAGATGCAACAATTCCTTTGTTCACTCCTTTCTCCCATTTACTTTCAATTGCCAATATTTTGTTCATCCCTGATCAAATGTACATGTTTTCAAATTATGCTCGATGAATTTGCAACAATTTTTAAAGTAAATATACCGAGATATAATAAAAGACATAAAAAGTGCGGCAACTCTCCCGGAATTACCCTACACCACCGAGCTCCGAGAGAGCCAGGCAATCACGGCAGATCATAAGTTCCACAGAAAACTTCAATATTGCGAGCTTAAACATGTTCTGGACAGGAATTCAAATAAACGGACGTTTTGCAGTCTCTATATTTTAATGAAAATTAATAGTACTTGGGAAAACATTTTTTTGTCTTATTGTAAATCCTAAGTCCATTGAGTGATTTGTAAATCACGTGTGTCTTGTATAGATAGACTCCACACCCTCAGTACTTTTTGCTTCACCTGAGGAAACCTCACTTGGACTTACATTTCGTGATGCAGAATGAGTCAACCTGGTGTTAGCGATGGCGATTATTCACCACAAATCAATAATATTTCCCGGAAATTACACTTCATTCAGGAGTCAGTACTTCCTGCCCAGTTATTAGTCCTGTTAGTACAGCAACAAGTGTATGATTCATCCGTGTATGTTGGCTCCCTTTGTTCCCTAACACAACATGAATTTTTCTTCACATCATATTACAGGAAGTCGCAGTCTCGCAATAGTTCTCTGGATTACAATGCTCTGATTACGCGATTGTTTTCTTTTTTTGCAAGTTGATTTACGTCGCACCGACATAGAAAGGTCTTATGGCGACTATGGGACAGGAAAGGGCTGGGAGTGGGAAGGAAGCATCCGTGGCCTTAATTAAGGTACCGCCCCAGCATTTGCATGGTGTGAAAATGGGAAACCACGGAAAAGCATCTTCAGGGCTGCCGACAGTGGGGTTCGAACCCACTATCTCCCGAATACTGGATACTGGCCGCACTTAAGCGACTGCAGCTATCGAGCTCGGTGATTATACGATTGTGAGTCATAATGTAATAAAGGTATGATGTCATATTTTGATCTAGTTCTAATCGACTGTGAGGGAATGATGACATTGCCCATATTGATCCTTTCTTAAATAAATGTCCCCTTTCATCATGACCAAGTTTTAAATTTGTGTTTTAAATGTAAACCAGAATGTCAATTGAGGTGTATCGGTTCAAAAGGTGCTACTTCCACCTTAAGAAAGTTGTGGAAAAGCGCAAGAAACGAAAAATGAAAGGTGCGTGTAACGTACCCATGGTCGGGGTGGGTACAACTTTTAAGGAATTACATCTTTCTGGTCTTGATTGCTTATGGTATTTAATACTTAATAGTAAATAACTCATGCAGTGCATGTGGACGACATACTAAAAATGAATTTGAAGTGGAACTAGTACCTTTGGAACAGACACTCCTCAATTAGTTTTCAAGGTATCTTTAGTAATGTTACTTTAAATTTTGCCTAGAGCAAAAAAATACATTGATCCTAGAGCTCTGACCGGACTTGGCCTACCCAGCAACCACTGCTCCACCTAAAGGCATGCAAACCGGGCGAGTTGGCAGTGCGATTAGGAACGCGCAGCTGTGAGCTTGCATCCGGTTGACAGTGGGTTCGAATCCCACTGTCGGCAGTCCTGAAGATGGTTTTCCGTGGTTTCCCATTTTCACACTAGGCAAATGCTGGGGCTGTGCCTAAATTAAGGCCACGGCCGCCTTCTTCCAACTCCTAGGCCTTTTCTATCCCATCGTCGCCATGAGACCTATCTGTGTTGGTTCGACGTAAAGTCACTAGCAACAACAAGAAATAATCCATTTTAGACGGGTTTCCGGTTTATACATGATCCGGTTTATACAGGTTTTACTGTAGTTGTAGTAGTAGTTTTAGGTGAGTGATCAAGTTAAAGAATAGTAAGCTGTACTAGTTAGCTGTAAATAAAATACAAACAAGTCGCTTGCTGTAGTAGACTACCTACCAAGACAATAAAATGATAGATCCAAGTTAGTTTGAAAGTTAAGTTGTCGTCTTCTGATGCCGCCTTCTCAGAGAAGATTGGCGATGTCATAGGGTAGGTATTCTTGTTTCGTGCTTCTCTTATCAGGGATACTGTGTGTTGGATGTCCAACCACTGTCGGTTGTTTCACGCCCAGGATAATCATCTCCACGCATGGCCATGTTTCTCTTTTATCCTACCTTCTACGATCAGTTGTATAAGCGTGTACGGTATTTATCAGTTCGGAGGAGTGGCGGAAACAGGCCACTTTCCTGTGTTTTACGAGGGTTAAGACTTCACATCCTTTATCAGCACGGAATACCTTTCCGTCGGAAAAACTCCCTCTTCATGGAATCTTCCGCGATACATCCACACTTCAAAAGCCCGCAGTCCGTTCACTGAAGAAGGCTTCAGCATTGAACAATATAAAACAGCACCATAAACATACAACACTTCACGATAAGCTTATGAGTTTCGAATAGGATTCACGGTTTTTAATTTCTAAAACACTTTCCATGCAATACCAAATAATCTCAATGAAAATGAAAATCCACAGCCTGTTTCCAGTTATTTGACCGGGTCAGGAATGGAATGAATAAAGCTCCCATCTAGTGGCGAGGACAGGAATTGTGCCGGCTGCCGAAGCCTGCCGCACTCCTCTGGGACAATGATTAATGAATGACAGAGGAAATTAAATGATACTAGAGAGTGTTGCTGGAATGAAAAATGACATGGAAAACCGGAAACCCTCCGCTTTGTCCAGCACAAATCTTACATGGAGCGACCGGGATTTCAACCACGGAAACCAGCGCACTGCCGCTTGAGCCACGGAGGCTCTAACAAATAATCTCAAACCCATTCTTCATTTAGCGATTATCCTAGGTAATGATGGGATAATCGAATACAAAATCGATTAATCGATTATTTCATTTTATTCGATTATTCGATTGTTTCTCCATTCGATTATTTTTTCGATTATTCATTCGAAACCACATTCAAATTAATGAAGCAACCGAATAGTGAATGCTTTTGAAATAATCGAATGGAACGTAATCCAAATGTTCTCATCAACTCATCAATCTCATCACAGGGAAATAAATATTACCTATCTCCTTACAGGAAGTGTGTGGGCGGGACAATCGGTCTCTGATAAACTTTCCTAAAATAATACGAGCTCATGCTCCACACGTGTTAATGAGTCACGCACACAGATGCCATTACTTACAATGTATAGGTTATTATATTACAACACGCGCCCACACAATTACGCGAAGCATAATACTAGTGTTGACTATTTAGCTCGACAAATTTATTAAATCATAAAATAAAATTCGCCAGAATGTTCTCTAATTAAGCCTAGGTCACACTTGGCGATATTCTCGTTGCTAGTTCTAGCTGGGAGTTCTCGCTGATAGTAAAATCGCTACGAGAATTTATGTCACATTACAAAGACTCAAGCGAGGTAGTGTATAGAGGTACAAGCAGCGATAACACTGTTTTTCTGCGTTTCAGTAGACTAGATTGCTGAGTTTTGTGTCATTTTCGTGCTGTTTTATAACAATGTCGTCTGTTGTATTGCGGTGTAATGTTATAAGACGTTTGTTGAGACTTACAGTGCATGAGGTCAGTCGCAAATTATTGATAGTGTTGACGAAAGAAAGTCCCACAGGGCCTCATACTTCCGTAAAACCTCCAGAAATGTTGTTATCTGATCACCTGACCACTTTATATTATACATTTTAAATGATAACACTGGAAAGTAGATTTACAAGGAGTTTTAAGCTAAAACTTCTCGCTACTGTGCACTTCCTGTATCAGCGATTACGCTGTCACACAAGGCGATAAGTCGCTGCGTGATCACATGACTAACTAGCAGCTAGAAAAGTTAAACAAGTCCAACTCTCCTCGCAGCGATTTCCCTTCTCGCTGGGCTTTCGGCGAGTACTTTTTAAATCACAGTGAGCGATTTAAACAGCGAGTACTCGTTGCTAGCTGACTCGCTGCTATAAAATCGCCAAGTGTGACCTAGTCTTAAATGGCGAAGTCGCTAGTCGCTATATTTGACATTCTGTTTCTAGATGACTTCAGAAAGGTTCTGGATCGCTAGAATTGGCACCGCTGATGATGACGATGATGATATTTTGTGACAGTGGTTCTTTCTTCAACTAAGAAAATATGTGAATGGTCGATGCAAAACAATAAGGCTTCACAACAATGAAGGAAGGGGTAGTGATGATGATTACAATTTTAGGAAAAAGAACAACTGAGCAACCATCCTCTGTTTATACTAATCAGAGGGAAACAATGGAAGGTGTCCGACACTTCAAAAATGAAGATATCGGCCAAAGAAAGAGAAGGGCATAACAATGAAAGACTCCCTAGGCCATGGAAGCCAAGTACCGGCAGGGTCGGAAAGAACAGGGATTGGCTAAGGAAGGTCGGTTAGGATGGATGAAAGTAAGGAGCCAAGCTCAAGTGAGTGGAAGAAATGCCTGGATTCAGCTACGGTGTGTTATGCAAGCTTTCGTAATTTTTCCCCATTTATCTACAGGAATATGACGTCAGAAAATTCGCTGAACTGGTTTTGGAGAGTATTTCAAAACTTTCGTTTCCCTGATTTTGTGGTTACGTCTCAAAACTCACGACTCTCAAAACTTACGGGCTATAGTTAGTAACAAATAGTATCAAAACTCACGACTAAAAACTGGTAGCTAAAGTAAACAGTCTAATTAGTTTCAAAATTCACGAGTCCGGACAGCAGGTGCTTGCGATGACTGCAGGAGGGATGAGGTGCGCGGTGACTCACCCTTTCCTTCAACCCATGATTTTCCACCGACTTAGGGCAGTTACCCTGGTAGCAGATTGCCTATCAGTTGTTTATCTAGCCTTTTCTTTAAAAAAATAAGAGCCCTCGGGGCCCCTTTTTAGTTGCTTCTTACGACAGGCAGGGGATACTGTGAATGTTATTCTGCCACCCCAACCCACGGGGGGAAAATAATGGTTAGTGAATGAAAGAGACAGAGGTGTATTATTATCATTATTTTAAAAATATTTTGCTGTTGTCTTAAAGTTAATTTAATGAATTCTTACCTTTCACATAAATTTATAATACTGGCATGTGGCCTCCGGCGTGGTCTGGTGCAGGTCTTTAGAGTTGAAGCCGTATAGGTGACCTGCACGTCTGTGAGGATAAAGTCCTACCGAAAATGAAGTCTAATGCTGAAGACGGCACGAACACCCAGTTCCCGAGCCATAGAAATTAACTAATGAAAGTTAAAATCTCCCACCCGACCGGAAACCGAACTCAAGACCCCTTGGACCAAAGGCCAGAATGCTAACCATTTACGCATGCAGCTGGACGACATAAAATTAAAGTAGGTATATTTCCCGCTTTATAGTTAAAAGAAACTGTCAGTTGTTAGTACTGGGGCTTAGCTCCATAATGCGGTCAGAAGGCGGCATTTACTTGAATAAGGAATTTTATTTAGTGATATTAGATGTCAAGCCGGTTAATTCACTCATTTAGTTTCAACATTTGGAGATTCGTTTGGAAAAAGGCGTATTTCTAATTTTCGTAAGCGTTCATCTATTCGCTTACTTCAGTCGGTTATCTACCAGACACATTTAAACCGAACAAAATATCCGTGTCGCATCCTATTATTCTGCACGATATAACTGAATAATATTTGAAACTCATTCGATTATTTTATTTGGTTATTTATTCTATTATTTAAATAATCGGATGGAAGTTCTTTGATTATTAAAAGTATAAGATTAATCCATCACTAATAGGGTGGATATTTAACCATTCAAAGAAGGACTGGCCCTGCTCGTGAGTTTTCAGACTGGCGCAGGTAGAGAAACTCTTTCTAATCTTCTTCCAGGAATTCGTGAGTTTTGAGACTGGCCCAAGTAGAGAAACTTGTTCTCACTAATCCTCTTCCTGGAATTCGTGAGTTTTGAAACTCGTGAGTTTTGAAACTCGTGAGTTTTGAGACGACACGGATTTTGTACTTGTCCAATACTTGTGTGTCCTGTTTAGAAAAATCCCATCATACGTCTGGTTCGATTTTTTTGGTGGCGACGGCGTGACCTCAATTTCATAGGCTGCTCATTCGCTTTCTGTGTTTGAACTTTCCTCTTCAGCATGTATATATCCAAACGCATTGGGTAGCCTTATTCATGAATGTAAAAGAGCTCGATGCCCAATATCCTCCACTCATCCACGATTACGTCTGCAAATATCATACCTCGAGAACTCTGGGCCATCTCACGTTCCTCATTTGTCGGATTTCCTATATATTCTTCAGAACATTCCTTTGCCAGGACAAAGAGACCAACGTTTAGAGGAACACGCCTAATCTGTAAACAAGAAAGAAACTGTATAATAATAATAATAATAATAATAATAATAATAATAATAATAATAATAATAATAATAATAATAATAATAATAATAATAATAATAATAATGGTGATAAATGAAAATCCACAGCCTGTTTCCAGTCATTCGACCCGGTCAGGAATGGAATGAATGAAGCCCCCATCTAGCGGCGAGGATAGGAATTGTGCCGGCTGCCGAAACCTGTCGCACTCCTCTGGGATAATGATTACTGAATGACAGATGAAATGAAATGATATTGGAGAGTGTTTCTGGAATGAAATATGACAGGGAAGAAACCTGTCCGGCCTCCGCTTTGTCCAGCACAAATCTCACATGGAGTGACCGGGATTTGAACCACGGAACCCAGCGGTGAGAGGCCGGCGCGCTACCGCCTGAGTCACGGAGGCTCTAATAATAATAATAATAATAATAATAATAATAATAGATGTGAAGAAGAATTTTGAAGATGAACCCACATTATTTCCGGGAGGACTCCTAAATCAAGGGTCTCACTCTAGAATCACGACGACTTTGTGGGGTGAGATATTCATAAGGACCAGCGAGGGGCGTCAGAAGGAAAATATTGTTCTTAAAACCGCGGAATCCCAATATGTCGATCATGGACCTGCAACCCGCACCACACATGTGTAGAAAGAATTGTGTACCCATTCGATATTTCTCATCACATGACATCAGTGTCCGCCTGCTGCTATTCCTCGGTGACAGTAGTATTTTTACGCATCTCCTACACATGTCAGAACAAAAATTGGCTTCTATCGTAGTCTCAGTATGGCTGTGACCGTTTGTAAGTTGCTGAGATACAGTGCCAAGTAATGACATTGTGCGTCCGGACATTACGAAATACGCCACACATGGCACTAGTCGTGCTGCAATATAACTTTCTGGCTCAGTGAAGAAAGCAATAAATAACTACCTAACTCCTAATCATGCCGTGCGTGTCTCATTATAGTACCACCATCGGTTTTCGTGGTTCCCCTGCAACCGCATAAATACTGGTGGTGGTATTTGAGGATGCGACCAAACTCAAGGCTGAATATTTAACAGGCGCAAGATTTTTACCGGAAATAGGAGATACGTGTTCATCTAGTTCAACAGTGATGATACTTGTTGTTGCTTCAAACAAGAGGTTGGAGATACTGTGAAGTGGTGTTGCAGCGGAGTCTCTACTTGTAAATGTGTGTTCGTAGTAAAGTACTTAACTGGACTAAGATTGACATAAAGTGGCCGTGGTCTGTATCGGTTCGGTAATAATAATTTCGTGTAGCTATTTATAGCCTGATGCAGCCCTTGTACTGCAGACCCTCCGACCAGGGTGGGTGACATCTGCCGTATATGAGGCACTGCGTGTTATTGCAGTGGAGGATATTCTTGTGTGTGATGTGTGAATTGCAGGATTGATGGGGACAGTAGAAACACCCAGTCCCTGGGCCAATGGAATTAACCATTTAAGGTTAAAATCTCCAACTTGAACACGAATCGAACCCGGGGCCCTCTGAACCGAAGAGCACCACGCTGATCATTCAGCCAAGGAGCCGGACATCGGTTCTGTATTGTTCTGGAGCTGAAGTGAAAGAGCTAAACCACTGAAAAACATTTTAAGGATAACCAACATTTGAATCGGTTATTTTTACTACTCCTTAAGTCAAGAATAGTTGTAAATTCCTGGTAAAATAAGAAAACTGAATAATTAACTACATACAGACATTATGTATGCTTTTATTGCTTCTGAAATTTCATTCTTGATTGGATATCCAGTAGAGGTATGTAATTTGCTTGTATAAATTTTACAACTGCTGTTAGTCTGGTTTAAATGTTCACGACTTACGGGATTTTAAAAACAAATGAAGAAATTTTTACCATAACATGACACATTTTTCTTACAATAATATGTTGAAACACAATATTTATCTACAAAAAATAATTCACATGCCAATTAGTGAAAATATTCCTAGAAACTTAAGAAAAATGTGTTTTTATGAAAGTACACACCACAGAAATTATTTTGAAGTGAACATCCATTTTAAACAATCTCTGTCAATGATATACTAGAAATACACGGTTTTTCAGGATCTTTGAATTTCCTCTTCATTCGGTATGTATTCTTCCCTTTTTTACGTCCTCAATTTTATTTACGTTAATTGAAAGATTCTGTTTGTACGTCTCCCGAATACAAGCTCGCAGCTACGCGACTCTACCGCAAGGCCAATTCGCTCGGCCTTCTACTTTTTCTGAGCTAGGTATTGTCCATGTTCAATTCCAAACAATGCCACGCTACAGATGAAAACCTTAGAAACATATTTCTAATTCCTACATGAATGTTCAAAGTGAGTAAATTTATTTTCTTAAGAAAGTCCTTCTTTGATTTGATTTTTCCAGTCTGAATGTTATGTCATATTTCTGCCATCGTTAGTTATTTTGCTACACAAGTAACAACATCCACCTACTTCCTTTAAGACTTCGTTTCCTAATCTAATATTCCCCGCATCACCATACTTCGTTCGACTTCACTCCATTACTTTTTTTTAATTTATTTTCATCTTGTAATAATTCTCCAAGACTACGTCCTAAACAAAAATCATGTGTTCTTCCCCACATGAACCTAGAGTAAATTCATCTAAGGCGATCGTATGGCAACCCCTACTTATATATAGTCTCTTACCAGGTACAGGCACCTGGTTTCCTCCGTCTTATTTAGCTGATGTTTTACAGACCCCTACGAGATTCTCTGCAACTCTGAGTCCTTCTCGTAAACAGGACACCTTCTGTCATTAGATTTAGAAACTTCACATTAAATTAAACAACTCGCGCTCAAAATCATCGCTATTTCTCCTTATGATAACTGTGACTTCCTGACTGTGAACGAAAACAACATTTATCCCCGACTTCCACTCTGTCAGTGATGAAACCTTCCAGGGTAAGGGGTGAGTTACGAGAAAATTACACCACACGGAGTATAAAGCTAGCAGAGAACTGTACGTCGTAACATAGCATTCTGGGGCCAGCCTGATCATCGCTGTGTTACCTGAGCAGCGTACATTCTCTTTTTTCATAAAATAAAATTCGATATAAGCTTTCCGTAAGTGATCTTTGTAAAATAAATAATTGGAATGCTTGTAACAACGTATAGTATGGTTTCTTTCTAGTTTTCGATAATGAGAAGACATTTCATCACTAAACTGATAACAACTTCCATAATCTTATTGAGAACAGTTGGAGTTACGTTGTGTTAAAATTTCATAACTTTCGGGTGGCAAGATATTATACGACGGCTTAAAGTGGAATTTCGTCCACAGGAAGAAAAGTTCCTTTTCAGATCACATCAAAATACAGTATCTGAAACGTTGAATGAACCATAAATTATTCTATACTACTTCTAAACGTAAGTCTGACTCCATGGCTAAATGGTTAGCGTGCTGGCCTTTGGTCGCAGGGGTCCCGGGTTCGATACCCGGCAGGGTCGGCAATTTTAACCATCACTGGTTAGTTTCGCTGGCACGGAGGCTTGCTGTATGTGTCGTCTCCATCATCATTTCATCCTCATCACGGCGCACAGGTCGCCTTCGGCCGTCAAATCAAAAGACCTGCACCTGGCGAGCCGAAAATGCCCTCGGACACACCCGACACTATAAGCCATACGCCATTTAAGTTTTCTAAACGTAAAAAAAGGTAGATACATTTGTGTATATTTTAAGATTATACCTTCCCACTCGTTCAATATTTCTAACCGTTTTAACTCAAGTCAACATCATTTTGAATCCGACAGTAAGCTATTAGGTTCACTGGCATACGTTTCCGCTAATTTGTCCTAACCCTCTTCGTTGTGTTTGCCCATATAACAGCTGACTAGGAACGATATTGTTAGTTTCCTTTAAAAGCTATTAAAATGACATGTGTGCACATATTCCGAACAATCCTCTGCATACGTCCCGCATTTCCACAGTTAATAATTTTGTGCCCGGCGCGCAGCTTGGTCATTGATCTGGTAATGGTAGTGTGATCTTGTTAGCAGTAATTACTCATCCGTTTGGAATATGAACTAACTGGTAATCAATTTCCGGAGGTGCAATATTTAAAAATATACAAAAAAACAGCTTTATATTTTAGGTCTGGGGATGAGTTTGGAAACAGTTCTATTTATTACCCTAGTTTATATGTTGTCCTATTTGCATGGAAATGACCTGCTTTAATTGAAATTAAAATATTCATATTATTTCTCTTTAATGCTTAGTTATGTAAAATCAGTTACATATGAAGCAATCTCTTTTCAGTTTCAACTCAGTTATGTCAAAATTGTTAGGTTCTTCAGTTTACCGAAACTAATTTTATATAAATAAATTTATAAACTGCCTGACAAAGAAAACAGGTGGTAACATAATTATATCTGAAAAAGAATTAACTTAGTCCGCCTCTGTGGTGTAGTGGTTAGTGTGATTAGCTGCCACCCCCGGATGCTCGGGTTCGATTCCAGGTTCTGCCACGAAATTTGAAAAGTGGTTCGGGGGCTGGAAAGGGGCCCACTCAGCCACGGGAGGTCAACTGAGTAGAGGTGGGTTCGATTCCGACTTCAGCTATCCAGAAAGTGGTTTTGCATGGTTTCCCACTTCTCCTCCAGGCAAATGCCGGGATGGAACCTAACTTAAGGCCACGGCCGCTTCCTTCGCTCTTCCTTGTCCATCCCTTCCAATCTTCCCATCCCCCGCAAGGCCCCTGTTCAGCATAGGAGGTGAGGCCGACTGGGAGAGGTATTTGTCATTCTCCCCAGTTGTATCCACCGACTCAGAGTCTGAAGCTCCAGGACACTGCCCTTGAGGTGGTAGACGTGGAATCCTTCGCTGAGTCCGAGGGAAAAACCGACCCTGGAGGATAAACAGATTAAGAAAGAAATAACTTAATTAAAATAAAATGACGCGTTTCGTTCATAAAATAACATCAGCAGATTCTATCAAATCACTCTCAAAATTATTTAGAAACTACTTGTAGTATCCGTCGTTTAGGGGACTGTCATATAGCATGTGCAAAGTTGTCTAACTCCCTAACCACTTTGCGCCAATATTCAGGCATGCTGTTTTACTTGGGACGCAGCAGTAATCCCATGCATCGGAGATGAGTGGCAGCAGAAGAGACAAATCACAGCACTGGTCAATGTAATGCCATTGTTGATCAGTTTTATTAGCTTTAGATATAGTAGGTCTTCAAATTTATTCTTCTTCCGATTCTGGGATATTAGACCATCTACCAGGCAGTCCTTCACTCTTTCCGGACTCCCTCTTGTCTTATTCTTCAAACGATCGTTTCTTTACGAATTTTTCCTCATTTGTATAATCATGTACACAATTTGCCTTGTCGATACAGACCGATGGCCATGCGGTTTTACACCTTAAGATAATCATGACAAAGTCCATCGCCAGTTAACACGATTAAACAATATTTCCATGTTAGGAGTGCTCGGCGTTGATATGGACTGAGCAACAGAAGTCTAAATACATGAGTTATATTATCATAGTCAGTACGCTAAAACTGTATAAGATATAAATATTTAGAATTTGCATTCTCTATAACTTTTGTTAAGTTATACTTTTCGATAGGGCAAACATGGTTATTTAAAAGTAAAATTTTTAGCACCTTCCCATAACCTACCATTTCATTTAGCGTGAATACAAATTATTTATAGCCTAGAATGTAGTACATCATTCCCTGACTTTATATACCGATTTTCATTAAATTCCATTCTCCCATTTTCTTGTGGTTCGGTGTTGATATGGACTTACTAATAAAATTCGGAACTCATGAATATCTCTGTTATCATAGCCGGTACGGTAAACATGTAGAATACATAAATGATCGGAAATTGAATTCTATATAACTTAAGTTATGTAGTATTTATCGATAGGACCACTAACAACATAAATATTTGAGAATTACATTTTAAGGCCTTCCCCTAAAGTACCATTTCACTCAGCGTGAATAAAATTATGTATAGCCTAGATTGTGGTGCCTCATTCCCCGACTTTACATACTGATTTTCATTAATTCCCTTTAGGCATTTCCCCGCGATACTCATACATATATACAGACAGACAGAGAGATGATGGAAAATTAAGAAGTGCATTTCCGTATTACGGTGGACACGTCCGATACAGAAATGCCGTTATTTTTCAAATCTGAGCAATGTACAAACAAAACTCTTATTTTATATATATGCCGGGCGGTTCACCAGCCCCTTATTTGTTTCGGAGGTAGATAACCCTACTAACGCATATATCATAGTGATCCTAAAAACATTAGTACAACTATACCGTTTATATAATGCTCCGCGAATACGGTAGAAATCATTAGCGGCAGTGTTTATTTAAACTACAGAGAGTTTCAGAAGAATGTAGACACTCTTTGATAGTCAATACTAATCCAACAAAATGCCATACCGTTACAATTCTTACACGGGGGAAAGATTATTTTATGTGTTCAAAGTGACCCCCATTAGCAGCCAAACACTGTCGACGCCGCACAGTGGTCTAAACACCGATTCTAGCCGGCAATAAATCGTATCATCTTTCCGGGTTCATAAAAGCCGACGAAAATTCATACTCGGGGGTTTTCGATGTCGCTGATTACGAATCCGTTAACGGATTTTCGATTAACGGAGTAGCAGATCCACTACGCGTCCCCTAACCCGCAAAACTTAAGGTATCCGGACAAAATTTAGTTTTCCGCGCATGGATTCATGGTATATGGCACGCTACGCTCCCGTTAACGCTTTAATGAAATTATGAATAGGGTTGAGAAAGATAAACATATGGAATCCTTGACAAATGTCATGATTTTATTTTCATAAGAATCAGTCATTTAAATCCATGATGTAAAACATATCAATGATTGTAAAAACTAGGCCAGTTTGGCGAGGAAGATGACCTGAAAAGGAATAACAATATACATTACGTTCTATTTGAAATGTTTCGTATTTTTAGCTCCAAGTTACTTATTAGTAAGACTACTTATGAGTCATGCCTTGCGTTCACTATTTGTATTTGACACTTCAACGTCCTTTTCTTCTGCTTTGGAAGTCTCTTCTTCGGAAGTCTCTTCATTCGAAGCCTCCTCTTCATTTGTGTCCTCATCGAACACGAGCAAAGCGTGTACTTCAGGGTGCAGTTCATTCCAGTTAATTTCGGCTTTGAGGTGCCTTGTAACTACAAGGTCCGGCGAAAACAGGAGGCTGTTTATTAAGATCAGTTGTTGTGTCCTTTCTGGAGGTCTTCCAGGTTTTGGTGCTCCCGGAAGAACCTGTAATCCTTGTTTCGGTATTCTTGGGCCTCCTCGGACAGCTTTTCGATTGGCAGTAGGGCGTATCTGATCGCCTGAGCACCATGAATTAAGACTTTGTGGACGGTCGGAGGCATAGGATAACAATAATAATAATAATAATAATAATCGTATGGCCTCAGCTACCGTGTGCAGACATTTCAATTTGACGCCATCTGGCTGTCTGCTCGTCAATTTAGACGTTCCGTTTTACTCTAGGCCCCCACTAGATGGCAGACCGAGTGAACCGAAACTCTCTTGGGCGTCTATGGCTGAGATTTAACGAATTTTGTCGGGTAAACACCAAATGTGTCACCAGAGATCTTTTACATGCCGACATCGTACGACATGGAGTGTCGAATGGACTTTTTTCCGCCCTTCAAAAATCCGACTACAATTATATAAGGACACATACAATTTTACAGTGTCTAAAGCGTACGCGCAGAAAGCCTCATCGTTCACCTGATGACCACTGGACAAAACCTAAAACCC
Source organism: Anabrus simplex (assembly GCF_040414725.1). Lineage (NCBI taxonomy): Eukaryota > Metazoa > Arthropoda > Insecta > Orthoptera > Tettigoniidae > Anabrus > Anabrus simplex. The sequence goes on along the minus strand of NC_090265.1, from coordinate 1,611,383,624 downwards.
AGAGAAGAGTATAAATAGCGTGAAGCAAAGGAACTAAGTCCAAATATAGTTGAATTGGGTTTTGTTGTTGTGCCTGCAATATAACGGCAAATCTGATGATTAATTCTTCGCTGACTGGTTGCTTCCACTGCCTTTTTCGGATTGCGATAGAACCTTCTTGAGATGTTGTCGGTGTTCGAGGTCCCAGTCCCTTGAACAACCCTGTCAACTTTCAGGCCCAACTCTTTCCACAAAGCCTCCTGGATAGTGGATTTTCGATCTTTGACATCTTGCTTTTGTTCATCCGTGGTGTTTCGTAAACTATCCTTAAACAACAAATTTCAATGTAAAAAAATACAGTCAGATCCATGGTATAGAAAGGCTCCGAGAGCGGTAGGCCATGAGTCACTGACAGAGGGTGTTGCGTTGCGGGTAGATGGTGGGAGGGGGAATGACACTGATAAGAAAAAGTAGTGCGGTGAAATATTTTCGGGTTGCTTATAAGCAAATACCGCCAGCAAAAAATATGCTGCAAAAAGTGGCAGTTGATTTTTGATGGAAAATCTTTGGTATAGTGTATAATATCGATCAAATACTTTAGCAACTCATAACTACCTGTAACTTCGGTTTCCGGCAATGAAAACGCAGTAAAATTGTAGTACAGTGAAGTCTAAAATATGGAGAAATTAACTGGTTGATATGGTCTATTTAGCGCGTGCAGAAGGACTTATCCTTGTGAATTTACTCAACCCTCCAAGAAGAGGTTCTTCAATATCCTGGCTGGTCCCAATAGGATATAAATGTTTAATTTTTTCCGAGTTTTGAAAATGTTCATGTTTGTGCTTAATTTCCCGCCAGGCACATTATGTAGGGCGGATATGAGGTACCTGGGGTGTCTAGAATGAGTTCCCAAACGTTTTTCCGCGGATTTCTTTACTTCGACTTTATCGATTTTTACCGGCTAGAATCAGCGTTTAGAACACTGTGCGCCGCTGAACTGCTGACCGAACTACGACTGTCAATGTTGCCGATGTGATAGCCGCACAGAACTCCTCGATGGTTTTTCGTACAGCCCGTTCAGTGTAGTGGGCTTCTGTCGATAAACATAATTTTTCAAGGTCTCCCATAGGTAGAAGTCAAGAGGTGTAAGGTCTGGAGACCGTGGTGGGTAATCAATAGTTTCACATCGCCCTATTCATCGTTCAGGTAGATTTTCATCCAAGTAGGCTCTGGCATCTCTGTAGTAGTGAGCTAGAGCGTCATCTTGTTGTAGGTACAGTAAAATCTTTCATTTTCAAACACCTCTTGGATGGCAGGTAAAATCGATGTTTTCAGGATATCAAGATAGACCTCGTTACTTACGGTACCTTCAAAGAAGAATGGGCGAATCAGACCGCGCGATGACAGACCATATCACACAATAACACCGGGTAGATTAACATGCTTGTCCACGTGAACTTGAGGATTTTCTGGAGCCCAGTACATGCAATTTTGTTGGTTTACAGAACCGTTCAGTTTGGATTGCACCTCATCAGACCAGATAACCATCCCTGAAAACCGTTCATCCTCACGAAGCGTGCATTCAAACCACTTACAGTACTCCATCCTTCGATCCGGGTCGTCCTCGTTCATACGTAGCATGCAGCGATCTTGGAATGTACACTTTCCACGTTGCAGCCTTCAGAATTCGTCGTGCACCCCGCTTTCACGTGCACCCTGATTCGCAGATTTTTGAGGTGACCTAGTATAATGTTGCAGCGCTGGAAGCTGGACTTATTGATCTTTTCTTTTCTTATGCACATCCTGAACAGCACCGTCGGGTTCAAATCCTTCCCGAGTACGATAAATTGTTGTACGTGCTGGTGGCTGAGTTCCCTACACATTATGCCATTGCCGTTGTACATCCATCACGTCTTTGTACTTCCAGTACCACTTCAATATGGCTTTGCGTTGTTCAAACGACAATCTTAATTCATTCATTGCTGCACTGTCATCTACTGGAAAACGCGCGCCAATATATTCGCGCCATTCACGTGACCTTCAACATCTATTGAGAAAACAATGGACCACGCTACCGTGCAAGAATTGCAACGATATGTCATTTTGTTTCAAATATATTAACAAGTCTGCCTCTGTGGTGTAGTGGTTAGAGTGATTAGCTGCCATCCCCAGAGACCCAGGTTCGATTCCTGGCTCTGCCACGAAATTTGAAAAGTGGTACGAGGGCCGGAATGGGGTCCACTCAGCCTTGGGAGGTCAAATGAGTATAGGTGGGTTCGATTCCCACCTCAGTCATCCTGGAAGAGGTTTTCGGTAGTTTCGCACTTCTCCTCCAGGCAAATCCCGGTATGGTACCTAACTTATGGCTAAGGCTGCTTCCTTCCGTCTTCCTTGCCTATCCCTTCCCATCTTCCCATTCCCCTACAAGGCCCCTTTTCAGCATAGCAGGTGAGGCCGACTGGGAGCGGTACTGGTCATTCTCCCCAGTTATATCCCCGACCCAATGTCTCACGCTCCAGGACACTGCCCTTGAGGCGGTAGAGGTGGGATCCCTCGCTGAGTCCGAGGGGAAACCCAACCCTGAAGGGTAAAGAGATTAAGAAAGAAAGATATTAACTAGCAAAGAGTGTCTAAATTTTTCTGGACCCCTCAGTATAATGAAAGTGTGAAACGATCACAGCTGCGAATAACACTCTCGTATGTTTGGACAGGAAGTGTCTATAAGCTACACAACGTGCTAGCTGCGCACCGCGACTCGCGGTTGCTAAGGTAGCTACATCACGCGTTATTGTATCAGCCAAGCTGTCTGGTAGTAGGTTTGATTCACAGACCTTTCTTTTCGATTAATGCCGTTTACAGTGACTGTAATATGGCCACTTGTCATCCTGTTCCAACGAGTAAACTTTTATTTGGTTTTGAAAAGGACCGTTCTTATCCTATGTTACGTAGCCAGGTTGGACTACGACATGATGGTCTGTAGGTAAGAAGTAGGTTGCCCTGCATATTCAGTGTAACAAGTGTTCGAAATGTTAACCACCACGGTTTATACAGATTTCAGCATGGCGTTTTAAACACATGTAAGAAACAGTGTAACAGTTTGGCATACCTCGGCGTTCAGTTGCCGAATGTGACCAAGATCTTCAGGTTCCTGTGCATACACTACCTGCTTTAAGTGAGCCCACAGGAAGAAGTCCAGTGGCGTTAGATCGAGTGATCTGGCGGGCCAGTGGACGGGTCTACCCCTTCCTACCCATTTATTTGGATATGAATCATTAAGATGGTTCCGGACGACTACTGATCCGTGAGGTGTAGCCCCGTCCTGTTAAAACCGCATTCGTAATCGCTCGCGCACTGGTACCTTCTCCAGCGTCTGTGGTAGTTCATTTTGAAGTAAATGAAGGTAGCGTGCTCCCGTTAGATGTCCGTCAAAGAAATATGGTCCGATGAGATAGTCACCCAAGACCCCATACCAGACATTTACTCTCCACTGCACTTGAAATGGGCCCTGTCTTACCCAATCTGGTTTCTCCAAGCTCAAGTAGTGCATATTGTGCCGATACACGACGCCATTGTTGTGAAATAGTTATTTGTCTGAAAACAGGACTCTTGACAAAAAGGCTGCATTATTGGTCACCCTGCGTAACGTCCATTGACAAAAATGTTACTCTAGCATCTAAATCACTTTCCTGGAGCTGTTGGTGTAACTGCGAATGGTATGGGTGAAATTTATTGTTATGCAGTCTACGCATGACTGATGACCGGCTATGTTAATTTGTTGTGCAATTGTCCGAGTACTAATATGAGGATTATTATGGACAGCGTCCGAAACAGCCTCTTCATTTGGACCAGAAGTTATAGGAACATCTCTACCGGAAGTTATCCTTCCTAGCTTCTCACTTGACCGCAATCTTCGTTCAAGGTTTCTGAACGTATTGGTAGTCGGTAGTCTTCTCTTAGGAGAACGCTCGTGATAGAGAAGTAGCGACTGGCTTGCGTTCTGCCTTGTTTCCCCATAAATGAGCAACATATCAACGTACTCGTCACTGGAGTACGTCGTGAGTAAAAGATTACGTGCTGTGATGTGACCTGGTAAGTGTGCATATACATTGTGAGTCCGTTAAAATGGGACACGATCTGTCGGTCAAAAATAAATAAAACGTGCATAAGTTTGGAATCGAACCACTGAATTACCGCTATTCAGACACCTTGTGTCACCGGCCCTTTAACCGACTCAGCCCCAAATACAATATACTAACCGCTCGCTAAAGGAGTATTACTTAAGTATGGCCGTTCGACATCGAAAGTTAATGTCCGTATCAAAGGCTTCAATAATGCTTTAAAGTGTTCGTGTTACTTTTTACCATTACGGAGCGGTCCGCCTCTGTGGTGTAGTGGTTAGTGTGATTAGGTGCCACGCCCGGAGGGCCGGGCTCGATTCCCGGCTCTGCCACAAAATTTGAAAAGTGGTTCGCGGACTGGAACGGGGTCCACACAGCCTCGTAAGGTCAACAGAGTAGAGGCGGGTTCGATTGCCACCTCAACCACCCTCGAAGTGGTTTTCCGTGGTTTCCCACTTCTCCTCCAGGCAAATGCCGGGATGGCATCTAACTTAAGGCCACAGCCGCTCCCTTCCCTCTTCCGTGCCTGTCCCTTCCAGTCTTCTCATCCCTCCACAAGGCCCCTTTTCAGCATAGCAGGTGAGGCCGCCTGAGCGAGGTACTGGCCCTCCTTCCCACTTTTATCTCCCCACCCAAAGTCCCACGCTCCAGGACACTGCCTTTGAGGCGGTAGAGGTGGAATCCCTCACTGAGTCCGAGGGAAGAACCGACCCTGGAGGGTAAACAGATTAATAATAATAATAATAATAATAATAATAATAATAATAATAATAATAATAATAATAATAATAATAATAATAATAATAATGAGTAGAACAACAAGCAGGACAACAAGACCACAGCATTACTCCGCCAGACTCTCACAAACACAACATCTCAAGTGAAGTTTCTAGGTGAACTATCAGAGCCCTTTGAAGTGCATACAGGAGTTCGACAAGGAGATGGCCTCTTCCCAATCCTTTTTAACTTAGTGTTAGACAAAGTCATTAGGGAATGGGGAAAAGAAATCAAAGGTAAAAACATTGGTACTCGGGTACAAAGAATTAACGTGAAGTGCCTAGCTTTTGCTGATGATCTAGCTATCTTTACCAAGACTAGTGAAGAAACCAGGTATGCCATAGAGAAGTTGCATGAGATAGCATCAAAGATAGGCCTCCAAATATCGTATGAGAAGACTCTTATCATGGCTAATGGGCACCAGAATATCCAAATATCCCCACTATAGACAAATTATGGAATAATCACACAGGTCCCTTCCTTCAAATATCTTGGAGAAATCATTTTACCATCCGGATTGGACAAGAAAGCTAATTTGGAAAGAGCCACCAAACTCCTGAAAGGATACCGAATAACATGGAATCATTACAATAAAAGAGTGATGTCACGAAATACAAAACTTCGGCATTACAAGACTGTTGTTCTTCCGGAAGCCTTGTATGTCTCAGACACCACATCTCTGGGAGCCACTCTAAAATTGATGAAATTGAAAAACAAGAACGAAAAATTCTGAGGAAGATATATGGCCCCGTTCATGTAAATGGTATATGGATCAAAAGGAAAACTGTAGATTTGCACAAAGCAATCGACAAGTTTACCGATACCGTACGCAGGAGACGATTGAAATTCTATGGCCACGTCTGTAGAATGGACGACACTAGATATGCAAAAAACTGCTTGGTATAATTAATTCAAAGAAAGTCAAAATAAGCTGGTTTGAGGACTTAACAGAATATAGTAGTTGAAACAATTAGGAAAGAACAGCCACCTACCCCATATCTTCTTAATCTAGGGCACCTCGAGGACTCATTTTGTCACTGATTCAACGAAAAGATTGTGGCCTGATGGTATTAGATACAACAATGTACTCATCATGGTAACGGACGCAGCTAGTTACATGATTAAATCGGCGACAACGTTAAAAGGTAGTTTCACTCATTTAATTCACTTAACATGTATCGCGCATGGACTCCATCGCACGGCAGAGACTATTCGTTTGTGCTATCCATTAGATGACAAATTAGTGCCGTCCGTTAATAAAATATTTGTAAAAGATCCATCACGGTTTCAAATATTCAGAACAATAGCACATGATACTCCCTTACCACCACAATCTCTTTTAACGCACTGAGGATTATGGCTTGAGGCTGGGTTCTATTAATCTCAACTTTTACCAAAAATTAGAGAAGTGGAAAAAGCATTAGATCCTAATGAAGCAGCATCTACTGAGCTGGCTCAGCAACCATTGTCAGGCAAATAATTAGAAAGTAACCTTCTGTTTATAACAGCTAATTTTCATTGTATTCCTAAAGCTAGTACGTCATTGGAAGCAGTTGGGATTCCTTTACACCAGTAATTTGTAAAATTTAATTTTAAAAACAGTGCCATGGATTGTAGAAGAAACAATGAAACAGAAAATAACAAACGTAACAAAAGTTACTGCTTAAAATTAATTCTAGAAGTAAAACCTACCGCAACACCAAGAGAACATTCATTATCTACAGAGCAGTTAGCAGCATTTGTGAACGCCTCTGTCACTTCGTACGATGTAGAACGGAGATTTTCGCGCTACAAAGCTTTGCTGAAGTATAACAGGCAAAGACTGATCACTCCTCAGTTGTTAACACCAATAGTGAAGAATTCACCAATGACGAGGCTGGCTTTTCAAAATCCATGGAATAACGACGTAAGTTACAGATAATTATTTTATTTTATGGAAATAAGCTCACATTGATGATGCGTACTTTGTTGCATATTTAGGTACTTTTAGGGCATAAATACGTACATATTTATACAGTTCATAGGGCATGAACTTCCGATCCCTGATAATAACCTTGAGTCTAGATTTTTGGGCAGCAATAGGTTAGAATGCAAACCAATGCGGCTAGTAGGATGTGTCTCCCGTTACACAACCACGGTAACATATCCCCTAGGGGTTCTAATAAGCCGGGCCCCTAATGTTTATGCAAGTCTCATAGCAGAACAGTTGACCGGGCTAGAGTATACTTGTTAAGTTTGCATTCTAACCCATAAATGCCTATACATCCCGGCTCTATGCGTTAGCCTAGAACATTTAATAGATATGCAACTCTCCCAAAGAATAGCAATGCCTGGTAGAGGATTCATGCAAAACAGGCGAATTACGTAAATCTCTCTGTCTCTCTCTCTGAATATATATAAATTGGTACCAGTTATGGACTTTGGTGTCTTCTTCTTCTTCTTCTTCTTCTTCTTCTTCTTCTTCTTCTTCTTCTTCTTCTTAATCTGCTTACCCTCCAGGGTCGGTTTTTCCCTCGGACTCAGCGAGAGATCCCACCTCTACCGCCTCAAGGGCAGTGTCCTGGAGCTTCAGACTTGTGAATGCCTCTGTCACTTTGTACGATATAGAACGGAGTTATCGCGCTACAAAGCTTTGCTGAAGGATAACAGGCAAAGACTGATCAAGGAAAGCATCCATCACTCCTCAACTGGGGAGAACGACCAGTACCTCGCCCAGGCGGCCTCACCTGCTATGCTGAACAGGGGCCTTGTGAGGGGACGGAAAGACTGGAAGGGACAGACAAGGAAGAGGGAAGGAAGCGGCGCTGTGGCCTTAAGTTAGGTACCATCCCAGCATTTGCCTGGTGGAGAAGTGGGGAAACTACGGAAAACCACTTCCAGGATGGCTGAGGTGGGAATCGAACCCACCTCTACTCAGTTGACCTCCCGAGGCTGAGTGGACCCCGTTCCAGCCCTCGTACCAATTTTCAAATTTCGTGGCAGAGCCGGGAATCGAACGCGGGCCTCCGGAGGTGGCAGCTAATCACGCTAACCACCACACCACCTTTTGTGTCTTCTTTACAAGGAAAATACATGGAAACCTTTGACAGCCACGACTTATGTACTTTGTAAAGAGAAATACGCTTCGTTCAGCGAAACTGTCTGTTTTTAAGTTTTCGCAGACTGAAAGCAAAAACTAACAGAAAAGACAATCGGTAAAGCTTCTCATTCACTGAAATGAGCTTGTCATTTTGGATCAAGTAGTAACATTAACATCATCCAACGGCATCAGATTGAACCAAGTCCTGATATCTGCTTTCATGTCTTTACATTACAGGGAGATATATTAACAAGTGACAAAAATTCAGTATTTAATATATTTGCGTTCTTTGCAGTTAAGTGTTTGAGTATTAGACATCTCTTCCATTTGCTCAAAAAATGGCTGATTTAATCAATTAATTAGAATCTGGTGATTATTTATCTAAAGATTATGTATAGTAAATTTTTGCACGATATTGTTCCCAGAGAAACAAATTTTAGGCCACAAAATTTCTTTCTTTCTTTTCTTGGGACCTTGGAACTCTGAACTTTGTTTACATTAACTGGCTATTCTTCCACACATACAGATAAAGAGAAAATGTCAAAAACATTTATTCTGTCATGCACTGTACTATCTGCGCACTTTTTAGCAATAGATTTACACCCTAGTGCCGAAGCGGTCGACCTCGGCAATCTTCGAGATTCGTGCTGGCAATCTTTGAAACACAAACTATGAATCGCTTATGCATCGCCGTCCGACGTCTGGCGTACACTTTACGTACTAGTACTGTTGTTATTTACACAACAAAGCCAAACTATAGAATTCACTCTAGGAATAAGATTCGCATCGAGAAATGTTATATAATGTTATATAATGTGTGTGTTACACAGTTGTTGGCTTAAAATAACAAAGATTTAGAAAATTCATATCGATCGATCATATTATCGATTCGTTCCAGATTTCATTTCTATTCAGTTGGCAGTACTAACGGAACTGGAAGCGCTCCCTCCTTACTCCTCAAACATGTACACAAATCTATCGCTAAAAAGTGCGCAGATAGTACATGTGTTTATCATTATGGCTTCAACATTAATACTTAATATAGGTTAATGGTTAAACATTATATAGGTTATAGGTTAAACATTAATACGTAGATGTTATATTTAGGCTGTTCCCAACCCCTGTCCCAATGTTTATCGATGTATAGAACATTAGCCTAACATTATCGACTGTAGAGTTTACGCGTCGCTTTTGCCACATCTATCACCTTCAGCAGAGATCCATCGGAACAACATTACGTCCATGAAGGCATGAGGTCTCACCTCAAAGCAATCTTCGATCGTCAAAGATTGAATGAATTTCCTGTGTTAGATCAACAAATTTTAAATGGGCCGACCATTCAACGTACTCAAACTTCACGAGGGGGACACAAGGAGTTAAGGGCAAAAGTGGCAAAAATAATATATGCATATACAGAGACAAATAACTGAAGCTAAAACTATACGTTTGGATAAATCTGAATTCAGTAAAGTTGTGTCGTAGGAAAGAGAAAGTAAAGCCTCTAAATTAGCAGACCTCTAACGTAAGGATATGAGAACATGCAGAGGAAATGGGAGAGGCTAAATTAATCATAAAGGACGAGATAACCATGGCTCTCTAGTACGCTCTTTCAGCCGTATATCAGCTACTCATAATGAATAATAAATCACCTTATCCTAGAAAAGTGATTTTGCTTGGTGAAGACTTCTGACAGTGCTTGAGAGTAATTCCTTACTGGCACAGATCAGCTGTTCACCAGTCAACTTTAAAATATTCTAATTTATGGCCCAAAATTCAGATGTAACTTCAGTGAATGGCTTCTAAAACTCGGCAACGAAGAACCGGGCCAAATGGCATTATCGAAATTCTACAAAGTCAGATTAGAAAATATTTTGCGAGTTTCCTAGGTTCTTACTTTCATTCAAGTGATAGTACAATTCTTTCTTCTTTCCAAAGTAGCTGTTTTGGGCCCAAGAAGCGAACAAGTTAACGACATCAAAAACAGGTTTGATAGGTGACCAAATAACGTACATTTCCATTGACTCCGCAAAGTGGAATGATGTTAGCGAAGTTAATAAAGCAGATGTGTGCAACGAAATGAGACTGGTATCATTATCGCTAATGCCATTTGGCCCGGTTCTTCGTTGCCGAGTTTTAGAAGCCATTCACTGAAGTTACATCTGAATTTTGGGCCATAAATTAGAATATTTTAAAGTTGACTGGTGAACAGCTGCTCTGTGCCATTATCGCTTATGTGGAAATTTTGACGGGCTCAGAACTTTTTTTTAAAAAAAGGTCGGCAGCCCTGAAAATGGTTTTCCGTGGTTTCCCATTTTCACACCAGGCAAATGCTGGGGCGGTGCCTTAATTAGGGCCACGGCCGCTTCCTTCCCACTCCTAGCCCTTTCCTGTCCCCTCGTCGCCGTAAGACCTATCTGTGTCGGTGCGACGTAAAACAACTAGCAAAAAAAAAGGTGTTTTATTCCAAGAATAGATTTAGCACCTGTTTCCTGTTCCTAAATGGAGGCAATTTCCTCTAAATTTAGCCTTCTCTGTTACAATGAATAAGTCACCAGCACAAACTTTAAATTTGGTATAAATCTTTCCACTCCGGTGTTTTTGGACAGCTGTATGTAGCTTTCTCAAGAGTATGTAGATCCGTAGACGTCAAAGTACAAGTCCAAGCTACAGTTAAAATCAATATGGTTTCTAAGGAAATCCTTATTCCATTCAAATGGCGAATTAAACCTGGAAGGTGTAACTCTTGTTCATAGAATATTTAAAATTTCCAATTACTTCTTAGATAGCAATGTCGATTGTCGAAGACAGGCTCACGTATTAGTTACTTTATATTATTTTAAGAGCCTCCGTGGCTAAGACTCTCTCACCGCTGGGTTTCGGGGTTCAAATTCCGGTCACCCCATGTGAGATTTGTGCTGGACAAAGCGGAGGTGGGACAGGTTTTCCTCCGGGTACTCCGATTTTCGCTGTCATCTTTCATTCCAGCAACACTCTCTAATATCATCAGGCATTAATCATGCCCCCAGACGAGTGCGACAGGCTTCGGCAGCCGGCACAATTACTATCCTCGCAGCTTCGTTCATTCCATTCCTACCGGGCGAGTTGGCCGTGCGCGTAGAGGCGCGCGGCTGTGAGCTTGCAGCCAGGAGATAGTAGGTTCGAATCCCACTATCGGCAGCCCTGAAAATGGTTTCCCATTTTCACACCAGGCAAATGCTGGGGCTGTACATAAATTAAGGCCACGGTCGCTTCCTTCCAACTCCTAGGCCTTTCCCATCCCATCGTCGCCATAAGACCTATCTGTGACGGTGCGAAGTAAAGCCCCTAGCATTCCATTCATGACCCGATCGAATGACTGGAAACAGGCTGTCGATTTTCATTTTCACATTATGTTATTCTAACCCAAGGTTGCATACGTATCCAGATCGTATTTATGATGGTGATATTCCTAATCCATGAAAATAAGGAAGAACTATAACTTTAGTCGAGAAATGAATAGATTCTACTCATTTTAGTTTTGTAGTAACTTTTTACTCAGTTTGGTGTATCTGCAGAACAACACGAACCTGTGGAGTTGGCCTAGAAAAAGAAGGTCAAGCAGAAAGAGAATTTTGTCTCGTCTTCTTTGGTAGGCTGGGCAGTCGTAAACTCGATAAAGTTTCCTTTTTTATACTCCTGGGATCACCTTCATCAGCTAGAGCTCCTCCTTTAGAAACAGCTATGGCTTCAAGGTAACGAAACTCGCGTGAATCAATACCATGTCTTCCCACTAACTTAAGGAGTTCTCTAGGATCGTACGCTCTTAGCATTATTCAGCACGTACTACACGAAAACGAGCCTGCTCGAGGGGCTAAGCGTGTAGTGGTAAGTTTCTACTCTCATATACCTTCAATAAGAGGAGGTAACACTCACCTGCCGTAACCACGAAGATCATGTAGTTATAATAATAACAACCGGGCTGAGAAGCTAAGGTAGTAGAGAGCTGGCCTTCCGAGCCTAACTTGGCAGGTTCGAACATGGCTCTGCCCGCTGGTGTTTTAAAGTGCTTGAATATGTCAGCCTCGTGTCGGTAGATTTATTGGCACATAAGATAAACCCCGCAGGCCAAACTACCGGATGGCGTGTCTGAAAACCAAAACAGTGTAGTTATTATTCATAATAATGATAATAATAATAATAATACTAATAATAATAATAGTAATAACAGCCTCCATGGCTCAGACGGCAGCGCGTCGGCCTCTCACCGCTGGATACCGTGGTTCAAATTCCGGTCACTCCATGTGAGATTTGTGCTGAACAAAGCGGAGGCGGGACAGGTTTTTCTCCGGGTACTCCGGTTTTCCCTGTCATCTTTCATTCCAGCAACACTCTCCATTATCATTTCATAGCATTTATCACTCATTAATAAAAATCATCTTGGTAGTGGCGACCCCAATGTAATAACAGCCTATATATGTTTCATTCATTACATCCCTAACCCGGTCAATGACTGGAAAACAGGTTGTAGGTTTTCAGTTTCAATAATAATAATAATAATAATAATAATAATAATACGAAAAAGAATATAATCTTAACTTCCATATACAATGCCAGCCTCAGTCGAGTTGCCGATTATTCCCTGTGCCATGTGTGGGCAAGTGGATGGCATAAGAGCCGCCTGACCTATACTGCTCCCGCAGTGATTTCATGGTATCAGCTAATACCGATAAGACTTCGCAAAGCGTACAGCTTGATTTCTTCATATAAAGTAATAACTGATGGGTTTACTGCAATTTATAACTTCTGAATTAAGTGTTCAACAGCGTACTTTGGTGTGCTGTAGACTCTTAAAGCAGAAATGTGCTGGGAAGTGAGAAGAGAATACAGCGAACAATTCCCTGGAGCTCGAGTGCCAACGCATTACGGAATTAAATGTATGAATAAATTCAAAACTGTTCAGAGCTAATAAGGGAACTGCCTCAGCGAAGTGAGGTGTAATATTTTTCCGCACGGCGGGTGGCAAGAAAACAGTGGAAATTTAAGCCTCGCAAATTAACAGAAGTGCAACATTTAAACCCAAGAGATCTAGCCGCAAGAAAACATTATTGCAGTTGGTTTCTTCAGCCTCTCAACAGTGGCGAATTAAATCCTGATTTAGTGCTATTTTCTAATGAGGACTGATTTTATTTTCGTAGACGTGTAAATTCGCAAAATAACCGGCGCTGATCACGTGATCATCTAATTCATGAAACTCCACTTCAGGACCTCCAATAAGTCCAATTTTCTTAACGACACCATTAATTCTGACTGATGTATTTATATAGAATAGACAGTAAAAGAAATCAAAGAGGAATTTGGAAGAAAATCACAATTCAAGAAGAGAAAATCAAAACCCTGAAATTTCCCGAATATAATGTTATTTTATCTGAGACTGCAGAAGATCTGCAGAAATTGCTGCATGGTATGGACATAGTCTTGGGGAAGGAGTACAAGATGAAAATATATAAGTCCAAAACCAAAGTAATGGAGTGCAGTTGAACGAAGCCAGGTGATGATGGGAAAATTAGTTTAGAAAATTAAGTCTGGTACTGGTGACTCAAACAATTCAACATTCAACAACAACAACAACAACAATTGATACGGATCGAGATTTTTCTCAACAGACTGAAAAGGAAAGGATATTTCCAGCAGGACGAGGCTACAGCACACGCCGCTCGTAACTAAATTAAATGCAGTGCGTGATATTTTCGGAGACAGAATAATTAGTGCAGGTTTATGGCGAGCTCGCTCTCCTAATACAACCCCTTGCGACTTCTATTTGTGAAGTAATTTGAGGGATAGCCCATGTAAGTAACCCAACAACATAAATAAAAAATGCAATTCAAACCGCAATTTTTAAGATTCGTGAGGATGAATTGCAGAGAGTACACCGAAATATGAGCACACGCTACACCTCTTCTCAGCACGCTAAAGGGAGAACATTTTCAAGACTATTGTAACGGGGTAAAGTTTGTCCGACTCCTTGGCTGAATAGTCAGCGTTGAGGCCTTCGGTTCGCAAGGTTCAGGGTTCGATTCCTGGCTGGGTAGGGGATTTCAATAGCGCCTCATTAATTCTTCTGGTTCGGGGACGGGGTGTTTGTGTTTGTCGCTACACTTCCTTCTGCATGTTTAGACAACACACTGCACTTCCAACTATCATAGAAACACGCGATAGTGATTACATCCCTCCGTATCGTTGGCGTCAGGAAGGGCATCCGGCCGTAAAACAGGACCAGATCTACATGTGCGACACAGTTCGCATCCGTGAACCCGCAGGGGTGGTAAAAGTGGTAGAAGAATAAGAAGAAAATTACTGAAATGGGGTAAGTCTTATTGTTTTTCAACCAGATTATCTATTCAACGACGTTGATGGATTTTCTACGAACATACGAAAACGGTGTGAAGGCAACCGCGCTCACGTTTACCGACACGTACATGTAAGAAGTACGCTCCATATCTTACTTCAATGTCTTTTACGTCGCACCGACACAGACAGGTCTTTTGACGACGATAGGAGAGGAAAGGCCTAGAAGTGGAAAGGAAGCAGCCGTGGCCTTAATTAAGGTACAGCCCCAGAATTTGTCTTGTATGAAAATGGGAAACCACAGAAAACTGTCTTCAGGGCTGCCGACGGTGGGGATCGAACCCTCTATCTCCCGGATGCAAGCTCACAGCTGCGCGCCCCTAACCGCACTACCAACTCGCCCGGTACAGTCAGTTTTCCACAACTCTCTAGATATTGTGATACTTACCATTGGACGTCCAGTTGTACGTGGAATGCAAACCACATCGATGTGACTTTTCATTTAAAGATTTATTCACGTATTGACCGGGCTTGGATGGGAAGTCCTCGTGCCGATGGCTGAACGAGAAAAAATAATGTTAATGGCAATTCAAGAGGAATTACAGTCGTCGCTTCTTAACTCTAATGGTGGGTGGAAGATGATGACAATAGCCGTTGTTTTAAGGAGCCTAAACTCTAGGTCATCTGATAGGAAGAACAGGTCAAACTACCAGTCTTCTTCACAGTGTGTTAACTCCTAAGGCACGCATTCTCTAAAGTAATCTGATAGAGGATAACTGAATATTTCCTTAGACAAAGCACTTTATATTTCTAGGAGTAAACTTTAAACAACAAAATCCGAATCTGTCTGCACCTTCCCTCCGCTTTTCTTGCACCTTGATGGGATGGGTCTTGGACTGGATCCCTCCCGACGCCAACCTTATTTCGACGGATATTACCTATTCACTTTCGCGTGTTTCTGTAGTGATTGGTAGTATGGTGTGTAGTGTGTATCAAGAGTGCACTTGAATTTCCACTCTGCTCATGAGTCAGAAAAATTAACCAGACGTCGTCTAAATCCCCGACCCAGCCTTTAATCGATCCCGAGACCCTCTGGACCTTTGACGCTGACCATTTAGCCAAGGAGCCGGGCATTCATCTATCTACTGACAGTATTGCAATTGCCTTTTCTAACACCTTCACCTGGCGAACCGAACATATCCTCGGACACTCCCGACACTAAAAGCCATACGCCATTTCATTTAATTTCATTTTGACTTTCTGTCTGTAAATTTAAAATTTTCGGCTAATATTCCTTTTTTATCTGCCGCGAGATGTATAATGAATCTCCCTATTTAAGGTTTCATTTTTGTTTGTCTATTTAACTGCTCATGGAATCATCACACTAGATCGATTGGACTAATTGACATGAACCTTGATTTTTAAATAGAAAGCATACTGTAAAAGAAACTAGGCTGCACATTATTAAAATATTCCTAAGTATAGAGCGGGTTTAGAGGGAGCTTCCAAGTCTTTTTACACATGTTTTCACACCATTTACTTGGTACATATTATGAGAGTTGTATTAAAAATTCTTGGAAACTTGTTCGATTCAGTACCTCGTACGACGAGTCATTAGCAATATAACTGTACAAAAGTTGAAAGATAAAGTAGTAGCAACGTAACAATCATCACCATTATCACATTCGTTGGATTGTATGGTAAGCACTCCAGTTTGACACCCCTTTCACACCAGGTCAGCTCATAAATTTCAAAGTTCTCTGATTGAAACGGGACTTTGAAATTAATAATTTCGTGTGGCTATTACTAGCCGATTGCAGCCCTTGTAAGGCAGACCCTCCGATGAGGGTGGGCGGCATCTGCCATGTGTAGGTAACTGCGTGTTATTGTGGTGGAGGTAGTGTTATGTGTGGTGTGTGAGTTGCAGGGATGTTGGGGACAGCACAAACACCCAGCCCCCGGGCCATTGGAATTAACCAATTAAGGTTAAAATCCCCGACCCTGCCGGGAATCGAACCCGGGACCCTCTGAACCGAAGGCCAGTACGCTGACCATTCAGCCAACGAGTCGGACACTTTGACATTGAAACACAGGTAGACTAAATGGCGCTAAATCAAAATGTCTGAACCTGGTAACTGAGACAATTCACTTGTGATTACCATTATTCATAGCTGTATAGATTTAGTAATGATCTTGAATACAATCTTCTACTCTTCTTTTTTTTTTTTTACAACTTGCTTTACTTCGCAATGACACAGATAGGTCTTATGGCAACGATGGGATAGGAAAAAGCTAGGATTGTTAAGGAAGTGGCGTGGTCTTAATTAAGGTACAGCCCCAGCAATTGTCTGGTGTGAAGATGGGAAACCACAGAAAACTATCTCCATGGCTGCCGACAGTGCGGTTCGAACCCACTATCTCCCGGATGCAAGCTCACAGTTGCGCGCTCCTAACCGCACGGCCAACTCGCCCAGTTTTCTTTTCTTCTAATTTTCTACCACTTTTCCCCACACAGGTGAGGTTACGGGTGCGAACTGTGTCGCACATGTTGGTCTGGCCCTGTTTTACGGCCGGATGCGCTTCCTGACGCCCTTGACGATGCCCTTCCCATGTGAAGGGACTTATTCACTATTACGCATTTCTATAATTTGTTAAGAATGAAGCCCACACTTTCCAGTGTCGACTTAGTTAAATGTAACATAAAACTTTCCAGTCTGTCAAACACACAACAATTTCACTGTAAATTATAATACTATAAACAAGCCTGCAAAAAAGTACCCACCATTATACAAAGAATGGCATGTTTCCTTCTACAAGAACATTCTCAGATTCTATCAAATCACTTAAAACATGCGTACATATGTACAGTATTGTTTACCATGCGTAAACTTGCAAATGATAGAGAGTTTAGTGACAATATGAACCACTATTGACAAATAATGAATTTACAAGTATTGATATAATGAAAAAACTTCTGTACCTATCTAGACTGCCGATGCTAAGTTCGTTGTCACCATACACTATTTCAGGACTGTGTTTGGTGACAGTCTGGATAAGTACAAAGTCTTTTTCGTTATAATAATACCTTTAAATTTATTATTTGTCAATACTGGTTCATATTATCACTAAAATCTCTATCATTGACAAGTTTACGCAATGTAAACAATACTATACAAATATACGCATGTTTTCAGTGACTTGGTGGAATCTGAGGATGTTCTTGTAGAACGAAACATGTCATTCTTTGTATAATAGTAAGTATTTTTACAAATATGTTTATAGTGTTATAATTTATAATTAAATTGTTGTACCGGGCGAGTTGGCCATGCGGTTAGGAGCGCACAGCTGTGAGCTCGCATCCGGGAGATAGTGAGTTCGAACCCCACTGTCGGCAGCCGTGAAGATGATTTACCGTGGTTTCCCATTTTCACACCATGCAAATGCTGGGGCTGTATCTTAATTAAGGTCACGGCCGCTTCCTTCTAACTCCTAGGCCTTTCCTGTCCCATCGTCGTCGTAGAAGTTGTGACACTTGCACGGAGTGACACTTGTACGGAGATGGAATGTGTTGACACATGCACGGAAAGCCAAAAATTCCAGGAAATTACTATTTCAAACAGTGACACTTGCACGGAGGCCTAAGGAGGATTGGAATACAGAAACAGGGAAGGGGAAGGCCCACCCGGTAAGAGGAGTTCATTGCTACAGTTGATACCTGTGTGACAACAAATACAGTAGAGACAATACACGACACTTACGGATTTCACCTTGCTAAAATGGGAGACAATTCGACGGTGGCGCTCCTAGTGACTTGACCTGAACAAATCGCGCTAAATTCAAATATCAATGGAAATGTATATACGGAAATGGATAAATAAATTACGTCTAGAAAGAAAGTGGTATTGAGATATTAACTTTGAAGTTGCTAAAGCAATTTTGGATAAATGAATGAAGAATTATTTAAAAGGTTATTATTTAAAGACTGAAATTAGACATATAAACAAGGTGTGAAATGGACTGCTGTGAAATGGCTTGATCTTTCATTAATGCATTACTTCTTTTAGCTTTAGCATACCTGCCTGAAATCTTACGGTTGGATTTGTCTTTTTCCTCATTTAAAAACATTGTTTCATCACATTAAGACATTTGTCAATAAAAATATCGGCACATTCCTTACACACATGATGCAATGAATTAACATTTAATAGCAGGACAATTTTCCTCTTAACATGAAGCCTACTAACAGAAAGAAAATCTATAAAATCCCGGCTTTAATCTGAGAAGAGGGATAAAAGAAAGAAAAGTTTGAAAATGTTGTCGATAGTGATGCTTTGAGGAATATTTACGTACAATTAGAGTAAAAATGTAACATACCCTTGGCTGTATAGTCGAGGATTTTTAAAGTCGCTGGCCTGGAAATGATCTGAGCAGATCTTATAATTCTTATATAAGCGTAACGTCCCTTCTTTCTTGTACACCTTATCCAAATCGCTTCTGTGACATTTCAAAACCCACAGATCACACCTACAACAACACATCGGTATTGAAGGTTAACTGCTGCACTATACAATAAAATATGCATATTATATTTTAAGCCCGTTAAAACATGGGTCGAGCAGGTCAGAAGATTATGAAGTACTATAAAGATCTCTGTCAGTGGAAGAATATATATGCAAACACAATATTACTTACATGTTCTTGTCACGAGGGAACCTGAAGAACGACCGCGTATTTTTCTCTACCTCGTAATTACTGCAGCCAAACACAGCACATACCTTTCCCCTCATGTTGAGAGGAGATATCAAGGAATGACACACGCTACTATTAAATTATGTCAACTCACTGAGAACGCATATATAACACCAAAAACTTCACACAAAAATGCACGTGCTCTTATGACAGAATCAGTACCGTTCAGGTCTATCCGCTAGAGTGAGCTCCAATAGCTGTCCCTCGATATCTCGGTCAGTGTCGTGTATTGTCTCTACTGTATTTGGTGACAACTAGTGTTCCGTGTTGAACTGGTGATAATTGCTCTGCAGCTATGGAGTTCTCTGAGACCACATAGGAAAAGCCTTTATTAATTTACAACGAACATCAGTATATTGTGGACTATACCAGTGAAGATCAAGTGACTTATTGGCCGTGCGTATATTTCAAGAAAGATAAAAGTAAAGGAAGAATAACAACGAATCATAACACTGTATAAAATTAACCAGAAAAACAAACCCCATGGCGCTTATGCCCGTGAAGGGCCTTGGTCTGCCAAGTGACTGCTACTCAGCCCGAAGGCCTGCAGATTACGAGGTCAGCACGACGAATCTTCACGGTAGTTATTCTTGGCTCTCTACACCAGTGCCGTTATCTCACTATCAGATAGCTCCTCAATTCTAATCTTATCACTTCGAACCAGCCCTCAGATTCAGGTAAAAATCCCTGACCTGGCCGGGAATCGAACCCGGGGCTTCCGAGTAAGAGGCAAGCACGCTACTCCTACACCATGGCGCCGGCATTTATAAAATTAGCACTTACTTATAAACTGCATCCAAATTCACTACCGTGATTACGAGAGCTAGGATTTTTGATGACATGTCATCTTTTAATTGGTTCTAAATAGACATTGCTAACTTGTATAGAAATCCTTATCATAGTTCCCACATTGTAGAAATGCTAATTACCGACCAAGTGGCCATGCGGTTAGGGTCGCGCAGCTGTAAGCTTGCATTCGGGAGATAGTGGGTTCGAACCCCACTGTCGGCAGCCCTGAAGATGGTTTTCCATTTTGACACCAGGCAAATGCTAGGGCTGTACCCGAAGGCCTAGGCCGATACCTTCCCAATCTCCCTTCCGTCGCCGAAAACCTTCGATGTGTTAGTGCAACGTTAAACAAATAGCAAAAAAAAATGCTAATTTATTAGGCCATTTTTTGCCATTTTGTATATTAGGTCATTTTATAAAGTTGTAAGTCATAATGTGGTCATTTTATGGAATTTATTGTCCGGATCCATGGCTAAATGGTTAGAGAGCTGGCCTCTGGTCACAGGGGTCCCGGGTTCGATTCCCGGCAGGGTCGGGAACTTTAACCATGATGGGGCCTGGGTGTACGACCCGCAGGTCGTCTACGGGAGTCAAATCAAAAAGACCTGCACCTGGCGAGCCGAAGACTATTTTATACTTTTTGAGTCATTTTCTTACATGTTGAAGCATTTACGCGTGGGGTATTGGATTTCCAGGAGAGGCCAGTATTTATGTGCATCTTCGTCAAAGTGCCTATCAAATTAGATTAGGAATCCAAAATGTATGATAGTATGACCATCCTACTTCTGACTCATCAGGTAGAGTGAAAGGATCCGTGCAAGTGTCACTACATGCAAGTGTCACTCCGTGCAACTGTTCCAACCCCGTCGCCGTAAGACCTATCTGTGTCGGTGCGACGTAAAGCCACTAGAAAGAAAAGCAATTTTTGTACGTTTGACAGACTAGAAAGTTTTTATTTTTCTATAGTGCTGTTTAGTCTGATATGTTGTGTGGATTGTGTTAGGAGAAATAAAATACCCGGTCCTCGAGCCGTAGGCATTAACCATGCACAGTTAAAACCTCCGACTCGGCCGGGAATCAAAACCAGAGCCCTTTGAATCGAAGGCCAGTACGGTGATCAAGCCAAAGAGCCGGACGATGGTCTTGAATACGTTATGTGTGTAAATATTTCACCATGACATGAACTGTTAGGGATTATGGAACCCTTCGTAGCATGTCGTCTGCATGAAGATCTAGTCACAGGTTCATATGAATAGTACCTCTGAAGCGTTTTTGGACAACAGAGGAAATACAAGGGTAAAATATTCATTGATTGCACTTACCCCATTGAATATCGTCTTTAAAGAAACGCGGACGGAAGAAGTCGAAGGCGAGAGAACACTTACAGCTCTATGCTCGGTTTGAATGTCCAAAGCGGTAATACCTTGAAGTGTTCTCAATAGAATACCTTTTGAATTATGAAACACGTCTGCCATAAAGGAGAACACAAAATGAAAGAGAAGAAGTATTTCCCCTTCTTCTAAAGAGAAAGTGAGCCAGTGATCTTTTCTTGGGTAAGCGAAAGGTTTTTGTATGGAAGTAACAATCAAGTAATAAGATAAAGAACAAATAGGTTCTCTGTGAAAGGGAAGGCGTGGGAGCGAGCTACTAGACGCTGATGGATTTCAGAGTGCTTCTAGCAGCTCACCGTGAATCAATAGTTGGTAGAGAGATTTATCCTCTCGAATTAAAAGATCTATACAGATCATACTATTGTCTAGGACACCAGTAACGATAAATAATATTTTCTCCTATACTCGTCAGTCCCATAGCGAAGAATGTTAACTCAGGTCCACTATAACATTGAGAAGTTACACTGTTCGGTTATCCGAGCAGAATATCCTGGTGAAAAAGCGACTAATTCAAGGTTTTCTACTCTCAATAATAATAATAATAATAATAATAAAGCTTAACGATTCGGAAAAGGAGGATTAATTTTTATGGCCATATGGCACGCATGAGCACACAGAGACAGACCAATAGGATATTTTCCTACTTTCTTAATAAGAAAACCAAGGGACCCTGGTTTATCGAAGTTGAAAAAGACCTTCAGGAAATAGGAATCACACTCGAAGACATCCAGAAACGTGCTCCTCTCCAGAAAAAGCTCCAGGGATACAAGAGGTTCCAAGAAAGGCCAAAGTTGAAAACAGGCAAGAAGTGGACTGATGAAAGAAAGGAGGCTCACAGAACGAGAATGCGTGAGTACTGGGGAAGAATTAAAGCTCAAGGATGCAAACGGTTGAAATAACGTGGTCCACAGCAGGCCGAAACGAAGAAAGAAGAAGAATAATAAAGCTTATAATTCTATGAAATATCTACAAAATGGACAACACATTAAAAGATTATGTCATATTATAAACATATCAAGACCAAGATAAACTGACTAAAAGAAGAAAGGAAGGCCTACGAGTCATGAGTATCACAGTACCAGGTGTAGGGGAATGTTGGGAAGTATCGGACAGTTTAACTTTTCTGCCATAATTTTTATGGAATACGAAAAACATCATGTAATGCATTTTATAAGCATCTATATTCTTATATTAACGTACTCACTAGAAAATACTAAATAACAATATTAAAAAATCGAACAATATTAACAAATTATGAGGTCATTACACTTTCGTTTAAAAAATAGAGGGTGGTATCGGACGACCAATCTTTTTTAACAAAAATATATTTTTTCACATTCAAAATACAAAGAAATTAACGTTTAGCCATTCTGCAAATATCACACTCATTAGCGTTGAAGAGTTTTGATGTACTAAACAAATATTTAGTCATAAGATCATTTAATTTATCAAAAAAATGTGTCCACTTGCTCCTTGTTGAAGCCTACTGCTCGCTGCAAGCTTGGTAGACTCAATCGTCCTCAAGCGGAGGTCCTGGTGCCTCTTCATAAAATCATAAAAATAGGCCTTTCCTGCCATCATTTTTGTTTCATTAAACCTATGTTCAGCTCTCAATTCCTCAGCAAATTGATACACAAGTTTTTAAAATTCTGTTTTGTTGAGTGGCATGAGCTGACTGTCGGGGCCTTGATATGCATGCACATCTGAGAATGTTCTCTGATACATTCCACTGTTCGCCGTACACATTTTTATTGGAATCTCTTTAACAGCATCAAGAGCTTTAATTCTATCACTTAACGTGCTTTTTGAAACAGAGGAACATTGACTGGCCTCTCTAATACTCATTCTATTGCCCCTGACATTATTCACGGCTAATATCATATTGCTTTCTTCCCATTATCTTCGTATCTTCCCCATGTTTACCTAAAACGAAGGATAGTACTATCAGTAATCTGGATGGAACTGCAACCTATGATGTCCGATACCGCACTCCAGATTCGTGTCCGATACCGCCCGAATGACTCCCTTAAGAAACAACAGGAACTGAACGAGAACGTTCGAAAAAAAGCTGATTCTAAACCCATGATATTACAGAGTAAGGAGTAGCCTACTGTTTCTGCTAAAGTACTTCAAGTTCTGTGCAACTTATCCTTGTTGCTGCTATTTCTTGGCAAAAATAAATCCGTGCCGGGCGAAAATCACACAAAGGACAAAAATACACCACCACTCATAATAGACCCTGCCTTTCGACTGAATAGGATGTACCCACCCTTCAATCATGCAGGCGCACCTGTAACTAAACGGGTTCAGCTACATGCTGCTAACAAAGACATCTGTGACTGTCCGACACCAGCCGCCGTCCGATACCTCCCGATCCTCTCCTATGCATAAGTTTTTGCCGGTTTTTTGTGGTAAAGAAAATATGTAATTTTCAAGTGAAATTCATTTTTTGCTTATTCAAAATATTGGTCACCGGCTTCTACAAACTTCGCCCAACCTTCAGGTAAGTTATGAATACCATGCCAGAAAAACTGCTTGTCTTTTGCGGCAAGCCATTCGTCGAGCCATTCTCCGAATTTCTCGAAATTGCTGAAATGCTGCTCTACAAGCGCATGCTCCATTGATGCGAAGAGGTGATAGTCAGATGGTGCCATGTCGGGAGAGTACGGCGGGTGCGGAAGGATGTCCCATCAAAGCGATTTCAAGGTATCTTTTACTGGTTTTGCTGTGTGAGACGGCGCATTATCGTGTAACAAAATCACCTTGCCATGTCTTTTGTCCCATTCCGGTCGTCTTTTGATCAATGCGTGATTTGAATTAATCATTTGTTGGCTTTAGCGTTTTTCTGGGCTCCAAGAGTTCGTGATACAAAATACCGCTCTGGTCCCACCAGACACAAAGCACTACGTTTAAATTGTCGAAAAAAGTCTCACATGTTCTAATCGCTGGAGCGTGTTCACCGTATGTTTCTACCAGCAAACGATGACTTTCCACAGCCTTTTCCTTTTGATTAAAATAAGAAAAGCAATGCGTGCCTCAAATGTTTTATTTCAGGCAGAAACGTTGGTATGATCACTGAACGATACAACACAGACGCTAATGTTTGTCGGACTCAACTGGTGTGTGTTGGCAGATTAATGTCAGACGAACAAACTGACGTATGTGTCAAATTCATGCGCTGCGTACTGTTCGCTGGCGCCATCTCTTAGTGAAACCGGAAAAGACTTACGCACACACCCGGTAGACATCATAAGAAATTACGAAAACTTAGTAATATTGGCAAATAAGCACAAATTTATGGAAAAACGCAGAAAAGAAAACTGGGTAGAAATAGCTAGAAGAACGCATGAAACAGCATAGCAATTTTTTTGAAGAGATTTTGAAAAAAATGTGAAGGTGAAAACCATTAAGTCATCAATTCAAGAAGAACGCGCTCTTTGAAAGGAAAAAACGTATCATATTATTATTATTATTATTATTATTATTATTATTATTATTATTATTATTATTATTATTATATCGGTTTTTCACAGGCTGCAAAAACGTCCATTCGTCACTCCATGCCATACGATGTCGGCATTAAAAGATCTCTGGTGGCTCATTTGGTGTTCATCTGACAAGACAAGTTTGAGAATATTTTTAAAATTGCAGGTGGCGTAAGCAGAGAAAGTGTTTGATCTTCAACGTTTAGGTAGCCTTAAGCCGAGTCTCAGGAATGCTCCTCCCGTACCTACGGAAGGGTTTCTGCTGTTAAAAAATGAAGGAT
Source organism: Anabrus simplex (assembly GCF_040414725.1). Lineage (NCBI taxonomy): Eukaryota > Metazoa > Arthropoda > Insecta > Orthoptera > Tettigoniidae > Anabrus > Anabrus simplex. Next base: position 1,611,358,652 of record NC_090265.1, on the reverse strand, counting down.
CCAAGGGAAAAACGATCAAAGTTACATTTTCTTGCAAGTGAGTTATTTAATAAACAAGACTGAAAATGTCTTCACAGCAAAACTATATCTTACGGAATCTTGAAATTAGACGTACAAATTTCTGAGGATTATACAGAGTACTTTCTGTTGATGTTATATGCAACATTTGGTGTATAATGATGTAATAGTCACATTATTTTGCTTACTGCATTCTTTGGGATGAAAGAACAATCAACGTCCAGTGCACAACACATTGAAATGAGAAGATGTACAATATTATAGGGAAGGATCCACCTTTCAATACTCCGTAGTAAGTTGAACTAAAAAGTAGTTACAACCTGTTTATTGGGACCGGTTCCGACACATTTCAAGTGTCATCATCAGCCAATTAGCGAAGATCTTAAAACAACTAACATATTGAACACAGGCAAAAAATTAACATTGTATCATATCGTAGCCTTCGGCGCAAGATAGTGATGTTCTGTTTACTCTCTTGACTGTGATTATTGTGTTTTGAACATTAACTGAATTGCTACGATATGATACAATGTTAATTTTTTGCCTGTGTTCAATATATTAGTTGTTTTAAGATCTTCGCTAATTGGCTGATGATGACACTTGAAATGTGTTGGAACCGGTCCCAATAAACAGGTTGTAACTACTTTTTAGTTCAACTTACTACGGAGTATTGAAAGGTGGATCCTTCCCTATAATATTGTACATCTTCTTATTTCTCTATTCAATACGGAACAATCATGAAGTTTTTAACTTTACATTGAAATGACGTTTCTTCATGATGTTGTTGGAAAAGCATCACGCCCATCTTCTGCAGCATTCCACGTCATAGAATTTCTGGGCTGATTCACAACACAGTCTCTTGAGAACTTGTAAGTCATTGAATTTTGCCTTATTTTTAATTAGATTCGACGTCCATATGAAGCTTCTGGAAAATCTGCTGACCAGCATTCCTTAATTTCTTTTCTATGCAGTCATAGCTCTCTCACATCCCGCTTTAGGAAGTTTATTGTTCTTGTGTGCTCACGAGAGAAAATCGTCCTAGTCATAGGTCTGGTTTTAAAGTGACATTATTTCATGTATGGAGTCCTAAACTATGTTGTCCAAGCATGTACAATATTCTGAGAATGGGGTTGGTTTTGCCCTTGCATTTCTAATTACTTCATTCCATTCAGAAGGAATTTCGACACGAGTCTTCTGATTTATGCAGCCTATATTCTTACCACATTTGAGGTAACTGCGGCCTCGGACTGGAAATGTGATCTTGATTTCCTCGGCACTTTTCATTCCATGAACTAGTCAACGGAAAAGAGCGTAATTCTTATTCTGTCGCCCACAAGAGTTAAAGAATTGATGCAGTGTTTTAACTGTGTCAGGCAAAATTTCGGCCATAGTATGGAGGAGAAATGAAACTACTTCATCAGACGCCCTTTAAGCAGTTTTCTGGTCATAAGTATTGAATACAGCCTGCCGGGTAGAGATAATATGTATGTTGAGTGTATAGAAAGAAAGTTGCCGCCTATAGTAGACGTCGTTGGTTGAAATGTTCGGTGTTGATAGGTTTTTCTGAATATCAAAAACTATTGCTTCCAGTTGGGGAATTCTCATTGTAGAGTTTTAGTTTGCCGTCTTCTGTTGTAAAATATTGCGTCCTTGCATCCTTCAATTTTTCCTTTGCTGGCAGGACGTAGTGTTTACAGTGCACTATGTCTTCTGGTATGGGCTAGAGCAATATTGTTACTTTTATTGATCTGCCTCAGCTTTATCCTTGGCTTGGAGAAGATGAAAGTGACTGAGGTATGAGTGATGCTAGTAATGCCATTCCTTATGCAGCCAGTCCCTGCTGTGTATGGTGTGAAAATATTGCTCATAGGGTCAGTTGGTGCATGCATTTCAGTGGGCTTGGCAGACTGATATGTAATAGCAACTTCTGGCTCGGTGAGGAAAGCAACGGGAAACTACCTCACTCCTCATTTCCCTAGTACGCCTCTTCAGTGATGCCTAGGCCATTTATGACAGCTGATGGCGGAGCTGTTGAGGATCCAACCAGCCTTCGGGCTGAGGACTAAACATACATACATCGATAACTTCCATATATTTCATTTGCTGCTCCAATGTATTGCTCTCTCCTACTTTGGATGCCGACACGAGACGTGCTTGAAGTGAAGGCAGCTTAGCAGTATGTGTATCGCATACACTGTATTTGTCGTTTCCCTAATATTCGAATAAAATATTAAATTTGCTGCTAAAGATATGTCTGTAACTTTCATAGCTCACAGGGTGAGGTGGATATCGATGGCTTACTTCTAAAACCTCGTATCTCCCAATGCACTTCCTATCCATTTTCTTCCTTAAGACTGGTCACGCCTCCCAGCCACATATGGATGTACAGTCCATCAGAACCATTTTCGTTGTGTTCATTTTCCTATGCTGATGTGTAAAGGAAAATGAACCTTAAATACATTAAACTGTAGGAATGCTTAAATTCGCCATTAAAACAACGTCTCTACAATACGGTATGATAAGGTCCATTTTCCTTTACACGGTTGCACAGGAAAATGAACACTCCGGAAAAGGTTCTGATGGAGTGCATATAAATATGTGACTGGAAGGCGTGACCAGTCTTAAGGAATATAATGGGTAGGAAGACCATTGTAACATACGAGGTTTTAGAAGTAAGCCGACGATATATGGCTGTGTACATTTCGTGCAGATTGCTTATTGACAGTTCCTCAGGTAAGTATATGTTTGTAAGTGTCCTGTAAGATGTAATGTGATTGTCTACCTTCAAGGGAACCAATGTGGGTCATTACTTTATTTACTGTCTCTTCTGACAGTTTGCGATTTCTGTTATGGAGTTTACCAAGTATATCTATTGGAGCTTTGCCTGTCTCAACTAATGGCTTCTTTATTGTTTGCACTCTCCAATTTGTTATTCCATGCTGCGAAATAAATCTTAGACACACTTTAATTTCAGGCATATCGTCTCTCCCTAACCTCACCTTATATTCATAGGAAACATCTGCTTGTTGTTGTGTAGCAGCGCATTCGTTGAAGAATCAGCCGGTGTACCACCGTTGCCCAGTGAACGCCCGAATGCCTTATCTAGCACTTTCGGGGAGGCTCCTTCCGTGTTTAAAAGAGTAAATCTGCTGCATAAACTAGCGGGCAGCAACTGGGGTGCAGATGCAAACACTCTTCGCACAGATTCACTTTCCCTAGCATACTCGACTGGTGTGTACTGCGCTCCTCTGTAGGAAAACAGCGTGCATTCGAGCAAGATTGACGTACAGCTCAATGAAATCATGAGAGTTGTTACTGGTACAGTGAAGTCCACACTTGCTCAGTGGCTGCCTGTTTTAGCAAACATTGCTCCCCCAGATCTGAGGAGAAAATCACCGAAAGTACAGTTGCTCAAGAAGATCTTAGCACACAGGAAATCACTCTTGTTCAATGCCTTACGAGATCCACCTGTGATGAGGTTAAAATCCCGGAATCCACACTGGACTGATCTCCCCCTCGTGTGTACTTCTACAATTGTAAGGTACCCTCTTCAATTAAAGATCCTCTGCGTGGTGAGGGGGACTAGTAGCTCCTTTCTTGCGATGCTGAATGGAGCCCTATTGGGTAACCATTTGGTATACAAGGAGAAGGAAGCTAAAGCACCACCCAACCCTAAGGTGTAACGCGACCCGTGCCGATGGGGTGCATGGCGCATGAGAGATGTGTCTTGAACGGAGCCTTCGAGATACTTGGCGCCCTCTCGAAGTAAGTAGCCTTACCCAGGTAAGCGGGGCTCTGCCTGGGCGGACATCATATTTCTCTAGCTACTCGTGGAACCTACATGAGAACCGTAGCCACCCAAAAACCGGAGAGCTCCTCTGGGGCCTCCGAGAGAAACACCGGCTCGACAACAACCGATGGGGACTCTTCGGAGATACCCTCGGACACTACGACTTCGACATTAAGAGAGCTCACTCTAGAGGTGGGCAATCTTCTAGTCCAGAAGAAGAAGAAGAAACAACGCTCCGGCGCTGAGAAGAGGAGGTACAACAAGGCTTTAAAGGCCCGGGAACAGGCCAAAGAGGGCCTAACTCCTGGAGCTGAGAGGCTTTCTACTGCCACGACAACGACGACTACGGGGGGATCCAATGGGCACAGGAGGCGGGACCCTGAGAAGGGCTCTGCTTCCAGGGCACAGAGTACTCCACCCACCAAGACGCCAGTGGGAAAACGACTCCTGTCGGGGGCAACCCCAGAATAAGATCTGCAAGCCCACAAAAGACCCAAGATGGAGTATGCCAGGATAGCTAAAGCTGGGATCAGGATGGCCATAGTGCCTGTAGGATATCCTGACCAGCAGCTAACTGAAAAACAGGTGGAGTCTGTAGAGGAGGCTATCATCAGTCTGATAGATGAGCTTCCGGAGCAGGGGCCAATTAAGCCTCAGTTCCTGGACTGCTATCTGTCGAGAGGTGCGGCCATCATCATTGCAGAGAATGACGAGACTGTAGCATGCCTTTCTAGTCTTGTTACAGATATGCAGCCGTGGGAAGTAGCCAGGCTCACAATTGTGGGCATGGAAAAACTTCTCTCCTATAAGAGAGTCATGGTCTGGATACCAGGATAACCAAAGGACAATAATGTCCTTTTGGGAAGAATGGCACGCCAGAACCATGGCCTAAACCCCAACAGCTGGAGAATCTGCGACCACAAGGAGGACAAGAGAGGTGTCCGCCTTGTTGTTCGTGGTATTTACCAGGAGGAGGAGGCTAGATGGACTGTCAGAGCCTTTCCTATTCGGGAAAAAATTAGTTTAGACAACCTCAGTTAAGTACCTAGGGGTAATCCTCGAGGCAAGACTGAGTTGGAAGAAACATATAGACCATAAGGTGGATGAGGCTCGCAAGATTACGTGGGCCTGTCGCAGGGCCGTCGGAAAGACTTGGGGCCTAGGACCTAGAGTGGTCCAGTGGCTTTTTATTTCTATTGTACGGCCCAGGATCACCTTCGCATCTTTAGTCTAATGGCCAGGTTCTGAGAGTTAAACTGCGACCACCAAGTTAAACAGTGTCCAAAGACTTGCGTGTCTAGGAATAACAGGGGCACTGGATACTACACCATTATGTGCAATGGAGGCCATCCTATGTCTTCCCCCCTTTCATTTATATGTTAAGGAAATAGCGGGAATGAGTGTTTACCGCCTCTGGTCACTCGGAGGATGGTCTTTCAAGAATCCGAATAGAGGCCATGCTTCTATTCTTACAAGGCTTTACCAGACCTGCCCTGCGACAATGATGATCGGGGACCTGATGAAGCCTAGTTTTAACCTGAACTATAAGTTCACAGTGGTATTTACCACGAGGAGGAGGCTAGATGGACTGTCAGAGCCTTTCCTACTCGGGAAAAAATTAGTTTAGACAACCTCAGTTAAGTACCTAGGGGTAATCCTCGAGGCAAGACTGAGTTGGAAGAAACATATAGACCATTGTAACCAGCAGCTTTAAGAAAAATCAAGAACTGGGAGGGTCAGTGATGAATCAAAAAGAATTCGTGCAATGAGCCACATTGGTGGTGAGTCTTGTGATTGTAAACTGGGTTGTTTTAAAGAGATTAGTCGAACAGAGAACAGAGAGGGACAAAATGATTAACGATTTCAGCCTCCTTGCAACTAAAAATGACAAAGATAGTCATTTAGATCGATTAATAAGCGTTCATCCAGTAACAAGGCGTAGACCTAGAAACGATGAAATTACCAGCACCTGCCGTGGCCTGTTCTGAAACGGTTGAGTTTTGACCACTCTTGTAGAGGAAGATCGAAACCTGGCACTTCCTTCGTTGGGTCTTTAATCAGAAAGGCATTGGCGGATGGACATTGTTCCCATCGCTGTCTCCATTCTGGTTTTCCATTTCCACACCAGGTAAATACTGGGGCTGTACCTTAATTAAGGCCACGATTGCTTCCTTTTCTTTTCCACATCCATATCCTATCGTTGCCATAAGACCTATCTGTGTGGGTAAATCAGACTGTAGAACTTAATTTAAAAATGTTCTTTTTCATTAATTTGAGTAAAAATGGCTGATAGTAACCTTGTTTCCCCTTAAAATGACCATCACTACGTTCCTATTGAAACAGTAACATACACTGACTGACAGAGCAAATGCAACACCAAGAAGGAGTGGTCAGAACTTTATGCCAATTGCAGGGTAGACTGACGTCACTGAGGTATGCTCATGATGTGAAATGCGCCGCTGTGCTGCGCACGTAGCGAACGATAAATGGGACACGCCGTTGGCGAATGGCCCACTTCGTACCGTGATTTCTCAGCCGACAGTCATTGTAGAACGTGTTGTCGTGTGCCACAGGACACGTGTATAGCTAAGAATGCCAGGCCGCCGTCAACGGAGGCATTTCCAGCAGACAGACGACTTTACGAGGGGTATGGTAATCGGGCTGAGAAGGGCAGGTTGGTCGCTTCGTCAAATCGCAGCCGATACCCATAGGGATGTGTCCACGGTGCAGCGCCTGTGGCGAAGATGGTTGGCGCAGGGACATGTGGCACGTGCGAGGAGTCCAGGCGCAGCCCGAGTGACGTCAGCACGCGAGAATCGGCGCATTCGCCGCCAAGCGGTGGCAGCCCCGCACGCCACGTCAACCGCCATTCTTCAGCATGTGCAAGACACCCTGGCTGTTCCAATATCGACCAGAACAATATCCCGTCGATTGGTTGAAGGAGGCCTGCACTCCCGGCGTCCGCTCAGAAGACTACCATTGACTCCACAGCATAGACGTGCACGCCTGGCATGGTGCCGGGCTAGAGCGACTTGGATGAGGGAATGGCGGAACGTCGTGTTCTCCGATGAGTCACGCTTCTGTTCTGTCAGTGATAGTCACCGCAGACGAGTGTGGCGTCGGCGTGGAGAAAGGTCAAATCCGGCAGTAACTGTGGAGCGCCCTACCGCTAGACAACGCGGCATCATGGTTTGGGGCGCTATTGCGTATGATTCCACGTCACCTCTAGTGCGTATTCAAGGCACGTTAAATGCCCACCGCTACGTGCAGCATGTGCTGCGGCCGGTGGCACTCCCGTACCTTCAGGGGATGCCCAATGCTCTGTTTCAGCAGGATAATGCCCGCCCACACACTGCTCGCATCTCCCAACAGGCTCTACGAGGTGTACAGATGCTTCCGTGGCCAGCGTACTCTCCGGATCTCTCACCAATCGAACACGTGTGGGATCTCATTGGACGCCGTTTGCAAACTCTGCCCCAGCCTCGTACGGACGACCAACTGTGGCAAATGGTTGACAGAGAATGGAGAACCATCCCTCAGGACACCATCCGCACTCTTATTGACTCTGTACCTCGACGTGTTTCTGCGTGCATCGCCGCTCGCGGTGGTCCTACATCCTACTGAGTCGATGCCGTGCGCATTGTGTAACCTGCATATCGGTTTGAAATAAACATCAATTATTCATCCGTGCCGTCTCTGTTTTTCCCCAACTTTCATCCCTTTCGAACCACTCCTCCTTGGTGTTGCATTGTCACTGTCAGTCAGTGTATTATGTGTTAAAATACTAGAGTTATATTGCAGCAAAGCTAAATCAGTGAAGGCTCACTTGAATACAGCGTACTTTGCTATTTGCAGGTGTTGTATCAGAACAGCCTAGCGGCATACTTGGAACTATAGTCTGTAGGGCTTTACTTCTAAATTGACGTTTCGCTAAACAAATGAGCATCGCATTACCTCCGTTGCCAACGCGCTACCACCGCGA